>NC_028458.1:40950784-41055945 GCF_000263155.2 Setaria italica
GAGTCGGGCGGGGTGGGTGGATCTGGCGTCGGTGCGGGGTAGGGAGTGTCCAGAACCGATTTTAGTCGGTTTTAGGAGGGGGGTGAGGGCCTAAAAGATTTGGACCTCCTAAAAGATTTTAGTCACTTTTTAGGAGGAGTGTTTGGCATTTTAGGCAGTTTTTAGTCACTTTTTAGGAGATAAGGTTTTAGGAGGGGGGGAAAGAACTGCCGCCGCGCCCTGCGAGTCTGCAACGGTGAGTGGGCGACTGTTTCTGATGGGCCATCGACCTTGCGTCAAAAAGTTCAGCAACTTGTCGAGCCCAATAGTCGAAGCAGTTAAGCCCAAACTCTCCCGTGCTGCTGGGCCTTCTTAAGCTTTTGTAAGCTTTTCTCACCGGCCTAACCGTCCCTTCCCCGCTAAAAACACAACCAAAAGTACCAGCGACGAGTCGTTAGTTCTTACTCGCGTACAGATACAGGCACGGTTGCTGAAAGGAATACGGATTTTTCACTTTTCTAAACGTGACCACCTGAGCCATCCAAACTATTCATTTTTCGATCAACGGTGAAATGGATCATGGAGAAATACGTGAATAGGTATGATGAGGACACCACGAGTACATCTACACCAGCAGCACCTCAGGCGCCTCCAGTTGCTCCTCCACCTCAGGCACCTACAGTTGATCATTCAGTTGGGCCAATCACTCGGGCCCGTGCGAGAGAATTAAACTTCATCATGCTATTAAGGAACAAAGGCCCAGCGGAATAAGAAGATGGCCCAACAGGGCGGCCCAGGTGGGGCGCCTGGGGTTGGGAGCCGCGGCCCTCCCCCTGGTCGCGCGCGCCCCCCTCCTGCTGTGGCGCCTCCTCCGGACTCCAGGGGCTGCGTCCCCTTTATTTAGTCGGAGTCCCTTTTGTTTACGACTTGAGTTTTGTTTTACATCTAGCTTTAGCTACTCTCAAACACGCGCAAATATGCGCTGTCCTTGTGTGATTCAGAACTCCACCTTCGAGTGATATTTAGATTGCTCGCCTCTTTTTCTTATTCGTTTTTCGATTGCGGACAGGAATCGATCTTCGTGATCAGGCTGATCTTGCGCTGGCAAGGTTGGTAACCACAGGAAGTTGGTTCAGCGATTGCATTGGCGCTTCGGATTCGCTCGTCGTAGTCGGATCGTGAGGGTCTACTTCCACCAAGTCGAATTTATCTCCACTCACCGAAAGATCGGGCACTCCGACTCTATCAAGGTAGTGGATCAATGGTTGGATGGAGAGAAATTAAGAACAACTCCAGCAATAATCCCTACTTCAGGATCAGGGCTTTCCCTATTTTTCTGGGCCTGCTTTTTCACACGACTCAAGCAAGGGCCTCTACTTCTCAGACCCTACTTATTTTTCTCTTCTATTTCCATACATACTCTACACATAATCTTTATTTTATGCAACAACAATTCAAACAAAAATATTTATAATGAATATACAAATAAACCATATTTAAATTCATGATTTTAAACACCACAATTGAAATTCAAATTTATTTTTTTCAAACATAAAACCACATAGTCATATAGAATTAGGATCGCAATATGGTGCAAAAAAATAGGATCAAACTACAATGAATCATACTAACTAGCGCCATGATATGCCCACAAATGCTCCAAAGATCATCTCGAAGCTTCACATGAGTCTCCTTGTCCTCAATCTCAAGATGTATCTTGAGGAAATCCTCAATTACAAGTGGATCACGATGTTGGTACTCCTCTAGTCTCAACACTTCACCACCATCTTGATCATAGTCGTAATCCACTTCTTCATCTCGCTCATTCTCAATGATCATGTTGTGCAAGATAACAACAGCTGTCATTATGTACCATAGAGTGTTCTTATCCCAAAATCTAGCAGGACCCCTCACCATGGCAAATCATGCTTGAAGAACACCAAATGCTCTCTCCACATCCTTTCTCACCACTTCTTGAGCTTTTGTAAAATGTACTCTCTTGTTCCCATAAGGATTGTTATAGCTCTTCATAAAAGTTGCCCAAGTAGGGTAGATCCCATCTGCAAGGTAGTATCCCATGGTGTACTTGTTACCATTGACCATGTACTCCACGGGTGGTGATGTCCCTGATTTTAGCCTTTGAAATTGTGGTGACCTTTGCAAGACATTAATATCATTTAGAGAGCCCGGAAGACCAAAGAAGGAATGCTAAATCTATAAATCTTCAGATGCAACAGCTTCAAGGATCATCGTTGGTCCATCCACATGTCTTGAGTATTGCCCTTTCCATGCTGTTGGGCAATTCTTCCATCTCCAATGCATACAGTCGATGCAACCAAGCATGCCAGGCCATCCCCCCTTAGTGTTCATAGCCATCAACCTTGCAGTGTCCTCAATAGTAGGTGGCCTCAAGTACTACTCCCCAAACACCTCAACCACAGCCCGCACAAAGTGGTGAAAAGTCTCTACCATGGTGCTCTATGCAATCCTCATAACTTCATCCATTGAATCAGCTAGAACATCATATGCAAGAATGCGAAATGATCTAAACACCTTTTGCAAAGTAGTTGCACCAAGAATACCTGATGCATTTGGTTTCTACTCGAAGTAGTCATTGTGTGCCTCCACACCATCCACTATGCACATGAAAAGGTCTCTCGACATCCTGAACCACCTTCAAAAGAATTTGGCATTGTATACTGGAGGGTCTGCGAAATAATTAGCCACTATGCGCAAATTGCCACTAGATATGTCCCTAGGAACTACTTGGCGTCCAGGGACTGAACCTTGACGCTTCCTCTTGCACCTCTCATGGTCCATTTTGGCAAGCATAAGAATTGCAATGAGGTCATCATTGTCATCATGGTCAGACTCAGATTCGGACTCATATTCATCCTTTTCCTCCTAAAATTGAGCTTTGAGATCATCATTTTCAGAGAACACCATCTTCACAACTCTCTGAAAACTGCAGATCTGAAAATGTCATTAGTTTCAGCAAGTTTAAGAATTATAACTTGACAAGGCACTTAATGAACAGAGCACTCAATTATCCAATGGTATATGCAACAGGAAAACATAGTAGGTAAATTGATAGTGGAAATAAACATTTTGTTACTGTCAACAAGTACTAGTTGTCTTTCTCAGGTGATGAGATGAAGTTACGCACTGAATAAGCAAAACTAAATGGGTGCATGTACTACTCTAAGCTCAACAAAAATGACACCCATGGTGGAGATAAACTGGAAGTGCAGTTGTGGCTACTTCCATTTCAGTCTTGCCAAACTAAACTTAGCATGTACATTTCAACAACTGACCAACAATTCTAGGTTAGGATGTTCAGTTCAGTCAAGTACATTTCAACAACTGACCAACAATTCTTGGTTAGGATGTTCAGTTCAGTCACTTCAGTGGCTACAAAGGAAACTACAGTACTCGTTTCTACATGACTCGGAGTACTATGGTTCTACTAAACATATAGATGGGAAAAAATGAACAAACAATACACAACTACTATTGGTCTATTGCTAAGATATATCGAAGAGATCAAGCGCATTGCAAATAAAATTGATGGACAAATTGCATTCACATTCAGAAGCTCATGTGTTCACAATCCAAATTCACATATGCTCGTTAATAGAAATTTTCATCCACACATACCAATCGTACTGAAAAATAGAAAGAAAAACGAGAGAGAGAAAAAAGTGCCTTGCGACAAATCAGGGTCGGCTTGTGGAGGGGTGCAGCACCAGTGTCGCGTGGGGTGGAGGAGGAGCTCGAGGCTGGTAGCGCATGGGGAAGAATCAAGCAACGCTCAGGGCCGGGTCACTGACGGCGAAGGGATGACCGGTAGTGCGTGGGGCAGAAGTGCTCGGGGTCCAACGACAAGTTGCGGCCGCACGACGGCCGGCGCTTGCGAACGCATGACGTCGTGTCACCGGTAGTGGAGGGAGGACCCCGAGCTCCAACAACGCGTGGGGGCAGAGGGCTATTGGGGTGCACGTGGGGGCGGAATCGATCCGCCGATGAGCAAATCGGATGTGGTGGCAACAGATCCGCTGTCGTGGAGGCTGGAGGGAGCTGGCCGAAGCCTGTGGTTGAGGCTGGAGGCCGGCGGCACTCGGGGAAGAAGCGAGCGGGGGAGAGGAAAACGAAAGTGGGTAGGTCAAACCAAAGAAACGACCGAGTAGGGGCCTCCCTACCTACCCGTGAGAGAAGGGATCAGAGGGGGGATTTGGGTGCCTCCCTACTCTAGGGACCTGAGTAGGGATCCTGCTGGAGTGGGCTTTTTTCCCCCTCGGTCCCTACTTTTTGAGTAGGGGTTTGTGTAGGGTCCTTACTGGAGTTGCTCTAACAGTTGAGATAAGCCATGTGATTGCATGTATATGTGGTTTTGCATTTCTCCTGAAGACATCGCATGTTCATCCAAACATGGCACTCTCACACTCATGTTTCACAAACCCGGTCAGACCTGTATACAGAGTACAATATCACGACACATAAGAAGCTTAGGGTTTGATTAGTTTCCTGCTGAGCCTAGCCTGGCTCGTATTTGGGAGCTAGGCTCCCGCTAGCCAAGCTCAGCAAATGCAATATGAGTTTGATTGGTTGTCTGCATGAGTTTGATTGGTTGTTTGCATTTATTTAGCCACATCATATATATAAGCTATTTGGTTGTCCGCATGAGTACATCTTGCATGAGATAAAATATTATAAACAAATATCATTATGATATTTATTGTGTGTAAGCATATTGTAAAAGTTCTTAGTTTAGCTCATTAAACCTTAATCACCTTTTAAAAATACTAATATCACAAATCACTTGTTTAATCGTTCCTTAGCCAGTAGCCATCCGCCTCCAGCGAGCCAAGCCCATCGGAAACGTTTTTTATCTTAACTGCGTCTCCCGATAGCCTGGCTTTTGCACACGCAGAGCCAGGCTCACCACGATGTGCAGGCAACCAGTCAGCTGCATCCTGCATCCGGTGAGCTGGCTAGGGCTCGGTGCGGCCAACCAATCAGGCCATTAATGATGGGTTGATGGCTCCTCAGCCATGGAGCAACTCACGGAGCAGAACCATAGTCCATAGCTTGACTGTAGACTAATTCCACGATACATGTCCATCCAATCCACCCATCAGTCATCCGGACACACCGCGCTGCATGCAAGGGGTTGGTTTACGCACCAAACACAACTTTTCCAACCTTGAGGACGAGCCCCTTCAGCTCCCCAAATGCGTAGAGGACCGTCACGGTGGCGGTCACCACGACGACCATGAACGTCGCCGCCGCCCCGCCCCAGCTGTCGGTGCTGCCCACGGAGTGGACCCTCGAGGCGGACGCGAGGACGACGAGGAACATGACCCGTGCGGCGTCCAGTGCGCGGTCGGCGCGGGCCGCCCCCAGCAGGAAGATGCACAGGACGACGACGATGGCCGCCGCGTTCGCGAAGGCGACCGTGTTGAGGAGGCCGTAGAGGCGAGCTCGCGGGTGCTGCTCCCCGGCATCCCGGGCTTCCGACACTCACGCGGGCGGCTGCACGGCGTTCCGGGCGAGCGCCCGCATGAAGATGGTGGCGGAGGTGATCATAGGCCATGCCATGGCCTTCAGCTCCCGCTCAGCGGCAAGCCGGCGGCCTCCGAGCTCCTGTTCGAGAGGCCATTTATTCGAACGAGATCAGCTAACTTGCAATACCCACATCAGAAGCATTGACACAGTTGGTGCGTTCATAAGCAGAAATCCTCACGCTCAAACCCTCAGCGATCATGCATTGATTCGTTGTGATACTTGGACATTTCTATGTCAAAGAAGAGAGAATAAGATCCTACCTGGCCACGGTCGGCGTCGTCGGCAGCACGGTTGGCGCCTTCCCCAGCCCGCGGCACGCCACCAGCCGCCTCCATCGATCGGCCTCCGGCCTCCACCGCCGTGACCCCTCGCGCTGCTGCCGCCGCTCACCTCCGCCGAGCTGCGAGGAGCGAGGCGTGAAGCAGTTCTCTGTCACTCTGTGGACTGGAAGGAGGGTCAGGAATCGTGTTCCGGCCCGGGGCTTGGCTGCCGCCTCCTTTTAACATCGCGTCGACCTGTCCTGTCAACGCGCCTTGCGTGCTCTCACCGCCGATCACATGCGATGGGTTGTTGAATCGCACTCGTCGTCCTGGTTGCCGGATTTGGGCAGAGCGGACAGCTGCCCGCAGCGAGCTGATAACACATTGAGGTGTAACTCAACACGAAAATGGATGCAGTAGTTAGATGATAAGTGATAGTGTTAGGCCGGCGAGAGAAGCCGAGACCCAGGACGGATGGTACTGTCATGCAACGCCCCGTCGCCTTTGGCCATCGTCCACCCTCGTGCGTTTCCGGTTCACACTGTTCGGGGTATCGGACCGCGCCAGCCACGAGGGGCCTGCCCAGATCTTCCTCTGATCCTCTCTCTCCGTACGTCGTGCGGTGTTTTGGTGGTAACAATTTCTCTTTTTATTTTCCTTTTGGTTGGGATGGGATGAGATGAAGTAGCGGCTAGAAAGGAATCTTTACGTCCTGTGACAACACAAAAGCATCGATCATACGTGGGTGAACGAAGCGGTTATTACCTAGGCTTGGTAACCAGCAACATCAACTAGTGGTTACTGTCACTGCAACTTAGCAAGTACTGGTCAAACACCGGTGGAAAACCGAGCAGTAGTTCCATTAGGGAGAGTCATATCTCTCGAATATCCAACCAAAACTAACTATTTGGATTAAAGATCCTGGAACTAAAGACATTTATGTCTTTAAAAGACACTTTAGTTCCCGGTTGTTAATACTCACGCTGGCCGACGACATGTGGTCCCCCAAGCGGCTCGTGCTGTGGGAGCCCCGGACCGGCACCGAGATCGCCCTCCCGCCGATGCCCCTCGTCGTTCGAGTCTTCCTCTCCGGCGACCCGCTGGGCTCGCCACTGTCGGGGTGGATGTCCGTCGCGCCGCACATGACGGTGTCGATTGATAACAAGGTCTCTTTTTTGGCGGCCCGGGGATGGCGCCTGGAGCCCCGCGTTCAGGAAGGAACGTACAACTTCCACAATATCCAGAGCGTCGCGTTCCACGGCGGGAAGATGTACTGCATCGAATCGATGCGAAGGATCGCCGTGTACGACCTCAGCCGGGTAGACGCGGCGGCGTCCCCACCCGTTCTCCTCGAGGCACCGTGCATACACTACGCCCGCGCGGCGCACTTCGTGGCCTGCAATGGCGACCTGCTGTTTGTCTTGTTGCCCAGGCACCGCCACCCGAACTTCCCCGATGTGTACAACCTGGAGCCTCTAGGCGTGAGCACGACGGGCCGGCACCGGCACCGGCAGGAGCTGGACCTCCGGAAGAAAGACATGGTGACGGACCTCGGTGGCTACTCGCTCTTCCTCGGCCGCGGCGATACCTTCGCCCTCTCGGCGAAGGAGCACCCCGCGATCCGTGGAAACTGCATCTACTACGTTCCGCTCGAGCACCACGGGTTCAACCGGAAGAAATGGAGCTGGGCTTTCGTGTTCGATTTCGAGTCTAGAGCTGTGGACAAGATCAAGTTTCCTCCGGAGCACGTGGAAAACCGTGAAGTGCGGTGGTGGCCGTGTTCGTGGTTTTGTCCTCAGAAACCTATTTTGTTGAAACATCGTTGAATTGAATCTTGAACTTCAGATTCGCTCGAATCTTTCGACGTTTACTTTTTGCCCAGCCTACTTTCTCACGGAAATGCAAAGATGTAATTTCCACTCCATGCATTATGCACCAGACCGTCATCTGCTCGCCACACCTGATTTGTTTATTTACTGATGAATGTAAAAACGCAAATGCACGCACCACGGTGGTCAGTTGAAAATAGTTACCGGTTTAAGTGTAGACAGCACGATTGCGAATACAAATTACAAAGCGGAAGGAAGATTCAGATTAAAGTCATTTCTATTCAAAATATAGCTGAATAAATACTGCAAATACAAATACACGTGCTCTTATAAAAAAATGCCCCAGAACTGCAAATACTTAATAGGCTTAATTATGTGCAGTGCTCCTTCCATCTCAGAATATAGCTACGTTTAGACTTTTTCAAAATTAATTTTTTTCAAATTTTGACTATTCGAAGACTAATAACATAAAAATGATGTTAGTAGATTCATCATTAAACCAACTATTGTAATATATAATATTTTTATTTTATATTTAAAATATATTATGTTTTGGGATGACATTGTTGGTTAAAGAATTTTGATTTTGAAAAAAAACTAAACGTATATATATAGGGAATAGTAGCTTATCCATGGACGGGGAGATGCTGCCGAGCCGACAAAGCTCAATAGGCCGAGGAAACAGTTAGCCCAAAACTCCCTTACTAGTAGTAGCATGCAAGAAATCGAATAGCCCACGGACCCTAGGCCTGGGCCTTACTTTTCACCACAGACCAATAGCCCACATACCAAGAAATCGAATTCGAATCAAAATGGATTGCTTCCCCGGCCTCAAAAGAAAAAGGAAAGCAGCCCACGGCCCACCCTTGAGACAGCAGAGTCCTTATTCTTACCGCTCCCGTGATCCTGCGCCTGAACCCACCACGCCCGCTCGGGGCGCACGTGGTGACCTGCGACGGCGACCTGCTGCTCGTCGTCCAGTTCAACGACCGCGAGCCGTCCTCGCCTGCGGTGTAAAGGCTGGGGCCACAAGACCTGAGACAGGACCGGCGGCGACTGTACCTCGGGGAGAGCGAGAGGGTGACGGATCTGGGCGGCTACTCGCTCTTCCTCGGCCACGGCGATCGTGTTCGATCTGGAGTGTAGTGTTTTGGAGGAAATCCCGTTTCCTCTGGAGCACAAGGAGAACCCCGAAAAGCAGTGATGCCCAAGCTCCTGGTTTTGTCCTGAAAAACCCATTTTGTCCAAACAGGATTGAATTTTTAGTGTTGAACTTTGGCAAAGTTTATACGCGGATACTTTTTCATGCAAAGATAAAATAATTTCTACTCCACGCATCAGATCGTCATATGATTGCCAACAACTGATTTGTTTATATTAGACTGACGACTAAGGCAACTGCTTATCAAAGCGCGACGGTGATCAGTGGAAATGGTTGAGAGGCAGACAACACGACAGCGAATGTAAGTTACAAAGCAGGAGGAAGATTCAAATTCATGAAATTTCCATTCAAAATATATAGCTGAATAAATAAACGAATCATTGATCAATCAGGTAAACATATAACATCATAAACCTCACGTTCTGATGATATTATGTACACAGTATGAGCTGTATCTATTCATCGAAATGCTTGCCCGAAAATGTTTCTCATGGCACCATCTCTCCTGGTTTCAGTCCAAAGTGTCTCAGGCACTAATCTTCACTTCCCACAGCTCCATCTAGATGTCGGAACGCAGCTGAGGTAGCGGCACCACTGGCAGTGGTCATTCGCGTTCACTCCTTTGAAAAGCATCCCCATCCCAATGGCGAATCTGCGCAGGTTACGCAGCACAAACATGAGTTCAAATTTACGCCTTGTTTACTTGGCAAAATTGGGAGGCGCCAAATTACTGTTACAACACTGTAGCACACTGTAGCGTTTCGTTTGTATTTGTGAATTATTATCCAAATATTGACTAATTAGGCTCAAAAGATTCGTCTCGCAAAGTACAACAAAAATGTGCAATTAGTTTTTAATTTCGTCTACATTTAGTACTCCATGCATGTACCGCAAGTTTGATGTGATGGGGAATCTTCTTTTTGCATAGTGTTAAAGTTGGGAGTTAGGGGTGAAGTAAACAAGGGGTTAGTCAAAACGACCTAACTGACAGAGTCACAGAGCACACTTTTTTTTGGTGGGGAAAGTGAAAGCTGACAGAATGCATTAGGTTAGCATTATGGCACAATTAATATTAAAGCAAGTACTATCATGTTAGGTCTCCGAAGAGGCGGCACCAGCATGTGATGTGATGCTTACCCGAGGACAGCGAGGACCGAAGCTACGGCCAACAGAACCCATTGATAGGGCAGGTACTTCTTGCTGGTGTACTTGACGTCGGAGGGCCGGACATAGCGCTGCATCCAACCGTAATGCGGGCGCATCAGGAAGATGAATCCCAGGAGGAAACCGGTGAGGAATCCTCCGATGTGGGCAAAGTTGTCGACGTGCGGGAGGATGCCGATGGCGAGGTTGATGGCTATGACGACCAAGAGGGTCAGCAAGGCTGCAGCCTGCACATTGACATTCAGTTTCGAAACTGCATTCAGTACACTGATCGTATTGCAGGCTGAGTAGTACCGAGTAGGGGAGAAATGCACCTTGTTTGAGTAGATGGTCCAGTTGGTGAAGAGCTCGGATAGCATTGCTCCAAGGAGTCCAAACAGAGCTCCGGAAGCGCCAACAGAGATGTTGTTCCTGATGAACAGAGATGAAAGCACGCTGCCTCCAACGCCGGAAACAATGTAGATAATAGCAATTCTCACTGCAAGGAAACGGGAATGCGTATTCAGATACAGTGCTAGTAAGTCCGGCACAATGGGGGTGAGTAGTTCCTATAACAGCACATACCGTATCCAAATTGTTGCTCGAGTCTGAGTCCGACGAGCACGAGGCTGAGCATATTGGCTAGCAGGTGGACAACTCCAGCGTGCAGCCAGATGCACGTCAGGAGCCTCCATCCCTGGTGCTCGTGCACGACTTTGTCCCACACAAGTGCTCCCAGCTTCTGCAGCCTGCGGAAAAGGAAGTCTTTTGGTTTGAGAAATCGTCCACCATCCCATCAATCGCAAGAACAATACATGCTAAAAGATCGATCTCGTATCCAAGCGATAATTGGTAAAGCTGGTCAGAATGGGAAGACAATCAGAGATTCAGAGATAGCCACCTGTTCGCTTCAGCTTATTCAGCCGGCTTATCAGCCACCAAACAGTATTTTCCTCTCACAACAAATCAGCCGTTTCAGCTTTTCAGCCGGCTTATAAGCTGAAGCGAACAGGCCCAGGATAGACCGATAGTCAGTTATGATTTGCCACGAGGCACTCGTGGTAAGCAATCCTTTCTCTATGCAATCGGTTACGATTTGTGTGTAGCATCGTTCCATCTATATCTCTAACTAGTAGATTGATCGGTAGCCATAGAAGAAGCTTCAGATTTGCCCGAACCGAAGCGACCATCATCAATAAGTCAAGAACCGAATAATGGAGATATGGAACAGTAACTGAAGAATCGCTTACGTCGCCGACGATGGGCCGAGGAGCGGGTTCTCGCTGAGCGGCTGGAAGGCGAAGCGGTGGAGGAACCCGCGGGCGACGCAGGCGCCGCCTCGGCGAGTCGGGGCGGCGTGGGCGGGGCAGTTGTTGACATACATGGCGGCGGCGAACAGCGCGATGTTGACGGCCACGACGACCGGCACGAACCAGGGCACCCACTCCCTCTCCCCCTCCCGCTGCGGGTACATCTGCTCCGGCGGCGGCGGGTAGCTCCCCTCCCCGCTCCTCCCGCCCTTCTCCACGTCGTAGCGCGCGGCGGCGGCCATGGCGGGCGGTGCGGTGCGTTGCAGAAGCGATCTCGCGGAAACGGCTGCGACGTCGTGGCGTTGGTGGTGGGGGGTGGTGGTGGTAGTGGAGCCGTGGAAAGGCGATGCGCGTGTATAAATGGCCCGGCACGGCGGTGGTGGGCGCCATTCGGCAGTTACGTGCGTTGTTTCCGGCGCGTGGTGGCGTGGACGCGTTGGTACAGCACGTCCTGCTGGTGGATTTGCGAGTTGGCTGCTGGCAGGCAAGGCAAGGCGAGGCCCAGCGGTCAGTGGTGGAAGAACGTGCGGCGCGAAGCTGGCCGTGACCAACATTGTCGGCGCGACGCGGCAGCACGGTTCGGCCGGTTCGGGGAGGTACGCGGCACCGGAAACGCGCTGGTGAGTTGTGCGCGAACCATGTGTTGTCACGGCCCTCACGGACCATGCCTGCGGGGTTCGGCGGCCCAGCCATATTGCTCACACACAGATGACGGATCTCTCTTCCTCTTTTCTAGCAGCAAAGAGCAAACTAGGCCATGTTGCTCGCAGATGAAAAAAAAATTCACATGATTCAAAGAAACAATGAAAATCGCAAGTCATTAGCTCGCAGATGGATCTGGCATTCTGACCTCTTTTTTAGCAGCAAACTAGGGCATGTTGCTCTCGATGAGGAATCCAAGTTTTCCGTGGCCACATCACTCCCCTGCCAAGCTGATACATGAAGGCAGTGCACTGTGCACCGCAGCCCAATTTTCGTTTCTATGTAAAGCTAAACAACTTGGCACCATATCGTGTGGAAACCAAGCAACCTGTGGAAACTTGAAACTAGCAATCAGGTCATAGGATTCTAATCCAACAGATCCGATGAGAGGTGGGCATTTTTTACACTTAAACCCCTCCACTACCGGCCCTTTTTTCAAAAAAAACACCCTGACGAAGCGTTGCACTCCGCCAGGCGGCTGCATGTCATCACGATCGAGCGAGCCGCGCACCGCCAGACCTTCCGCCGCCCGTGTGCCGCCCCCGGCGTGATCCCCAAACGAGTGCCAAAACCTTCCACCGCTGGCCTGTGTGCCCGCCAGAACCTTCCGCTAGGAGTGCGAGTCACCGGAACGAGGAATACCACTCACCGGCCTTGGCCAAGAGAAGATCATCAAGACCAGATCCTCCTGGAGGACGTCCAGAAGATCATCAAGACCAACACCGTACTGGCACCCTTCACCATCGCAACCATCGGTACATTAATGTTCATCTGCCTGTGTCCGATGCACATGGTAGCAGTTCAATCGTGTGACTGTGACGACCGACCCCAAATCTTTCGAGTTAATCAACTCCGAGTCCCTAATCCCCCTCTCAGTTTCCCGAGTTGAGTGCTCACCCTCAGTTCTGGTACCGACCCCCGGTCCCGACCCCTGAGATCCGACCCCTCTCCGCTGGGTCCCAGTTCCGACCCTGCCGACCCCGAAATCATACCGCCGGATCCTTCTAAGTCTTACCACAGTATCTCTTTTCAATCTGAGCAGTGGACCAACCGAGACTGACCGGTGGACCCACAAAATCTTTCCCCCAGATCTTCCGAGACAGACGCACTCGAGTAGCATGCCCGCCTCAGAGCTTCTCCACCGCGTGGCTCAACTTCTCCGACACCCGCCGCTCCGCCCCGTCGCCGGCCACGACCGGATGGATTCTCGCACCCCCTTCCCCAATCGCAGCGGAAGCTCCTCTGCTACCCTTTCTGCAGTACCTCGCAGCTCGCGCCCATCATCACCCCGCCGGACCCCGGCTGCAGAGCCCGACGCCTCCCGTCTTTTCCGCCGCCTCTCCACCATCGCGCCACCCCAGATGCGCTACGCAACGATTCCTCCTCCACCAACCTCGACCCCGGCTGCGACAGCTCCTTTCCGCCCTGTCAGAGCTGCGCCCCCGACAGTCTGTTGCTTCGCGCTCGCCCGCGCGACCGCAGCCCGCCTGTCTTCTCACCTGTGCGCCCTCGCTTCTAGCGCCGTTCCCCCGGTCACTTCCATCAGATCCACCGCACGATGACGCCCGCCTCCGCCAAATCTCAACCACCGGCAAAACTGCGCCTGCGCCGCCCTGTCTTCGGTGCCCAATGGCCGACGGTGTCATCCCCGAAGTCCTGCACCGCCGCATCGCTGCTCAATCGCCGCCCCGGCAGCGCACTCCATCGCTTCTTCCTGGTCTTCGTGCCGCACTAACCCTCTTTCCTCCGCGCAGCTATAAAAGGGAATACCAGAGCCCCGCCGGAATCCCCTTCGCCCTCGCTGCCCTTCCGCCTTGCTCTCTGTTTCGTGCTTGAGCGCTACAGCCTAAGTCCCTGAGGAACTCCCCTCTCTTCTTCACATCCGCCCTTTCCAATCCACCCAGCCGCTTGCTCCTCCGCGCTGCACAAGAGTTTGCTTGTGGTCCACAAGAAGCATCGCCGCCGCCGGAGCACCGCCGGACATCGCCGCCGCAAGTCTTGGTGCTCCAGTCCCTCCGCCCAAGTCTGCTCTTTTCCGACCCCAAGCTTCACCTGTGAGACGAAGGTAAGCTGCCGACCCCTTTTCCGCCTCGTCCGACCCTGTCTGTCCGTCCGACCCCTTTCTCCGTCTCACCCAACCCTATCTGTTTCGTCGACCCTTCTCCACCTCGCCCGAGGGCTCGGCTGTATCTTTTTCCTTGACCTGAGTGTATATGTGCAAAAATCGGGGACTTCTCTGCATTAAGTCTGAGGACCCCCAGCACATCTATTCCTCTAGTCTAGGGGTCAGATCATAAGCTTCTTCCCATCCGACCCTTTTACCTTGTTCTTCTCCAACTCAAGTGAACTTCCTCCCTTTTTCCATAGCCTTGCTACAAAGTTTCTGAGCTAGAACTCGCAAGTTTTGTTGTTGGAATAATCGTCTAAATGCTACCCCCCTGCATTGCATTCGTGTAGAGTTACATCTCACCGACGGCTTCTACGAGCTGCACCCGGCGCCAGAAGACGAAGCTGTAGCCGAGCTCCCGCTTCCAGAAGTCGAAGCCGCCCAAGCAGAAAAGCAGCTTCCCTCCTCCTTGTTTGAAGGCAAGCCCCGGAGCATGAACCCCAGTTTTTCCCAAACTTGCGCATGCCTTCTCCATCTTGTTTTGTGCATTTACGTATAGGTGTTGTTTGAAACCGTAGATGCATGACTTAGTTCCCTGATCTGAACACTAGCTGTTGGACCGAGTAGTTGCTATGCTTAAATAGGAAGCTGTAAAAGCCGAGTGATCTCCTGTCACTCGCGAGTTGTAGGAGTTGGTTGTTTCCTTTCTGTTACAACTATAAGGATGATGGACGAGGCAGGATTTTTGGTTAACTCTTTGGTGGTCGGATGATCGCCCCGTCTGTCTATGGAACTTGTTAAGGTCCGACAGTGGTGGTGTTCGTGATCAAGTGTTTGAAAGTACTAACCTCATACTTATTATGGGATGAGGAAGCCGAGTACCGGATTGAACCTAGACGTGAGCGGTCGCCCCATTGTCCTTGGAACGGAGTTTCCACTGCGGCCGCACGTGGTGGCAAGTGTGGTCACAGAACGGCAGAGGCCGGGTCTATGGAACATTGCACCAAAGGAAATGGGCCCGACACGGGTTAGGGAATTGATGGGGAAGGCCGACACAGGAAGCGACCCTCGGTGGTGCGCGGATGTCGTGAGGTTAGGTTCACCATGCATGGTTAAAGAACTCGAATCGATTCGTCTGCCTCTCACAGTTTGAGACTACTTGATCGCTTTGCTACCCTGAGTAATAAAGGAATCTGATGATAACATGGTCTTGATGATATATATATATATATATATATATATATATATATATATATATACACCTTTTGGTTGGTTCTATATTTGCTTAGAGTAAGTTGCTAACTTAGACCGGGTAATGAACTTAGAACCTGAGCTAAAACTTTGATAATAGGAACCCACATAGTGCTTTTGGCAAACAAACCCCTCAGCCAAAGAGCCTTGCATGTCTAGAAGTGGTGGAGTAGTTACTCCCAGTCGGTTAAGTCTTGTTGAGCTTAGTAGCTCAGCCTTGTTGTGGCTCTTCTTTTTCAGGTGAAGTCGCTGCTCCCGAGTCTTCTTCTGTTGGCACTTGGCCGCCGCAACTCCCTCCGGGTTGGACGGTCGAGTGGGATCCCTCCTCGGGCGGCGAGGAGAGGGATCACTGACGTCTTGGCTAGCCTCACCAAGGGCGTCCGACCCCTGCGTTTAGCTTCCGCTGTTACCTTCTGTTGTTTCCTTTTGAACTGTGTAAAACTTTGATTTTGCTTTGTTGTCGAACTAAATGGCCAAATTTGTTTAACTCAATGGACTTGTTGTATTCTCTGGAACCGCTCACCTTCGTGTGAGTTTGCTAACTCGGTCCTGTTCAAGTGGTTAAATCGGATGAAATCCGATGGCACTTCGTGTTAACTTGGCTAAGGCATGAGTGTCGCGTGTTAGGCGACTTAACCATGTTAAATCAAGCTAATCCGAAGTGGATCCGCCATAGTGACCACTGAGCACACTCGTCGTGGCTCGCGTTGCAGGGACACACGCGTGGGAGAGCAGTAGTAGTGCCTGGGCTTCGACGTGGACGTGGTGGAGAGCGACTGTGGCCATTGCCCAGCCTGGTGTGCTCGCCGAGTTTGTTTTTGCGTGCACCCAGCCATCTGCGAGGTCCTGCACGGCTCCGGCGTGTGAGTTCCTTTTCGTAACCTTTCTGTTCGTTTTCATTTCGTGGCTCGGTTTCCTTTTCGTTTGATTGCAAGTTCTGTCAATTTGATTGGTAGAGAACGTACTCGGACGGAGCGACAATGCAGAACGACGGCGACAGCCAACAGCAGCAAGAGCTACAACAGCCATGGATAGGGAACGACGCCCTCTCTGAAGCCGTCGCCGTTGATCCCACCGCCGTGGGACTTACAGGAAGAAGTTTTGAGGCCGCCGCCATGGATCATTTGAAGCCTGTGGTTGGAATGATGTTTGATAAACTTACATATGTGGAGAAATTTTACAAATCGTATGCACATGAAGCTGGTTTCTCTATTCGTGTTGGTCAGCACAAGAAACAAAATGATGATATATTATTCAAGCGGTATTATTGTTCATGGGAAGGGTATAGAAAGGAGAACATAAAAAATGTTATTGATGAATCTGGAAAAAAGAGAAAGACACATAATGTGATGGAAATCAGATGTGGTTGTGAGGCACATATTGTTGTCAAGCTTGGCAGTGACAAGAAGTATCGGATAGCTTCAATGGTTGAGGAGCAATACCATGGTTTTGTGTTACCAGATAAGAGGCATTTGCTAAGATCCAACCGTAATGTTAGTGAGAGGGCAAAGAGTACCTTGTTCAGTTGTCACAAGGCTAGCATTGGCACCTCACAGGCATATAGACTTCTCCATGTCAGTGAGGGTGGGTTTCAGAATGTTGGGTGCACGCTGAGAGATTTGCAAAACTATTACCGTGATTTTAGGAGCAAAATCAAAGATGCAGATGCACAAATGTTTGTGGCACAACTTGAGCGAAAGAAGGAAGTAAATCATGCCTTCTTTTATGACTTTATGGTGGACGAACAAGGATGACTTGTTCGTGTGTTTTGGGCAGATGCCTTATGCAGGAAAAACTATAGTGTTTTTGGTGATGTGGTTTCTGTAGATTCAACATACACCACTAACCAGTATAACATGATTTTTGTGCCATTTACTGGAGTCAATCATCACTTGCAAAGTGTTTTCCTAGGGGCAGCATTCTTGGCAAATGAAAAGATCGAGTCATATGAATGGTTGTTAACACATTTTTTAAGGCTATGCGTGGAGTAGCACCTCATCTAATCATAACAGATGAAGATGCGAGCATGAAGGCTGCTATTGCTCAGATTCTATCGGATACAACTCACAGACTTTGCATGTGGCATATTATGGAAAAGGTACCTGAGAAGGTCGGGCCCTCTATAAGAGAGGATGAACAGTTCTAGGATAGACTACACATGTGTGTTTGGGGCTCCGAGAATGCAGATGATTTTGAGTCACAGTGGAATTCTATCATAACAGATTTTGGACTCATGGGAAATGATTGGTTTTTCACAAAGTTTGCCATGCGTCAATCATGAATTCCGGCATACTTTATGGACATACCTCTAGCAGGAATCCTTAGGACTACGTCACGGAGAGTGCAAATTCTTTTTTTAATCGTTTCATTCATCGAAAATTGACGTTTATTGAGTTTTGACTAAGGTTTGACACAGCTTTGGAGTGCCAGCGCCAAGAGGAGTTAAAGGCCGACAATGCAAGTCTTCACAGGACTCCTAAAATGATGACACCATGGGCCATGAAGAAGCAATGTAGTGTGATATATACACATGAAGTTTTCAGTAAATTTCAGGCACAAGTCGTAGCTGCAAGAGACCAGTGCATTATTCAGGGCATTACAGAGTGTGAAGATATAAAAATTATCACCATCAGCAGTCTATATGGAAAAGAGCGAGTGGTTCGGTTGAACAAGTCAGACATGTTTGGTAGGTGCTCCTGTAAATTATACGAGTCCTATGGCATCCCGTGCCGTCATATAATACAAGTGCTTAGAGCCGAGAAGCAAAATGAGGTGCCATCAATTTATATTATGAAGAGATGGGAGAAAAGATGTAAAAGGTTTGTATTCTATGATTTTTTTTTCTATGGCTATTTTGTACAATAGTCTTGATTAGATATTCAATTTTACAGGGAACTATTCTTTGATGAAGAAGGTAACCTGCTAGATGAAAAGCCTGAAGATCCTATGGAGGTGGCAATGCGGAAAAAGATTTCAGATTCACGGAACCAGTTTGAAGATCTCATCCAGATGGTCAAGAACTCTGAACAAGGGATGGACCTTTTATTTTCTAGTTTATCCAACCTAGTAGAACCTCTTCAAAAGATCACGCCTGCTACGATCGTTAATAAACAGGATGAGTATGAATCTTTCCTTGGTAGTAAAATTCCAAATCAAGTCGATATACATCCACCAAATGATATCAAGTCCAAAGGGAGATGCAAAAGAATTAAGAAGAGCAAGGAGATGAAGGTTGCAAGCAAGGGTAAAAGTAAACGGAAGTGTGGAAAATGTAAGCAAGTAGGGGATCATGATGCACGCACTTGCCCAAACAATGTTGATATGTCCAAACAAGTAGGGGATCAGGTTTAGATACGAGTGAGCAGTGAGCTCCCTGATGTTCAATTTATTGAAAGTGAGATGGCTGTACTTGTTACTTTCTTTGCCCAAACATTCAATAATTCTATACCTGAATCTCAAAATGAAGCAATTGCTTTAAAGTTCCAATCACCATCAATATACTTCTGTACATGAAGAGGATTTATGGTCTGCTGCATCATGATATTGAGTTATTTGTACCTAAATTTCTGCTTTGTTTTGTTATACTTGGCCAGCTTGCCCCCTTAGCAATGGTAGACTCTAAGAAAGAGTACAGGGCCCGTGAAATTGATTTCCTTGGTACACAATGCTAAGATTTTACAGGAGACTGAACACACATCATGTCTAGATTTTACAGCTAAGCACAGCTAAACACACATCATGGTGCATTATGAAAATAGTTGCCATGTTTCAGCTAAGCACTGCCCTTGAACTGATAATACTCCTCTCACCCTGCAGCATGACTCCATTCAAGCACAAGCACAACACACATTGTTTATCCAGTGGTATCCTGGACATTGGCAAGTGCATAGTTGTAGGTACAAATTTTCAGCACGGCCACAAGGCAAAACATACATTGTCAGCACAAGCATCCATTGATCCATATAACATTGTACCAAATGGTACCATTTTACAGTTGCATTTTCACAATTACAAGTACCTGCACTAGAACTAGACAGCTACATCCTATTGGCTTACAGAACTGCAGAATCTCTCCCTGCACAAGCACAACAAGATTCACCAGCAAGATCACGGCACAACATCTATTCCAAATCAATCCTTCATCAAGGGCATCGACCAGAGGGCTAGCAGCCTGGTGACAGCATCCAGCTTTCTCATCCTTGATCGGGTTGTGACAGGGCTTCTCATCCTGTTGACAGCATCCAACTTCTCTTCCTTGCCTCATCTCCTATTACACCATTCATTGCCTCAATGATAGATGGACTGAGTGATTCAATGATATTTGCTACTCCATCTGTAATGATCCACACAAATTCAGAAGCGTCTGAAAACAATGACAACGCAATTGCCTTTGCATTCTGCAGACTGTAATTCATCAGTACTACACCCTTTTCACTTCCCATTGAATCTATAGATAATAATTACTTCCCTACCATGGCCGGAGTCAGGGGCGCGCCGGCCGCGGATTTGGGCGGTGAGCCCCGGCGGCTGGCTCGTGATGGAGGTGGAGGCGGGTTCCTTTCCGGCGGGGCAGGGGCGACGGTGGCCGGCGAGGGTGGAGGCGGGTTCCTTTCCGGCGGGGGCAGGGAGGATGGAGGTGGGGGCAGGGGCGACAGTGGCCCGTGAGGGTAGGAGGCCGGAGGGGAAAGGGGCGGCACCGTCCATGGGGCAGCGGCGGATTCCCCGGCAGCGCACAGGCAACCACAAATGGGGCAGGGTGTTTTTTTGGAAGAAAGGACCGGCAGTGGGGGGTTTAAGTGGAAAAAATGCCCACCTCTCATCGGATCCGTTGGATTAGAATCCTATGACCCTGACTGCTAGTTTCCAAGTTTCTACGTTTCCACACGATATGGTGCCAAACAACTTCACCATAGATGTTTGTTTGGCAAGACTCAAGTGGGCGGCCTGTTGTGCAAAATGCTAGCTCCAAAACGGCCCAGTAGAATCCATTTTTATGATATTGAAACTCGCATCTATTTTTGCTAAATAAAGAAAAATCGAGGAGGACAAACAGGCAGAAGCGGTCCTCCTGGCCTCTTTGCGCACGGGCGACGTTTTCTAGCCCGCCCTGCGCGCGTTGCCTCCGCGCGGCCCAGCTTATTTTCGTGGTGGCTCGACTGCGGACTAGAGAACAGCCACGGCATGAACACACAACAAAAAAAGAAGGCAGAGAGACGCAGAGGCGGCAGAGGTATCATCCCGGCGGCTAATCGACCCATGATGGCGGCGGCGGCGGCGACCGTCCGTCACAGGGCGGCGGAAGAGAACCGGGTGCGTGCTTTTACTGTTTCACAGCGACATCAGCGTGGAAGGTTCAGTGCAAGTACTACAGTTTTCACCAGCGCTCCGACGAAACAAAGTCTCGTCGGTCGCGCGGGCCGGCGGCGTGACCTGCTCGTCGCAATCAACAACAGCCGCTCCTGCAACTATCACCGCCGGGCCATCTGCGCGTCCCGTCCCGTGCCCGTCCTACCAATGCGCCGTTCCCTGATGGGATAGGAGCGGTGAAGTTTCCGGCCTCCGGACCTAATGATTGTCGGACGCGCTGTTCCGTCCGCGCTAATCCATCGCTTCTGGTCTGGAACCGCGACAGCGACGCTCTTGATTTCTTGGAGCGTTTTTTCAGCGTTCCTGCTGAAGACCACTGCACATCAGCATCACAGCATGGGGCTTCGCCGTGGAAGGCCCCTGTCCTCTCGTTCCCCGGCAACGCATGCATGGACGACAGCAAAATCCACGGAACAAAACAAAACTCGGTTCTCTCGAGTTGTAAAAATAAAAGCTTTGCTTTCGTTACTAAAATACCATGATCTAGAGTTTAGCAGACGCTAAAATCCATAGAGTTGGCCAGGCATATTCACGCAAGACTGCGTTCGGATCCTCCTGTGTGTGTAGGTGCTAGAGCTAGGCTACCACACCCGTCCAGTCCAACCAATATTTCGGTGGTTCTTGGCCTGTGTTTACTGGAATACTCTACTCTAACTCTACCACTACCAGTCTATATACTCCTATGGTTGATACAGGTGCGGCTAAGAATGGCGTCACCTCGCCTAAAAAAAGATCGGCGGCGTCAAGTCCGACGAGATTCTCTGTTCCAGTTCCGGATGAGAGAGAGAGAGAGAGAGAGAGAGAGAGAGAGAGAGAGAGAGAGAGAAGCGAGTTGGTCTCGTTGGGCCGGCCGCGTGGCGAGACTCGCGGAGTGCTCGCCACGAGCGCGCGCTTCCTCCTCCGGTTCGCAGAGGAGCCCAGATCGCGAGCGACCGGCGGGAGACCGCGGCCCGGATACCCCGCGCGGGCGGCAGCCTCGCAAGTGCGCGCCCTGGCCCCGCTCGGCCGTCCGATCGAGTGGGCCGGGGGAACGGACGGGCGGGGAGCGGGAGGGGACCGGCGCGCGGGGCCCGGAGGTGGTGGCAATCATTGGGCTCGCACCCGGGAGCTTTGACCGGCGGACTCACCTCGCCTGTGCCCAAAAATTCCGGCTGGGCCTCTTTTGCACTTTGAACCCCGAAATCTCGAGGAATCGCCCATAATCATTGCCTGGTATCCAAGTTCAAACTTTCACACACATTGATTTCACCTCTCTGAACCTTACCAAAGGGGCGAAAATGTTCCCGTGGCCGTTTAATTTCTTTGGAATAGAGGAATAAAAAAGTATTAAAAATAAAAATAAAGAAAAGAATGGTGGAATAATGTACTTTTAGTCTTTCTCAAGAGGAAGTGAGTATAATTTAAAGTTTGCATCGGATGATATCTACACTATAGCATCTCAGATCTGATAGCTCGTATTCAGTCCTGTATGCCTAATCAAATGACTGCTTATCCATTGAACTGTATAAAAGTGACATTATATTTCTAAAATAGGATTGATTTTTCATTATGTATGTCATCTCATAAAAAGTAATGTCATATAAAATAGTAAATGATATAACTGCAACTATTGTTACTAGTCATTGATAGTGGTCAAGGCACTATAGTATCCTATCTATTACTTCGCTGCGAATTAAGGTCATTCTCAAACAATTTGAGTGATCAGCACGTTAGCATACCACGACATCATCTTCTATAGTATTCCACCAATTTTGCTTTGGTATGAATTAAATCTATCCTATTAGAATGGCCAATACTTTACATAGCATATCACTGTTATTTTCGTAGCGAGTTATGTCTACCGTCAATGGTACTAAAATGAATTGCGCAACAATATCGCTATAGTAATTTGTCACCAACTGAGTTGTAGTTATTACTAATAGTACCCAAACAAACACGATGATTTTAAGCTACCATCACAAACTATTAAAGATGATGTGTAACCGTCGCAGCATCTTGGGCGTCATTTCTGCGGCGGTTTTAGTTTGCCATCGATAGCACTAGAATAGGCGGCGCATCTAATTGCATAAAATAAATGGTTACTTCTTGTGAATTAAGATTTGTAGAATGATGCCACAACATCGGTTCAGCCTATATAAAAAGCATAGCTAGTTGTATAAAAGTATACCCAAGCTAGTCGAGTACAATGCCATTACAAGTCAAAAGTCATATGTGAGAAAGACCAATCATACAATACATAGGTTTAGGGAAACTCCCGCCAAAATTGTAGAAGTGATGGGTCGCAGAGGCGTCGAGGAGATTTTGGTATGATAATTCTTCATTTCCTTTATGATGTTTGAGTACCTGGTTACGCATTATCTATTACTTTGTTTTGAACAAAATGATACTATTGTTTCTTTTCTAGATATTTTGTGGAACATGCACATAATTATATCATGAAAAAAGTGGGTAATGCACAAACGACTATCCATTTTGAATAAAATGGAAGTTGGTGGTACACGCAACAAACCCTAAAACCATTTGAAAATCAAGCCCTATCCGATGATATCGAAAAGCCCAGGGAGCCGAATGCAAAGATCTCCCAGCTTTGCCGTTTTGGCGACCATCACCAACAACCGGAGGAGAGAGAGCGCGAGTCACAAAGCTAAAAAAAGCACCGAGAAATCTAGTGGTGCAGCGAGCGAACCCTCCACCCCGTCCCCTCCCCCTTCCTCCGCTTCCCACTCCCAAAATTTTTCACCGCAGGCCTCTCCCTGGCTCCCCGCGACGACGACCCCCGAAGCTTCGCGAAGCTTCCAGGGCCCTACCCCGCGGGCCGCCTCTCCCCAGATCGCCGCCTCTGGCAGCGGCGAGGCTGCATCGCGAGGGCGGAGGAAGAGGAGGAGGAGGAGCCGGGCGACGGGGACGACGGAGGCGGGGCCAGGCGAGGCTAGGGTTTGGGGTCGGGGTTGGGCTGCGTAGGCCGGCGCCCCGGTGAGGGAGGAGGATGCATATGATGCGGCGGCTCAAGAGCATCGCCTCCGGCCGCTCGTCCGTCTCCGATCCGGTAAGAGCTCGACCTCCCCGCCCTCCCCCCACCGCGATTCGTGGGCCGGGCACCCGCATTGGGTGTTTTATGATGCTCTGCAAATGTTAGGTTCCGTTTCGGTGCGATTCGTCCGATCGTCCCTTGCAGCGGCAGCGTGGTTCGTTCCGTTCTTTTGCTTGGCTCATTGGCTGCGGCTGACTCGTCTTAGAAAAGCGTTGCACGGCTTGTTACCTCATCAGGTGGCAAGGCTTTATTTTGCTTTGGTCGATTTGGCATTGGGCTCCTTGCGCTTTAAAGGCGACATCTTGTTTGTTTCTGCTCAAGTATTTATTTCTCCAGTTGGTCTAGTAGATGCGGTTATGACTGCAATGCGTTAGCATTGTGAGCCTCGTAGGGTCATGTAGAAAATGGATGGTAGCCTATTCATCCAAACTTCACTACTAGTAAAGGATAAGGGCAGGTTTTAGCTAGTTTGTTGGCTCAAAAAAAAAATCCCTCGGAAATGGTTCCCATTCACCAAAAGGATATGGAAATGGGGTTTGTACAATTAAAGAGGCTTTTTTCTTTTTATTTATAAATGCTAAAGAATCACTAAAGAATAACCAGTTTCTGATTGGTTATCTGGCATCTGCTAATGCTTGCTTTTGAAATTTGCATTACTATTGTTAGGGTGGTGATTCTGGCTCCAAAAGGCCAAAATTTGAGCAGGATGGAGCAGGAGATATTGTTATTGAGCCGCACTTAACTGATGACAAACCTATGCGAATAGACCAAGAATCCTCGTCATCATCCAATAGGGATGCTGAGGCAAGCACATCCACTAGCATGAAGCCTGTTAAAACTGAAGAACCAGGAACAGATCTGCTTCCGAAAGAAATGAATGATATGACAATCAGTGATGATAAAGCTGATGGCCACAATGATAAAAGGTTAATTTCAATTCTCAATTGACTCCATATATAATTCGAGCTATACCCATATCTTCTTTCGGGTACTCACGTCCCGTGTTCTCTGACTATGAGGAGAAGGGGAGGGGGGTTACTCTTTGATGGAAATGGAACTGAGACAGGGACAAAATTATTGTGACAACAATAGGAGGTCATAATGGGAAGCCAAAGCAGGTGAGGCATCAACCTAGCCTTTTTTGCTTGGAATACCAATTGTTTTATTCCTTTATCTAAAAAAGAGCATTGAATACCCAATGACAGCACATTACATTGAACTTTCCTGCATGCTATGTAAACAAGGCCACTATGTTTTGAAAAAAAACCCTCCTCTGTGGATTACATTGCACTAGCACCATACTACTTTTGTGTATTGTTATTTGATATACTTTATGTGATGGATGCAAACCTCTGCTTTCCGAAAATATTCCTCTGAATGTATTGTTTTTGTTTTAGAATATTTTTTTTTGTCAAACTCGAAGTTTGAATCACTGATACTGTTTCTAATGGTCTTACAGAAGGTCTCATACATGGCAGAACGGGTTGTTGGCACTGGTTCATTTGGTGTAGTTTTCCAGGTATGTCATTTGCCATCATTTGGCCTCATAGAACTAACTTTCTATAAATGGAAATTCATAAATTCTGGCCTTCTGGGGCCAAAGTTCAGAAGGCCAAAGTAATTGAACATATCTGGTATGAACAGGCGAAATGCTTGGAAACTGGTGATACAGTGGCAATAAAAAAGGTGTTACAAGATAAGAGATACAAGAATAGAGAGCTTCAAACTATGCAGTTACTTGACCACCCAAATGTAGTTCAGCTGAAGCATCATTTCTTTTCAACAACTCAAAGGGGAGAAGTTTACCTCAACCTTGTACTTGAATTTGTATCTGAGACGGTTTATCGTGTTGCCAAATACTACAATCGGATGAACCAGCGTGTACCCATAATTTATGTTAAGTTGTATGCATATCAGGTTCGTGAAGATATTCTGTTTCACCTATCAGATTTTTTCCAACAAATTAGATTCATTGGTTGTCATGGAATGAATGTTAAGGAATGATCTGTTATTCCATCTTGTCCAGATGTGCCGTGCGCTTGCTTACATCCATCGTGTTGTTGGTGTGTGTCATCGTGATATTAAGCCTCAAAATCTACTGGTAAGTTCCCTGGTTCACTTTTCTTGCGGTAGTTTTAGTGGTTGTTAGTGTTGCATGAGTATCTCTTAGTCTGTTTCATGCAAACTGCTGGAACATGCTTCTTATTGCAACTTGGTTAACCTTCCAGGTCAATCCCCATACACATCAACTTAAGATTTGCGATTTTGGGAGTGCTAAGAAATTGGTACGCTTCACTCTTTTAGTTTGTTCCGCTGAATATCTTCATGGATTTAATAACCTAAAAACTCCATTTCAGGTCCCCGGTGAGCCTAACATATCATACATTTGCTCGCGGTACTATAGGGCTCCTGAACTAATATTTGGAGCTACGGAGTATACTACTGCAATTGATATTTGGTCTGTTGGCTGTGTCGTAGCTGAGCTTATGATTGGTCAGGTATAATATCTCACTTCTACATGTTAATGTTTCTTCCAGTCAATTATGTCACCCACTTTCTGATAGGGAAATTACTTTTACTTACAATTTTAGAATCTTTTGACCTCATTTTTTGTTAAAGATTATGATATAAACTGCAAAACACAGTTTTGGGCTTTGTGGACATTACTGATTGATCAGCTTACTGTTAATCAAGATACTCTTTTCTTGTATATGCTGATAATTTTGTTGATGTTTAATTTTGTCCCCCAATTGCAGCCTTTGTTTCCTGGTGAAAGTGGTGTTGATCAGCTGGTGGAAATAATAAAGGTTTGTGTCTGCTATCAGATTATGTCATGAAATCCACTGACATTGCTTTGTAAACTGAATGTTTATTAATCTGGTTTTTTTCTTATTCAAGATTTTGGGTACTCCAACAAGAGAAGAAATCAGGTGCATGAACCCAAATTACTCTGAATTCAAGTTCCCCCAGATAAAAGCCCATCCCTGGCACAAGGTTAGTGGATCTCTGATCTCTGTGGTACTTCATTCAGCTGTGGTCCATTGACTGGCTCACCTAAGTTTGTTTTACATGTAGCTTTTTGGTAAGCGCATGCCACCTGAAGCTGTTGATCTTGTGTCAAGGCTACTTCAGTACTCACCAAATCTGCGTTGCACAGCTGTAAGAACTAATTTGAGATCTCAACTGTACCAATTAGTAAAGTCACATTAGTATAGTTGTATCCCTATTGATACTAAGCTTTACAAGTTATTTCTGACATATGGCAATTGTTATCTGAAGCAGTAGTATCTTTGAGATATCACTTCCATATTATTATGAACATGAGTCAGTGACCTTTCTATTTTTGGAAAATAAGATAGCTTCAAAACTCGGATACTTTATGATTATAAACATATGTTAATCATACTTCCAGGTTGATGCTTGTGCTCATCCGTTCTTTGATGAGCTGCGGGACCCCAAAGTCAGCTTGCCAAATGGGCGGCCTCTGCCACCATTGTTCGACTTCACAGCAGCTGGTAACAATTCACTGCTTTTAATATTTTTGATGTTTCATTGCACCCTTCTCTCTGACCCAAAATCTGAAACTGTTGGATACAGAACTTGAAGGGCTCCCAATAGAGCTTGTCCATCGCATCATTCCTGAACACATGAGGAAGTGAAGAGGTGGAACAGCTGGAAATCCCTGTTTCTCCGTTAGTTCTTCTGAGATGCGCAGGGCATGCTATGGACCAATATGGAGTAGTGATATAGCTAGCCAGTGCCTTGCTAGATGCAAAGAGGGCCAAAAGCTCCTCGATCGCGCCACCAAGAGTGAGCCTAGAGGCAAACCTACTGTTTGCCTGTTGCCCATGGTGGAATCGGCTCGTACCTTTGGCATTTTATCTTGTGTCCCCAGATGTGTATCGATAACTTAGGCTGTTATATTACCTGGTTCATCCTGAACAAGAGAATTCAGAGTGCTTGCTTCCTTAGCTGGAAATCCTAGAATGTCGGTTTTGATTATCGCACATCACTCTCTCCCCATGCCACCGGTGTTTTTCGCGATAATGTCTTTTATGCTCGCCACAAGTGGATGGTTACACGTAAGCTGACAAGATCATACAAGTGTCCCGACTTCCAAGATCCCATCTGTGTTTTGTTTGTTCCGTTTTCTGAAGATCTCTGAACCTTCAAACTCACATGATTGATACCTTTGACTTGAACTACCTGTTGCCGACAGTTGCGTTTACGGCCACCAATGCAGCATAAATACGCGCTGCGTCCCTCCAGGTGCAGTGTGACCAGATCTGGTATCGACGAGCTGACATCCTTTTAAAACAGCAGCATAGTCTACTTGCATGTGCCATGGTTATGACCGTAATATTTTTTTCAAGAGTGATGCAAAGGGAAAAAAATGTTGGTTTGCCCAATTAACTTTCCGGTCACCGATCTGGAATTTAGGGACAAATCGGTAGCTGAACCGATCCTTTTAAGCAGGAATTGAAGGTGTAGCGTGTGTTTCAGACATGCGCCCAGATCAAGGGCCTGAGTTCCCGTCTCGCCAACCGACCCATCGAGACCACATGATCCGCGAGCTGGTGAAAGTGGTGATGCGCTGTGCCGAACTCGCTTGAAAGATGCAGGCCAGCAGTGGGCAAGTACCTGTACCTATCAGCGTGATGCAAGGGGTCACTCGGCTCTTTAAACTAAACACGATGATGGAGCGCCTACTCGTGAACCATCAGCGACAACGACGACGACTTGTTTAACAGGCACGCTTAGTAGACCAAGAAAAATCGATTAGATTTCGTGTCATCTTGGACCCAAGCGCTCGTCAGGCAGCAGGTGCCGTCTACCGGTGGTGTCTCGGTGACAAAACATGCCCCCCCCACCAAAATTTTTTGTCTTTCGTCCTGTACCTTCTTGCTCGTCGGCGGCTGGCCCCCATTTCCGGCGGACGACGGACCCACCGTCCATATCAAAAACCTGTGACTTGGGGAAATGCAAGCACGCTACGCAGACCCACCTCGCCTACCTCAGTGTCTGACTGACCCCATTCTCCCTTTCACATTTTAATTATGTCTTTGTTTACCATTAATCATTGCTAGATCAGAAACATCGTAAAATCGGCTGCACAAAAACAAGTTCTTTTTTCCTGATTTGGTGTGGAATCAACCGAAGACGGGAAGCGAGCACGAAAGAAGTTCGGTTGAACAGGACTCATAATGAAAAGGACTTTTGTGGCGGCTCATCTTTTTCTACTCCTAGATAAGAACACACCCACTTCTTGTACCACCGAAAACAAAAAGTGAAGAAAAGAAAGAAAGAAAGCTGGGAGCGTTGGGGCACGTGAGCGTTATCATGCAAATCAACTTGTGTCAGCCACTAAGCACAATCACAGCTCACATGATCACATCCACACATGCTTTACTCACTCCTGCTCCTGTACTACTTGAGTGAGCCAAGCAAAAAGAAAATAAAATAAAAATAAAGGTGCTGTTAAATCAAAAAATGAATAAATAGATCCAAACCAAGAGAATAAAAAAATGTGATAACTAGGAAGGGGAAAATATAATAAAGGCCTTCCATTTCCACTCCCTGACCTCCTCCCCCTTCCTCCGGAGCTGCGAAATTTTGTGACCCCAGCCAGACGACGCGGAGACCACCCACCCCACCCTACCAGCCCCCGCAATTGCCGCAGATTGCAGGAGCGTCCCTCGCCGGCGGAGGCGGCTCCGGCGAGCGGTCACGGGCGCGCGCGTCTCCCCGGCGGATTCCGGCCCCCTGCCGGCGCGTCGAGTGGCTGCGGAGGGCGCGCCTCGCCGGCGCCGGCGATGGGCAACTCGCTGGGGTGCTCGGCCTCCGGCGAGCGGCTCGTGTCGGCGGCGCGCGACGGGGACGCCATCGAGGCGCGGATGCTGCTGGAGCTCAGCCCGGCGCTCGCGCGCTACTCCACCTTCGGCGGCCTCAACACCCCGCTCCACTTCGCCGCCGCCAAGGGCCACCTCGACGTGCGTGCGAATTCTTCCGTCTTTTGGATGCCTCTCGTTCGATTTGGATCACGAATTGTGGTTTCCCGTGCAGATTGTCACGATGCTTCTGGAGAAAGGTGCTGACGTTAACGCGCGCAACTACTGCGGCCAGGTAGATCTTTGTGCGCTCTCTGGGTTCAAGAGTTTTGATCCTTGTTCTTCTATGCTATCTTTGTGATCGCAGACCGAACCAATGCTAAGATCTGTCGCGTACAAGTGATGAATTTGGCAACTCTTATGCCATGCAAACAGATAATGATTTGGAGACTCATTTTTTAGGGGATTACTTATGTACTCTGCTCAGCGATTGCATCAGAAGACTTGACCCTTTCCATATACCTGTCGCTTATTCTTCAGAGCTGAATGAAGATTTGATTAGATTTTGTTGTTCTTTCTGGCACTCCTACACGTGGCATAGGCGTTGCATTTCTGTTCATTTCTTCAGTTTTTATCTGTATCGAACAGTTTGTTGATTGGTTTCATTTGTTTGGGTGGATGGTTAAAGACTGCATTGATGCACGCGTGTCGGCATGGGCACTGGGAGGTGGTTCAGATGCTTCTTCTCTTCAGATGCAATGTATGACATTTTGTACTATAACGTTCTGCTTGTTACTTTTCTGCCTTAGCACAAGGTGGTTGCTGACCATTGCCCTTTTTTTGGTTGCTTCAGGTTACCAGAGCGGATTACTTGAGTGGCCGAACAGCATTGCATTTTGCCGCACATGATGGATTTGTTCGGTGTGTAAGGCTTTTGCTTGCTGACTTTGTCCCCAGTGTGGCCTTGGAGGATATTGCCTCTTCAGTGGTAGATGGTGGTGATTGCCAGACGAATAGTGGGAGCAGTCCCAATTCTTCGTTGGGGCAGAAGTTTAATGAACCGTATGTATTTCTGATGAATCACAGCTTACCGTTTGAAAGAACTAGCCATTAACACCATGCTTGTTTTAGTGCTCGTGTGAGATACATCAACAAGCCTGCTGATGGCGGTGTAACAGCACTTCATATGGCGGCATTGAATGGTCAATTAGATTGCATGCACTTGTTGATTGACTTGGGTGCTAATGTCTCAGCCGTCACATTCCCCTATGGCACTACTACAAATTTGATAGGCAAGTATTGGTTCTTAGCTCAAATGGCATACAACAAACAATGGCTATTTTTCTTAACTCAAATGAGGTTTTAACAATGCACTGGGGGAGCAGGAGCTGGCAGCACGCCGTTGCATTATGCAGCCGGTGGGGGGAAGCAGGAATGCTGTGAGGTAAGTCACTATCATAAAGCATTATCACCTTTTCGACAAGTAGCTCTTTTCAGTTGTAGTTTTCTCTCGAGGTATTTACTTGTTCTGATATTTGACGATGCTGTTCCTGCAGCTACTAATATCAAAGGGTGCTAGCAGGTTGACACTCAACTGCAATGGGTAAGTTTTTCCCCCTTTTTGGGTAATTTTCAATGCTAGATAGCGTTCCAAATCTTTAGTAATCTTACCATTGTAGCAATTGGTTAAACTCACTTGACTAGTCTTAATTTGTTTTAGTATTATCCTGTATTTAGGTGGCTTCCCATCGATGTTGCAAGGATATTTGGACGGCGCTCTTTGGAGCCATTACTTTCTCCAAATTCACACTCGAGTGTCCCTGTATTTCAACCATCCAGTTATCTTGCCTTGCCACTTATGAGCATACTTCATATAGCAAGGTTAGTGCTTAACAACCCACAACCTATTTTCTTCTGCTGTAAGTAAAGTGTAACGGCATTTCTTACTTTCATAGACAACAATGAGTGCTGGCTTTTGATATATGAATTATCGCTATGCTACAAGACCTTTGATATGTTAACGTATGCCCTTTGCTTTTTGGAAAGTAAAGGAGGCCAGAAGTTCCATTCTGTATACTAGTGGAAATAATATTTGCGAACAATTGGGCCAGTTACATCTCTATTAAAATTGCAATATTTCAGATATTGTTACTTTTACTATGGCAACAACTGAATTATGGTCTTGGTTCGGTTGGATTGTTGGATATGGAGCAAATATGTATTTATCTGCCTGTCTTTTTATCTTCTTCAATTGTTGTAGTAATCTGAAATTTAGTAGTATGGTCAGATTGTATGGAGTTTTTTTTATCATGTTTGTTTTCCAGTAATCTGAAATTAAGTATGTTGGAGTTAAGCCGTTAGATTGAAATGGAGTTACTTCTGCTGACTTTGCAATTTCACCTACTTAAGCTAGCTTTGCAATTTCTCCTTGGATGTGTTTTGTGTCTCTCTTTTCCACCAATAGCATTGCCACTCATGGTGTGGTGTTAAGATAGAGTCATTCAAATAATTAAAAGTTAAAATGTATTGATCATTTTTTAATATTTTATTTAATGTGCATCTGCAGAGAATTTGGGTTGCAGTATACCTTACCCTCAGTGGATGATAGTGATCTCTGTTCAGTTTGTCTGGAAAGGTCTTGTTCTGTTGCTGCTGAAGGTGAGCCCTCTATCACATTAGATGCTTAAATTTTACTTAGAGAGGGTTCTTCAATACAATTACTGTGCATGAGATGGTACTAGTAGTTGTGATTCCATGAAATGTTAAAAAATAGTAAGAGTAACAGAAAGCTACAAATAAAAGTTAAATATCTAAGCACTGATGGCACTTGTATATGCGACCTTGGTTGCATAAAATGCTTTTTGAATAGGATTCTAGCTGATCACTTGGTCATGTACATCATGGTATAGTATGTCTCAACGTGTAAAGTGTCACGATGCTATGCTGACATTATTTTCTGTCCGTTCAGGTTGCAGTCATGAGTTCTGCATCAAATGTGCTCTCTACCTTTGCTCAACCAGCAACATCCGTGTCGAGTTCACAGGCCCACCTGGATCGATCCCATGCCCCCTCTGTCGGAATGGAATAACGTCATTCAATAAGTTGCCAAGCACACCAATGGAAGGCCTTAAATCAAGTTCAGCCCTAACATTCTGTAACCCATGCATACTAAACACCCGGTCTATGAACTCTCCAGCCAGTGTCTCCAAAGCCGAAATCAGGCGCAACCGTGTGGCAGCTGTCTCTTCAGAGCTAGTCTGCCCAATCACCTGCAGCCCATTCCCGTCGTCCGCCCTCCCAACCTGCAGGTGCAGTGATGATGATCCATGTGGTGCTACAGAGGCACAGGATGGTTCCGAAGTCCAATCTCCACGGCCCTCGCACAGCGCAAGCATGGAGCTGGACAAGAGGGGAGAGGATCTGGACCGGACCAGCTGCTCAGGCATGTTCTGGAGTCGAAGAAGCTGCCACAGGGAGCAGCAGTGTGATGCAGAGATCAACGCGTGATTTTATTTCTGGTTGTGAATATATCTGGATTCATAGCAGCTTAATGCGGGAGACGAGCAGCGGCTATTTTTCCTCCCCAGCTGTGTTCCTTCCTCTCCTATTTGCAGCCAACATTTTCTTGATTGGTGAAGCCCAGCAGCCTTTTGCTGCCGTAGTGTGTGTACTGTATTGTAACAGTTTTGTTACAGGTGGTCATGTGCCAGTGAGTCTAGATAGCTTCAAAGTTGCTAGCCAGTTACTGTTCTTTGTAGCTGTATGTAAATTACAGGACTTGGATTGAATTATTCTCTGATTCATATGATAACTATTTACATACACCGAGTCAAATACACCTCTCATGATATATAAAAAGATCCTTCTGCTCTTCAGTTTCTTTGTGCAAATACAGTAGTGGCTGATCCTGTCATTCGTGTGCCTGAGCTCACAGGAACTGCCTTTCTTCAGCGTTGCCTCTAGACTTGTACCTACGGCACATCAGTCGTATACTAGTACTACATGTAAGATGCGAAGACGCTGCCGTCCTGGAGCTGTCATTCATGCCGACGCCGGCGCCGTCAGAAGCGTGCTGACGATCCTGTCTCCGAGCCCTGGCACCGCCGACTGGAAGTGCCCCACGCCGGGGAGCTCGTGGTAGTTGACCCAGCCGAGCCGGCGGCATATGTGGCGCTGCAGCTGCACGGGCACGACGCCGTCCTCGTCGCCCTGGAACACGTGCACCGGGAACGGCGGCTCCTCCAGGTCCATCGGCTCGAACTCCGGCCACCTCCCGAACATGACCGCCATGTCCCTGTAGAAGGACTCCTGGATCCCCTGCTGCGTCGCCAGCCTCGCCCTCTGCACGCACCCCGCATGAAGAATCAGCACATCGCTGTAAAAAAATATAAGCTCGGCTTCTGAAAGATCGATCTGGGAAGGCAATCGGACGAACAAACCTGGTGGAACATGCCGTTGGAGAGCGCCATGACGCGGTTCTTCTCGTCGAGCTCGTTGGGGAAGGACCCGGAGCCGTCGATGACGGTGGAGGTGGGCAGCCACGGCTGGCTCATCCACCAGTGCAGCAGCCACGGCGCGTAGTAGGCGACCCGGAGCGACCACTGGTCGCCCGCCGGCTGCGCCCGGTAGAGCCGCCGGGCCAGCCCCCGCGGCAGCCCGCGCCAGCGGTAGTTGACCACCGGTGCCATCATCGCCACCCCGGCCAGCCTGTGCGGGATGTACCGGATGGCGGCCCAGCCGGCGTGGGTGCCGAGGGAGGAGCAGATGAGGTGGAACTTTTCGCCGAGGCCCAGCGCGTCGGCGAGGTCCTCGATGTCCAGCGCCGCGCTGCGCAGCGACCGCCGGGGGTCCGGGTCGCTCTCGCCGTACCCGGCCCGGTCGAACGCCACCATGTACACGCCCAGCTCCTCCAGCAGCTCCTGCGTACAGCGTACGTTATACGTGTCAGTCCATGATCGTTCGGCAGTTTCGATCAGTTTCGCCGTCACGTGCGCTGAGTTATCAACGCCGGCGTCAGGTGAGCCTGGGCATGATTGGCCGCCGCCGCGTGCACCGGCGCGCGCACGCTTCAGGTAGGAGAAACAGCGAGAATTCTATCTAGCTAGTACGTGCCTAGCTAGTCGCTGTCGAGGAACGTGCCGGGCTCGCCCAAGTCGGAACGTCGACGACGCGTGTTGTTTTTGACGGAAGTTAGGTGGGCGACCACGACGCCGTGCCGGCGGCACGGACGTCGTCGTAGCCGTCAGCCGGACGGGAAAATTCAAGCGCGGCATCGGCGTCGGTGGCCGTTGCCCTGGCGTCCGTCCTTGGACGAAACGCAAACGCGCGCGCGGGGGTTGTTGGTGGGGTTGGTGCTTGCCACCAACGTGGCTCCGGTGCCGGTGCGCTATCGGGGGCAGTGGTTGCCAGTTTGTCACGGCCGGAAGCACACGCATGTGGACGACGCAGCGCGCCATGCCGTGGTGTGTGCAGTGCGGTTGTGCGTGAGCCATTCCTTTCCGGCACGTACGAGAAAGGAGAAACGTCAAAGGAAAGGAGTGGGAAGCGTCAAAGCGTGAGACCACCACTCCACCACACCAGCGTTCACCAACCTGGGAGGCGCGGGGCGAGTCCATGCGGCCGCCGGAGAAGCCGTGCGAGTACACCACCTTGAACCGGGCCCTGTCCCGGCTCACCCCGGACTCGGCGTACGCCAGGTACCGCCCGTCCCGCATCCGAGCCCTCGGCGCCGTCACTGGCGGGCCCCCGGGCGTCCCGCACGGCGTCGGCGGCGGCGGCCGGACGGCGCTCACGAACCACCCCGCCGCCAGCGCCGCCGCCATCAGCGCCATCAGCCCCGCCGGGGTGCTCCCGGTGCCCGACAGCCAGTCGATCGCGCACGCTACGCAGATGAGCCGGAAGACGCCGACGCACGCGTGCATTGCTGACGCGCTGGCCGTGCGCTTCTCGCGCCGCTTGCCATCGCCAGCGGAAGCATCTGCGGCCATTGGAGCGCTAGGAGCTGGAGCTGGAGGTCTGAATGGGTTGGGTTGTGCGGTGTTGTTGAGGCTACGAGAAGAGGCTTGCGAGGGTGGTTCTTAAAACGTGTTAGGTGTTGGGGGCTAAGCTATATAGTGCGAGATGAACAGCGGTGACGCTTGGCCGGAACAATGCGGTGGTGGAAGGGCAACCCTTTCACTAACGTGTGTGTGTGCACGTATATGTATATATGCTAAGTTATCGACCTCATTGGTGCGTATGTGCTTTCTTGGTCAGGCCAAATTGCCAATAAGTTAGATCTCACCTACCACCCTTTTCAAAGTGGTCTTCCCAATCTTACCTGATCGAAAAGGTTTTGGTTTCTCTGAAAAAGAATTGGTTTTAGGCACAACAAAGATGTGTGGGTCATGTAATATTAGATATTACAAATTTCTTCTGGTTCAGAAAGATTCAGTTTACACGAGTTCCAGTCTTTCCTACTGATGATTAGTGAAGACTCTATGGTCATTTTAGATACACAACCTATGATATATGACAATCTATAGGTCCCATGCCGGTGACTACGGAGTTTCAGTAGTTGGTGGCGATTTCATACATTCGAAGGCTTGATGAGAAAAGTTTGGGGAAAACACTATTTACATGAGCATGACATAGGCGATGATGTTTTTGCCAAAAGCTGCATCCACTGATGCTTTTGTAAAGGGGGTGTGTTGACACCAAGAATCTATATATTTTCAGCATAGCTTCCTCTACCTCGAATCACCTGTCACACCTCTCTTTTCTTCAGGAGTGGTTCTTCAAATTTGTAGTTGGGGTTGGTGTTGAAGTATGAATGGAGAGAACAATTAATCATCTCATGCCAAAGCACCTTTCTGGAGTGTCCTCATCAACTCCAAATGCTGACCTGTTGGGGGAACCCTGTAGACTGAAACAATGGGAGGAAGCTAGCCTTCTGTGGTTCGGTAGTGATCTTGGTAGGTGAAGACTTGTTTCAGAAGCCGTGCAGGCGTGCAGCATTATCGGCAAACGGCAATGCAGATTGTTCGGTGGATGTGGTTTGTGGTAGAAGTACAGTAGCACGCACCTGGCATGCTGCCGTCTTGGAATAATTCTCTTTATACATGGTTGATAGCTCCTTGTTTCATGCCAATTTTCTTCTGATTTCATATCCACAAGTCTTTTCAGCAGTAAATATTCTGCTAGAGACAAAGGATAGAGTCAGTAACGTTAGTGGTGCACAAGTTCTGTCTACGTGTTGACAGTCTGAGCCGAAGAACTTGTGCCTCATGTCCCCACGTATCAGTTTACCGGTTATTGTTTGTGGATTCTCTGAAGTAATCATTGATCATGTTTTACATAGTCTTCATTCAGCAGTTGAACAATATGTTACGAATGACTTCGTCAACAAAATGAATGAATCCTCCTCTGAAATTCAGGTCAGGTCCATGCCAAGTACTGTTTTGTATGAACTGAACTGTCTTCTTTTGCGAAACATCCGCTCATGCATGTTCCATGTTGGAAAATTCTTCGTTAAGTTACACCAAAGAAAAAGAAGGATGGCAGTTCGGCAAAACATGCCCTCAATTGATTCACAGGGAATCACATCGACGATAGGGAATCTGTTTGGAACCTTTGCCAGCTACTATACGAGAAGAGCTACACGATTGGAAAGTGGGCAAGGTTGCATCCGTGCATGTGCTTTCACCTTGCCGCTGCAGGAGAGTGGTTGGCAAAGCTAGGCAAGCTAGCAAGGCAACCGAACGCGCTCTAACTCATAGCACATCCTAACCCAAGAACGCAGAAACGAGGAATAAAAAAAACAATAAAATAGAACTGTAAGATATCACTTTCTGTCAAAGAATCTCCGATTTTCAGGGGCTTCCCGGCAGCAAAACTTCATTACATACAAAAAAAAAGAACGAAAGAAAGAAAGAACAAATTCTACACGCTGCCTCGTGTCCCCCATGTATCATGACCAGCTTATCATTGTACTGTACTGAGTACTTTTCATAACCTGCTAAAGCTGCAACCAACCAACTCTGCTGTACTTTGTTGATGCCGCCACGGCGGCTTTGCGAAGGCTCAGCAGAAAAGTGTCCGGAGCACGGTGTCCCCGAGTCCGGGGACGGCGGAGAGGAAGTTTCCGGTGCCGGGGAGCTCGTGGTAGTTGACCCATCCGAGCTTCCCGGCGACATGGCGCTGCAGCACGACGGGGACGAGGCCGTCCTCGTCGCCCTGCCACAGGTGCAAGGGGCACGGCGGCTCCGGCAGGCCCATGGGGTCAAACTCCCACTTGCCGAACATCACCGTCATGTCCCGGTAGTAGGACTCGTGGATCCCCTGCTGCGTCGCCATCTCCCGCTTCCTCTGCAGTGTGCCGTCGGCGGCGAGCGCGCGGCGGACCTCGGCGTCGCGCTTGTTGGGGAGGTGCGTGGTGTTGTCGACGACGGTGGAGGTGGGCAGCCACCGCTGGTCCATCCACCAGTGGAGGATGCCGGGGGCGTGGTGGGACACGCGGAGCGCCCACTGGTCGCGGCGGGCCTGCCGGCCGTACGCCTCAGCAGCCAGGTCGGCGGGGAAGCCGGGCCACCAGTAGCTGACGACGGGCGCCAGCATCGCGGCGCCCGCCAGCCGGTGCGGGATGTGCCGGAGCGCGCCCCACACGGCGTGGCACCGGAGGGAGAAGCCCACGACGTAGAACTTGTCGCCGAGGCCCAGCGCGTCGGCGAGCTCCTCCATGTCCAGCGCCGCGGAGCGCACGGAGCGGGCCGGGTTGGGGTCGCTCTCGCCGTAGCCGGCGCGGTCGAAGCCCACCATGTACACACCCAGCTCCTCGGCCACTTTCTGCATTTTTTTTTCACTTAGATTGAATGGTCACTAACCTGCGAGGCGAGGAGGCTGTCGAGCCGGGACCCCGTGAAGCCGTGCGAGAAGACGACCCTGCACCGCGCGGTGTCCCTGGGCACGCCGGACTCCTCGTAGGCCAGGTGCCGCCCGTCGCTGAGCCGCACCCGGCGCGCCGTCACGGGCGGGCCCCCAGGCGTCCCGCACACCCGCCGCGGCGGCGGCGGCGGCGGCTGCACCGCCGCCCGGCACAGCCACTCGCCCAGCTGCCCCAACGCCGCGCCCATCGGGTCCACGACGGCGGCGGCGTCGTCGCCCTTGCCCCGCTTGCCGCCGCAGACTAGCGCCGGCGCCAACGCCCACAGCAGCCGGTCCATGGTCCCGGCTGGGGGAATGATCAGGCTGGCTGGCTGCTGCTTGCTACTAGAACGGCGGCCGAGGGTGAGCGGAGGGCGGAGGGGGAGGGCACTCGAGAGGCGAGGGGAGGGGTGGGCGGTGAGCGAGAAATTTCGAAATTTGACACCTAATTCGAGCGTCTCACCGCTCTTAACACCTAATTCACGAGGCTTTTGAAATTTGACACCAAGCACACAAATTCCTTGGATCCAAGGGACTCTCTCCTATTTTCTTCATTTTCTCTCTTTTCCTTTTCATTTCTGCCTACTATCACAAGTCGCGAGACAAAAATGCTCTTGCTCATGTCTTTAGCCACACGCATCTTCTCCTCTCTCTCGTGCATCTCAGCTCGTCCTCTCTCTCTCAACGAAGAACCCTAGCTGCCGCCGCCGCCGCTAGTGCTTGGCCAGCTGAACTGGAACGGCAGCTTTGGGTGTACAGAGCAACGTGAACGAGCACGATGATCCCCTTCGAGATCCCTCCTGGTAAGGCAGCAATTCCTAATCCCTTTCCTCTCAACTTGTCTGTTTGAATCTCCTGCTAAGCAGCAATTTCTAATCCCTTTCCTCTCAACTTGTCTGTTTGAATTGGGAATATGCATCCGTGACCGAATAGGACGATTAGGATACAACTGACTGATATGTATACTCGTGTTTTTTGTTGGTACTCGTTAGGATCGATCCAGATGCAGCATTTAGATTGTGTGTTCGAATTTCTCAGTTCCCAGCCAAGCTAGATGATGGAAACTCATCCCATGCTTTGGCACTCATAATAACAAGCAGAAATCCTAAGATGGAAGAGTACTTGCATCCTTACTTCTTAGTGAGGAATTTTAGACTTGCATATTCTGGTGTTATTAAACCATTAACTAACAAGTCTCAGCGGGCACATGTGGGCTTGGAGTTCAAGTTGCGGCCACCTTTGCAAAAGAGAGCAGTTGGGAGACAGAGGAAGAATAGGATACCTAGCTGTCTGGGGAACAAGGGCAACAAGGCTAAGTCCAAAGGCAAGTGGCAAGTGCAGTGTAGCAATTGCTTAGGACATGGCTACAGGAGTACATCACCGAAGTGCCCTCTGAATGGAAAAAAAGGAGGTAAGATTTGTTGTCATGCAACTTACAAATATGTTGCAGGAAGAGCCGTGCCAAGCCAGGAAGGAAATCTGGTTCAGGGAAAGCTGAAGTAGGTACTAGTACACCAAAATAATAGAAAGTTGCAGTGAATGAAACTACATTGAACACTACTCCTGCAATGAATACTAGAAGGCAACTAGCATTGAACAAGGAAGCTGGAGCAGGGACAAGTCAAGAGGTGAACACCACCACCACTATGGAGGTCATCACAACTATGGAAGTTACTACTCCAATTAAGAAAAAGAGAGCTGTCAAGAAGCAGCTCACTCCAAGGAAGGCAAACAATTGAAAGCCATGATGGAACCTTGTAATGATATTCTGGAAACTATGGACCTGTATGCATGCTTTTGTATTAGTATTTATCTTAATTGCTGGAACTGAAACTTCATTTGTATGATGTATGTATTTCTGGATAAGCCTGCATGGCTGAACTTTATGGATATCTCGATTATGTGAACCTATTCAACTCAATTTGCTTATCATTGTTATATATGTGTTGTTTCATCCCTCATTACTGTTGTAAGGGCACATGCTGCCAAAATTTAAACAAGAAATGCAACATCTCATGCAACAATTTCTGGTAAAAAGAAGTTGCATTTCATTTCAGCCAGAAAAATAAGCTGCGTTTCATTTCAGTGAGGACAAATATAAGATCATTTCAGTGCATACAAAAGGATGTCCAAAAACAAAACAAATAAGTTCAAGCATCCAAGAACAACACAACACCAATTGATTCTAGGTTCTCTGACTGCTACATGCTCCTTTATCTCTTGAAATCCTAATCTCAGATCCTCAATTTCTTGCAGCAGCTCTGGTACGACATCCAGCAAAGAGGTTGAATCTAAATATCCATCTCTGCGTAGATAAGCCTCATACTCATCCTCAAACTTATACATAGGGCATGATGTAGGATCCTACAAAACACACAACCATGCAATTCCAACAACAATTGGATTAATTGGCCACCAAATCCACTAAAAGGGAAAACATATATGTCAATTGCGAGGAACCACTTGCAGGGAACCACTTACATTTCGATAATTCCTTGGGCATTTGAAAAAAACACTTGCCAAGGTTCTTGCGAGAGTTCATGGTGGTTAGCACAACCAACCTCACGTCCTTGCAGTAGGGGCAAATGATCAATGGCAGCCCGGTCACCTCGTTGACCAGGGGCGCAGGAACTATAGTAAGCGGTTGCTGCTGTGCTGGTGGTGCAAGAGCAGCCTGCTGTGGGTGTGGCCTAACCCTAGCTTCGGTGGCTCCTCACGCGCGCAATCCTGAGGATGACGCCTGCGACATGGCAATGCACGAGAGCTGCAAGGTGAGTGGGAGAAGGCGGGCGGGTGTGCCAACGACAGCAAGCAGGAGGACTAGCGGCGGCGACAGTGATTGAATCTTCGCCTTGGAATAAAAGGAAATCTCACCAATATGTTTGTTACTCAAACCGACATTCTCGCTTCCGCTTCGTCGCTTATACACCAATTTCATCCACATCGAATTTATATATTAGAATACATAGATTGAAAGATTATACATATAAGGAAGGTAAGACTCTAAGATCCTTTTTCAAAACTGCTCTGCTCCCATTTCATCTTATATTTTTTTTGAGGGAAGGGATTTTTTGAGAAAAAAGAAGTAGAAAAAGTGAGCCACCGGTTCAGGTACAAGATGGTTTCAGAAAATCTGTACGATTTTCCTGATTGCGGATAATATAGAATCCAAAAAAAATGCATTGATCATAGCTGAAAGAATAAGCAGCGACGGCGAGAGCAGGATGAACTCGCAACTCTGCTTGCTTGTGTCATCATCAACACATATTAGGATAAGGCCAAGGATATTTTCGTCTCACGACTTGTGAAAGTAGGTAGAAATGAAAAGGAAAAGAGAGAGAGGGAGAGTCCCTTGGAATTTGTGGGGTTAAAGGAATTCGTGTGCTTGGTATCAAATTTCGAAAGGCTCACGAATTAGGTGTCAAGAGCAGTGAGGTGCTCGAATTGGGTATCAAATTTCGAAATTTCTCGTGACAAGCGTCCTGCATAGCGCGTCGATGTTTCGAACCTATCAAGTGCCAGTGAAGTTGCCTCTCCACCTTACTTGAGCTGCCGGAGAATTAAACCAATCCTCCTGCTACTGATGAACGGAGGGCCTCCAATGACCTACTAAACTACCTGTCCAAATGGTTAAGACAAGAGACATCAAAATTCCAAATAACTTCAAAGCGATCTGTTCTGACACAAGATAAAAAAGTTCTGACACAAGATAAAAAAAGTACTGAGACGTCATTAAACTAGAAAGAAACGACAGTAAACTTGAAAGAAAGTACTGATCCAAATGCAACATTTCACTTCACAGAAATTTAGTGACCACGACATTTAACTTGAAAGAAATTGCTAAGCATGGACGACATCAAACTTGAAAGGAATTTAACTAGCACTAAAACGAAATGTTAAACGAACAAGACATGTTACAGAAGCTAACATTACTGTTCCGACACAAGTGCAAACATTATTTTTGAAACCCATTAGTACACATCATTAGAATAAAACAAAGTCATGCCACAATCACTACTTGTTCAACATGTCCCAGTTGAATTGTATCCAGTTCAGTCGGCCCTCTTTCGTTTCATCTGCGTGAACTGTAGGGGATACATCCCCAATACCCGTAAGGAAGGAAGAAGTCAGACTCCTACTAGGATTCTCCTGTAATCCGACTAGGACTAGTCCCGAGTACTCCTATTAGGACTCCTCCTTGCAATCCGACTAGTACTCTACCCCCTGGACTATATAAAGGAGGGCAGGGGTACCTAGCTCGGCAGGTCAGACCTCAAGGTCATACCTCAGCAGATCCCCAAGATCAATACAAACCAACACACAGGACGTAGGGTATTACGCGATCTAGCGGCCCGAACCTGTCTAAATCATGTTCCTTGCGTCACCATTGATTCCTTGATTCTCGACGACCCTTACCGCATAAAAGACCACCTAGGGTACCCCCTAGGCGGGTTGCCGGTCTAAAACACCGACAGCTGGCGCGCCAGGTAGGGGACCTCGTCGAGTTTCTCAGCGAGAACTCAATGGCGAAAGTCATCATCAGGCCCGTCTTCTTCATCGAAGCCGGCGTCACCTTCGTTTTCGGATCCTGGCTCTGCGTTGCCGAAGGCTCAGGATCGTTCCGACGCCATATTGTCGACTCTCAGGAGAAGAAACCAAAAGAAGTAACCAGGAAAAATCAAAATTTCAAAGTCAAGCCCAAGTTCGACTACTCCAACGTCTCGCTCAAGGGTTGGGTTCCGCCGACCCCAGGCCCTGGAGTCGGGCGAAGCAGAGCCTACCTCGGGGTCGGGCGAGGCGGAGCTACCCTCCCGCAGGGTCGGGTTCCGCCGACCCCAGGCCCTGGACTCGGGCGAAGCGGAGCCTACCTCGGGGTCGGGCGAGGCGGAGCTACCCTCCCGCAGGGTCGGACTTCGCCGATCCCAGTCCTCGGGGTTGGGCGAGGCGGAGCTACCCTCCCACAGGGTCAGGCTCTCCCGACCCCAGGACTCGGGGTCGGGCGAGGCGGACCTACTCCTTCAAAGGGTCAGGCACTCCCGACCCCAGGACTCGGGGTTGGGCGAGGTGGACCTACTCCTCCAAAGGGTCAGGCACTCCCGACCCCAGGACTCGGGGTCGGGCGAGGCGGACCTACTCCTCCAAAGGGTCAGGCACTCCCGACCCCAGGACTCGGGGTCGGGCGAGGCGGAGTTCCACCCTCAAGGGGTCGGGCGCATCCGACCCCGGGACCAAGGGTTGGGTGAGACGGAATGAACTACTCCTCGCCCACGTCAAAACCACGATCAGCTTGCCGACCACTCTGTCGGCTACGGGAAGCTTTGCATCACCGACAACTAGTCAGAATCACCTCCGACTAGTCGTCAACAACCGTTACGGCTTCATCAACGACTGTCACGGCTTCGTCAACAATCATCCACAAATCAAGCTAAGTCACTTTTCTAAATTATTTTTCAGCTTATTTTCCGTTTGCGCGCAACACGCGTTCTACTTGCCGGAAACTCTTGCGCGCAATGCGCGCTCTATTCGCCGGAGGGCAGCAAACTCTTTCGCGCTACCGCGCTCTCTTTTTATCGCAACATCGAATTTTCCTTATCTTCTCTTGAGGTCACTACTCTTCTCGAGTAGTGCACGCCTTAACTCGTGAAAGCCTCAGGTGCATCTGTCACGCCTAAGCCCATACGCGTATACGAGGCCGATCTCACACACGCAGCGGCAACGGCTACTCAGAGACTGAGAGCCTAATCGTAACAGGCTAACTACTCGGGAAGAGTATGACTGAAACAAGAGCTTGACTCGCAATCATGCAGTCTCTTTCTTGTCGCAGCAGCGACTCCTCTCACTTTTGTCTTCTCTTAAGGTCACTACTCTTCTCGAGTAGTACACGCCTTAACTTGTGAAAGCCTCAGGCGCATCTGTCACGCCTAAGCCCATACGCGTATACGAGGCCGATCTCACACACGCAGCGGCAACGGCTACCCAGAGACTGAGAGCCTAAGCGTAACAGGCTAACTACTCGGGAAGAGTATGACCGGAATAAGAGCATGACACAACTTTCATACTGATCACTGGATAAATTTCAGCAGTTTCAAAATCCTACAAATATGCTACATAATGTACGCATTTTTTTCTTTCAGGTCAAGCTTTGGCGACGATGCTCGTCGCGACGCCCACTAAGCATGCCTCCAATGGCATAGGCTAGTTCCTGAACTCGGGGGCTAAGCACCAATTAGTACTCGGAATATCTCTAGTGGCTCAGCTAGCTCCCAGGCTTGGGGGTTGGACGCCACAAAACCACTCGACGTGGCTCCAACGACTTACCTGGCGCATAAGCTCGGGGGCTGGACGCCGCAAGACTACTTGAATGATGACCTAAGTGAAGATTCAAGACCCTCAGGTTGATTATTCAATCAATCCAAGGCTCGGGGGCTGATAAGCTACACCCAACAATCGATTTTTTCAATTCGAAAGAGGAAGATTCAAGATTTTGACCCTCAGCCTTATTCTACGATTCAACCTAAGTCTTGAGGTCTACTCCATATGGAGTGCGACTTTCGCCGCCCTCCATACATGAAGACTACAATATCATGTTGATCAAGACTTTGAGCACACCATAGCCTCATGGCAGCTTTGAGAAGCATTGAAAGATTCAGCCTGACAAAATACTCGAAGAGCACCAAGACTACTCGGCGAATATCTCAAGACTACTCAAAGACTGCTGCATTCGACTATGAAGCGCTCGGGGGCTTGTCGGGGATACATCCCCAATACCCGTAAGGAAGGAAGAAGTTAGACTCCTACTAGGATTCTCCTGTAATCCGACTAGGACTAGTCCCGAGTACTCCTATTAGGACTCCTCCTTATAATCCGATAAGTACTCTACCCCCTGGACTATATAAAGGAGGGCGGGGGTACTTAGCTCAGCAGGTCAGACCTCAAGGTCATACCTCAGCAAATCCCCAAGATCAATACAAACCAACACACAGGACGTAGGGTATTACGCGATCTAGCGGCCCGAACCTGTCTAAATCGTGTTCCTTGCGTCACCATTGATTCCTTGATTCTCGATGACCCTTACCGCATAAAAGACCACCTAGGGTACCCCCTAGGCGGGTTGCCGGTCTAAAACACCGACATGAACGTCGTCCGATACTCCGGGTTCTTAGTACATAAATAAAGAGCCTGGCAGTAAAGCGGAGACCCCTCCTGTAGACCATCGTCTACCAGGAGCTGCATTGCACGGACCATTTCCCCCTGGGCACGGTCAGCACGTTGCTGGCTCCTTTTTGCCACACTGTCAGAAAGCTCCCTGATGTACTGCTCCAAACTGCCACTTCTCTTTTTCCTAGGACTATCCACAGAGAATGCTCGGATCGGCCGTTTGGACATGTCACGAGCACTACTAGCAGGCAGGGGGTCCTGGTTCAAGTCCGTTGCATTTTCCTCAGTCCCCATGCTAGGTGTCGCCTCACGAATACCTCCTGCCGTCAGCAAGGTACCCCTGTCTTGGGGTTCATGGACAAACAACTCAAACAATTCTTCGAGGAAAGGTGGAGGCTTAACAGAACTCGGCTGGGACCTCGACAGGGGAGCACCACCACTGGTGTCCTGCAATGTTCAAGCAACAGTACATGTTCAAGGCCAAAAACAGAAATGTACAAATAAGATGCTGAGTAACTTACGGGCCTATCATAGGACGTACCTCTTCGTCCTCCTCCCAATAGGTGGGATCAGCAGCAACACCACCAGTTTGTGTGTCGTGCCCTAAACCAGATTGCTTTTGCAAGGCCGTCCAGCTCAGGAATGTTCTCCTCAGGTTGTTGAGCTTGTTCTGCAGCTGCTTGCTGCCCAAATGCAACCCAGTCTGTTCCCTGAAGCTGCGGTACACGTTCTTCCATCCCAACTTAGTGAGGCATCTATTGCTCCAATTGAACTGGTTCTTCTCAGCAATGCACAAGTCCAGCAAAGTTTTCATCGTGCCCTCATCCTAGCTGGCACGGTTATTCATGTGAGTACACAGGAGCTGCAATTATATTGCACCGAAGTACGGATAACCAGGAGGCATACAACTAAACAATCTCAGCATCAATGGATATGTTACTTGCCTTAGCAATGGTCTTGGCGCGTTTGTGGCGGAAATTGTACGGGCACACCAGTGGGGGAGAGCACGACGAAGTCGATGACGATGCCAGTGTGGGCACCGTTGGTATTTCCTCGCGGTTGGCCTGCTAGTAGGCTTGTATCAGTCGCCTGGAAAGGTGAAAAACCAAAAACAGGCACATCAATATAGTTGTAGACAAGTTTGGGACAGAACCAGGTACACATACATTTCATGCTCATGGGCTCTAGTATGATCAAACATTTCTACCAATAAGCTGCAATTCCCAATTATTACAGGATGAAGAACATGGCTACCAATAAAATTCTGCCCAAATGACTGAAGATATTCATCCTAGTACAACCAACCAGTAAGAATTTACACATAACTAAAAACAGCACCCCATTTTTCTACTTAGCACAGTGAAAGGCACCAAAAGGGTCCATGTTTAGTGGAAGGGTAAAATTCTCATGGTCCTAAGTATAGCAGCAAAGATTGCCCAAATAGTTATGATATAGACGACATATCAAGTACCATGATCAGAAACTCTCTCGAAGTAAGTAGACTGATTCTCTAGGAACATTAGCAGTCTGATTCTTCCAACAAATTGATAACAAAAGTCCAAAGTAAATAGAAATTTAGAGAAGTACAAGTTTGGATCATATTGCCAGGCTTCCTAATTCTTTCAAAAAGACAAGCATCACACTCAACAAAATATACATGTCATGTCACTGACCAATGCCAATAGATGCATCAAAGTAGCAACGAAACCGTGGCCCCATGCTTGACCTACCCCAAATCTGCACGAATCCGATGGGGGAGCACCATTACCTGCGAGCGAAGGGGACGGAGGGGTGACGGAGTCGGAGAAATTCCTTCCACTAGCTGAGCGCGGCGATCGACGGGAGCGATGGCGGCGTCGCACGGCCGAGTGCGAGGGAGCAGGCGACACGACGGCCTGCCGGCGGCGGAGAGCGGGCGCGAGCGAGGGAGCGGATGAGCGGCGGCGGCGGATCCGGAGCCAGCGCGAGCGACGGAGGGGGCGAGAAGCGGGACCGACGGTGACGTCGCGCGGCCGAGCGCGAGGGAGCGGGCAACGCGACGGCCCGCTGGCGGCGGAGAGCGCGCGCGAGCGAGGGAGCGGGTGAGCGGAAGCTGCGGCGGCGGCGGATCCGGAGCGAGCGCGAGCGATGGAGGGGGCGAGATGCGGGACCGATGGCGGCGTCGCGCGGGCGAGCGCGAGGGAGCGGGCGACGCGACGAAAAGCCAGCGGCGGAGAGCGGGGGGCGAGCGAGGGAGCGGGTGAGCGGAGGGAGCGGTGGCGGTGGATCCGGAGCGAGCATGACTGACGGCGGAGAGCGGGCGAGATCTCGAGCGCCGGCCGCGAAGAGCGGGCGATAGCGCTGGAGCGGGCGAGCGACGGGAGCGACGAAGTCGGCGAGCGGGCGAGATCTGGGACCGACGGCGGTGGAGAGCGGGCGAGAGCGCAGGCGCTGCCGAGCGGCTGGGGCGACAGCGGCGGATCGGGGGCGAGAGCACGCGACGGAGGGGGCGAGAGGGAGGCGACTGGATAAACACGGGAGGCGATAGCAAGCCAAATGAGGATGACTGCGTCGGTGCGTTAAGCCGCTCGAACGGCTTCAAGCAGCGCACCGAACGGCTGGGCTGAAAAACCCAGCCGGAAAAAGCCCAACGGAAACGCACCGAACGGGCTGAACCCCCAACCTCGCCGACCGGATCGGTTCGGGTGAGTCAGTGACCAGTGGGTTTGACTGCTGACACCGAGTATTATGCATGTAATGTTGCGTTGGTAGGTGAGGGTTTGGAAATAATGGACAGGGTTTGTTCGTCTCTAGGCTCTGCACTTCTAGAGCAGGGCCGGTGCGTTGTTCACACGCACAAGTCAGATGGTACAAAAGTTCGTCTACTGGCCTGTCGGAAAATTACCTTGGAATGTTGCATTTTCATGCCGCCACGCACCGGCGCACGTCATGTCCGTGAATAACAATGCACAGAATTTATTTACAAATTATTTTTTCTCAATGGTACGAGGCTCCTAGCTAGTAGCTTACGGGACGTTTGGTTCCTCGAGCTAAAGTTTAGTCCGTGTAACATCGAATATTCGAAGACTAATTAAGAGGACTAAATATGAGTTAATTATAAAACTAATTGCACAGATAGAGGCTAAACGGCGAGATGAATCTATTAAGCCTAATTAACCCATAATTAGCAAATAGTTACGGTAGCAGCACATTGTCAAATCATGGACTAATTAGGTTTAATAGATTCGTCTCACCGTTTAGCCTCCATCTATGTAATGGATTTTGTAAATAGTCTATATTTAATAGTTTTAATTAGTATCGAAACATTCGATGTGACAGGGGCTAAAATTTAGGGGACAAACCAAACACCCCCTTAGCTACACGCACAACCAAAGAATATGCTTTCTGCACCAAGGCAGCAGCATAATACCCAGTGTGACAGTAAGCCCAGTACCACTGCGTCGTCGGAGTGAGCCATCCAGCCGACCAGCCCAAAGCTTGCAGGCACTGGCAATGGCCACGCTATACCACCTTGTTGTATCAGCTCAGGCCCAGCCCATTCCTTCAAGAGATCGATCGAACAATGCAAGGATAAACGCATCTCCAGGAATCATCACCGTGCGCATCAGCCCTGAGTCAGCACTAGGCCTCCCTGCCAAGAACAAGGCCGGGACGACTCGGGAGGAGCTCAGCGCTTCGCAAACGGCGGAAACCTCCATAGGTTGCGTCAACTTGGGTCGTAACAGGTGCAGATCATTGTACTAGACGATATCGTCTTTATGTCACTGCTCACGCCGCGACCTCGTTTGTGATGGCAGCGCCTCCCGCTCGCTGCCGCGAAGATCTTTTTGCCTGTGTGCACACGGTTATACTTGGACCTGAAGGTAGCTAGCTCAGTGTTGGTGAGCGTCGACTCGTGTGATCGAGAGGGGGAGGGTGAAGAAAGGGAACGATATCTTGAGCAGAAAATAGCTGGTCGCTCTGTCTGCAGATCTGCAATAATCTGCCTGTGTGCTTCCCCAGAAAATGGGAGTGGCGACGGGGGATCACCTGCTCCTGTGACTGGACAACAACCGCTGAATTGACAGAAAAGAAAACCTGCTTCATCTCTCGGTGAAGTCGTTCTTCCTCCTGTGGTCAACGAACGTCACAGAGCTGATGTATGCGTCTCACTTTGTTGTGGATTGGGATAGTGTTCACTTCACGTCTCCGAGTAGTTGAACTTCTCTGATGATACGCCTCTAGGAAAATATCAAGATCGGGTACTTTCAACTTTACGAGTGTTTCCGCAGAGGCCCACGCGTAAATGCAGGAGGCGGTCCGGCCCAACCGCCCAAGTCAGAAAATCTACCCGGGCTCGACAACTGGATCCGACTCCGACTCGAAGGACGTGTGCATCGATCTAGTCGGACCTGGGCCGACCCACTTGATAAGGGCCTGCTCTCCTCCCAAGAAGGCGTTCGTCGTCGATCGTGAAGCTGCTCTCCTCCGTGGGCCTTGAGCAGCTAAGGCCTACGCCGATCTGCCTGTGATGGCGGTAGAGGGGAATCAGCAGGAGGCAGCAGCCTCCTCCTCCGGCGGCGGCGCGGCGAACTGCGCGGGTCGCGGCTGCCAGTCCTATGGGAGCACGCCGATGTGCGCCGAGTGCTACGCGGAAAAAATCGTCAAACTCATGGAAGAGCTGGAGTGCGTCCTCGCCGAGATAAGGAGGGCCAACGCCAGCAAGAAGGCGGAGCGGGAAGTTTTTTATTTTTATATTTTTTTCGATTTTGCAGAAATATATTGTCGAATAAAAAATTTGTAGAAATGAGCTTGTACCGCCGGCTAAAACGACGGTATGGTCCTTACCGCCGGTTGAAACGGCGGTAAGGGCCTAACACCCCTACGTCGGTCCCTGCTACCGTTTCAGCAGGCGGGAGAGCCCTACCGCCGGTTGAAACGGCGGTAAGGCCCTCACCACCTCACCGCTGCCGCCGAAGTAGTGCACGCGCGGATCGAGGAAGCCCCACCGGTTGAAACAGCGGTAAGGACCCTTACCGCCAGATGAACTGGCGGGGGTTCGCCCTATATAACCCGCGCCGCAACTGCCCAAACAGACAGGGGAAGAGGAACCAGAGAAGAGTGAAAGAAGGAAAGAAGGTGGAGTGGTGTTCCGTTGATCGAAAATGCCTTCGACTTTTTGCCCCTGCCTAGTGGTGTTCCAGTGCTCATGTGCTTTTGCTGTGATCCTTATAAGGTAGCCAAGTCCGATGCAGAGGACACGTACAGGCAGAGGTATTGGATGTGTTCAAACTTTTAGTTTGAGCCTACGCTTCATCAGCGCCGCATTAACAAGATGGTGAGGAATTGATGTTCTGTAATAATTATTTCGTGTCATATGACATCTTGCATGATTTTTTTTATTTTGTAACAATTGCATTTGTTGCAGACCCCTCCACCACTCTGTGATTTTGAGCAGTGGATTGATACTGAGATCAAGCCTGAAGACAAGGAGGAGATGCAGTACATGTTGCGGTGGGTGGCAAAGAACAAGGAGAGGATGGAGAAGAGACTCAGAGAGGAGGCTGCAGAGAAGTAGCACAAGGAAGACGAGGAAAGGAGGCGTGTTGCTGCGGAGAGGGTGGAGAGGGAGGGGAAGCTTGAGCGTGCACGTCGAGTGAAAGCAGAGATCGAGGAGAATCCCGATACCCTAAGGAAGGAAAAGTGACCTCGTTATACTCAGTAGTCTATATTATTGGCTAGTTTCATGGTTTATTCTTGGATAATGTTGCATACTGTTGGACCTTTCATTGTGTTGTCCTTATGTCATGTACTCCGTTATTTTATTTGCCGCATATTTGTCCTTCCTTTCAATCGATTACGTAGTTTTAATAATTATTTCAAAATTGTTTAGACATGTACGGTGAACGCACGGAATCATTCAAAAGCATTAAACTTCTGATCTATCTGCAGTCCACGAATGAGCACACATCGTTCGTCGCATTGCTTCTTTGTGAGGTCCTCAAGTTTCTTCCACAACAGGTTGAGCTTCTTCTCCCGATTCTGGCTACACAGACGCTTCAACAATTTCATAAAGGTCTTGTTCTTGAATTGCCTATGAAAGTTCGCAACCATATGCCTCATGCACCACCTACTCTTCAAGTCCGACCATATCAGCAACCTGAAATGCTCCTGACTTCCATTCTGTAGGTCTTCGATTGCTTGCATAATGCCTTTGTGCCGATCATGAATGAGACAAACCCCCTCGACGTCCATCACAATCATGTTCTTCACCCTCTCAAGGAACCAATATCAGCTATCTCCAGACTCCTTTTCCACAAATGCGATCCCAAGCGGCAACACCTGATTGTTGCCCTCGGTCCCAACAGCTGTCAATATTGTTCCCTTTACCTTCCAGTCAGAAAAGTGCCATCAATGCAAATGACTGGTCGACATTGCCAGAAAGCCTCAATGTAAGGACCCAACGCGAGGAATGACCGTTGCAGGACCTATTTCCCTGGAAACTGAACACATGGATAGGTTTTTAAGTCATAGAAACTTTAAGGATTTCTCTGACAAATGGTGTGCAACAGGACAGTGAGGTTGTCATATGATGCTTTGAACGTACCCCACTTTATCTCCAGCGCCTTCTGCTTCGCCCTGTAAGCTTTGCTATAGCTGATCTTGTACTTGAACTTCTCCTCTATGGCACAAACAATGAACTTGCTCTTGGAACACACTTGGTGAAATAGGGAAATCCACTCAAATCTACCCCTTCTGGACCATATCTAACCTCCCCCAGCCCATAGAACACTTGAAAATATAAACTATCCGACATGCCTGCCAACATACATGAAACGGGCAGTCCAAATTAATCTTAGAAATATATATCAATTAACTATAATAATGACTTCAATTCAATAAACAAACAACTATGTAAATCATAAGCTTGTACCAGGACTAATATACACGACAAATAAATCTCAGATCCACTAGATATTTCTAAATTTCATATCCACTAAGATTTCTTAAATTTACTGTGATCTAAAATAAAGCTATTGTACTACCTAAGGTAAATCTACTATACCACCTAAGCTAATTCTACTATACCACCGAAGCTGAATCTATTTTACTGTCTAAGCTAAATCTATTGTACTAACTAAGCTACATTTTACTATATCTAAATTCAGCTAAATGTTTCTAAGTCTCAGATTCACCAGCTATCTCTAAATCTCAGATCCACTAATATTTCTATATCTAGATCTAGTCACTACACTATACTATCTAAACTAAGAGATTAAAAAAAATTTACCTGGGAACGACGGAAGAATTTCCTTCCCCCTTCTTCCCTCCTCCTCCTCTCCTCTCCTTCTTTTTTTCTTCCCTTCTTTCCTTTCCTCTCTTTCTCTGGCGCTCCCTCTCTTTCTCTGGCGCTGGAGCTCTCCCTGGCGCAGTCTAGTGCGGGAGAGGGGAGGGGCGCGGGTGTGCCTTATATGGTGGGCAAGCCACGACCGTTTGAACCGGCGGTAAGGACCTTACCACCGTTTCAACTAGCGGTAAGGCCAGTTCAAACGGCGGAGCTCTCTCAAGTGCCGCGCAGAGCTTATCCGCTAGGTGACCGTTGAGGCGCCAGGCCCTTACCGCCGTTTCTGCAAATTTTTTATTTGACTATATATTTCTGCAAAATTAAAAAAAATCAAAAAATAAAAAAAAATTCGCGGAGCGGGACCCGATCATGAAGGTCGTGAAGGGCGGCCGGGCACCCGGAGCCAGCAAGGCTTCGAGGAGACTACGTACAGCTCTGTTCTCTGTAATTTTGTTAGAACCCTATGTCCCTACCCTTGATTGGAACTCAGGCGGAGTTTCTTTTGTTTATTGCGCCCGATGAATCGTGATGTGCTGTTGCTGATTGTGCACGTTCAGAAAATTATAGTCACGGTCCTTTTTGAGAAACTATAAACGATGTGACTCTCGATTGATTATTCTCAGATGTCCGTGTGTCCCTATCAATTTTCTCAAAAATGTTGGAGTAGTTATTAAAAATATTGAAACAATACATAAAAATTGTTGAAGTAGTTATTAAAAGTAGTTGAAATGTTAAAATAAAAAATGTTGTTACAGTACATAAAAATTATGAGTAGTTATTAAAAAATGTTGAAGTAGCTCATTGTGTTGCGTTAATTCCAAAAAATATTATGGTTTAAACGGATTTCAATTCAGATTCATGGTTTTAGAGGAAAATTTTTTTGTTAATTCCAAAGAATATTATGGTTTAAACGGATTCCAAATCGGATTCATGGTTTAAGAGAAAAAATTATTTGAAATTTGAAACTCGTTTAACATCACATCCGCCCCCACCTCTCCCATGGTGACACGTGTGCTGTACTTGCTCTACCCATGCAACGTTACGCGCCTGCTCCACATGCTGATGTCCGGTTCAGACCAATCCCACACGTTCATCAAGATTTGCACTAATCTCAAACAATAGAAGATAAATTGATTTAATTTTTTCGGAAGATGTATAGGAATTCCGGGGGTGGGGTCAATCCATGGAGAAGGCCTAAACGTCATGCCAAAGTAGTAGAGCGCTCGGCCCGCTCGCTGAACGACGAAAGAAACAATGCAGCCCAAAGCCGTCCGGGCCCGATTTAGATTTCCGAAGTCTTTCCATTATCTCCCGACGACGGCAGACGAGACATGCGTATGATAGGGTGGACATCATTTATCATTTATGTCTTGTTTGGATAGGGCTAAAAATTTTAGTCGGCTAAAATTTAGTCCCGATGATCCAAATAGTGAGGTTAAAGGTGGGATAAAATTTAGCTAATCCAGTTTAGTTCACTAGCCCTTCAAATCCAGCTAATGGGGGCTAGTTTTAGACACGAATGGAAAAAGATGAGAAATACACTTACACTGGAACCTTACAATTTTCTCTCCTGCACCTCTAAAGATATAATGGACCTTTCTCAGTAAATAGGCTAAAAATTAGCTTTGACTCCAAACAAAACATGCTAAAATTTAGATGTCTAAACTTTAGTTTTAGTACATCCAAACAGACTCTTAGCCTGGCCCGTTGAGTAGGACCACACAGACTAGTGTCAAGAGATTTAAGTACTCCTTATGTTCTAAATTATAGATCATTTTAGTTTTTTCTAAATATATATTTTGTTTAGATACATAACAAAAACTATGTATCTAAAAAATTTAAAACGACCTACAGTTTGAAACGGAGAAACGAAGAGTAATATTTTTCTCTAGGAGTCCAGTCCATGAGAGATACCATTTAGTAGCTTGTACAAAGGGTTGAAGTTACCTTGGATTCACCATATAATACTGTTACCATCAAGGCCTGTTTGGAACTGCTTACTTGCAACTTCTGCTTTTTTTAAGCCAACTCCCTTCCCAAACGCCAAACTTAGGGTGTGTTTGGTTGGGCTGTGGCTTTTGAAAAAGCTGCTGTGAGCTGTGGGCTGTGGAAAAGCAGCTGTGGGAAAAGCAGAGGACCGTTTGGTTAGAGCAGCTGTGAAACTGTAGGCTGTGTAAGAAATACCTGTAATGCCCCTAAAGGTCTGTGGGTATATTTATATGCAAATTGGTCGTAACAAAATAATATGTTCACTAATTCGCATGTAAATGATTATTTTAGAAAGGAAAAAAAATAAATTTATATGTTCTTCATCCATTAAAGTGATTAGTCCACATAAATAGAACAATATCCATCAAAAGTTTTATACAATAATGCCATCCCTCAACATTACTATCCTCCTCTTGCAGTAACCAAAGGATCAGCTATCCTAGTATGAATGGTATTCATGGTATCCTCATTCTCCACATCGTTACTCTCATCTCCTTGTGTTTGTCTCGTGCCACTTGTATGTTGTACCAAGTAATCTTCATCATCATCACATCTCTTGAACTCCTTATCACACAAATTGCTGTCACGGATAAAATTATGCAATGCAAGACAAGCCATAATGATATGCTTCTAAGTACGAGGTGAGAAACTTGACATGCCCTTCAAAATACGCCACTTCTGCTTTAAGACTCCGAAAGACCTTTCAATGACATTATGAAGAGATGAATGTAAGAAATTGAACATCTCATACTTTCCTCGAGGAGGCTCCGAACATTGTCGAAATTCTGGTATATGGTACGTGCTTCCTTTGAAAGGTGCAAGATACCCAATTCGGTTTGGGTAACCTGAGTCCACAAGATAATACTTTTCTACAAAACCAAGTTAGTGAGGAACATGATAATGCAAGTATTGCTGACTTGATAAAGGAACCATGTATACCTTTAGAAGGCACAGGAAATGAAGGAAAATTTGCCAATGCATGGTTGAGGATACGTGTGTCATGTGCAGAACCCGGCCACCCGGCAATCGCAAAGGTGAACCTCATGTCAAAGTCAAAAATAGCTAGCACATTCTGAGATGTATATCCATGACGGCATGTGTGGTTAACTACTTCGTCCAATGGCACTACCACTTTAATATGTGAACCATCTATTGCTCCAATTGTGCCTTTAGAGTATGGCAAAAAACGGTCCTCTCTCACCCTTTCATGCTCTGTAGAAAAAGTAGGATCTCTCGGCTTAATGTTGTCCTTAGCTAACTTGCGCAAACACTTCAAGACTTCATGAAACTTCATGTGAACTGTCCAAAGTGACTGTGTGAAATGATTTTCAGCTTGTGAAAAAGATTGTGGTCCTCCGACGATCCACAAGAACATTGCCAATAACTCAGTTGATGAAACGCTGTTGCTTGAGGTCAATCCGTAGGTTGAGACTAGCAAGTCATGAAGTTTCTCGAAAATCTCAGTGCTCATCCGAAACATCTTATAAAAATACCTCGGACGTGACATACACCTCATCACCCATTGAATTTCAGTTTCTGATGTTTCCCTATATTCAGTTTTATGCAAATATCGCTCAGTATACAAGTTGCCCATTTCTCTAATAGCACCAGCATGCTGAGCAAGTTCAGCTAGTAATAGTATTCCTTTTTGTCCTCCTTTGGCTACATCTCCCAATCTATCATCCATCTACATGAGATATTAGTATATTAATAATTAAATATAACAACTTTGATGACAATACTAAATGAAGAAGCTCAACATAACACAATAATAGATAAATAATGTTTCACATCTCCAAGCAAATTACGGTTCAACATAGGGTAAATTATTTTGGTTCAACATAGGGAAATTGTTGTCATATATGACAAGAAAATAATCTGATAAATATGGAAACAAATCAGTGTCACTTCATCATCTCCTTTTCTAGCTCCCTCTCAATCAAATCGAGCCTTCCTTTAGTTGTTTCTAGAGAGCTAAAGAGCTCCCTAAATTCAAGCTTAACAATTAGGGAGGCGGCTGTGTACATTAGAGCAGTTCCTTCTTGCACCCCACATTGTTTCACCATCTTCATAGTCTCTGGAATGGTAGGAACTGGGTTGGTTGGAGGAGCTGACAATGTTTCAACACTTGTGGAGATCCTCTCAGCAGCATTTTCTATCTTCAAATAAGTGTTCTTATATAAATGAAAGAATGGGCTCTTCTCATCCTTCTCTTCAACACCAATGGAGGTACCCTTACGTTTCCTTTTTCCTAGGTTCACTGTCATATCCTTCTGTGTAGGTTTTAGTACCTCATCCACATCCTCATCACTTGCCTCATCGAAGGATATATCTCCAAGACAGGATGCAGAAGACCCACAGACATGTGCCTTGCCAAACAAGATATGTAGGTCATCAAGGAACTTCGGTCCTTGTTTTCGAAACTTCACATGGTGGCATTTGATTCCTTTCTCACGATTGTTGCATCTCTAAAATAAAAAAAATAGCAAAGCAACCAATAACATAGAATGGGAAGAATATATTTAAAATGACAACATAGTTCTTACAGCAAGGTGTTCGTTCCACCATTCTTCTGAGCAGTCAACAGTTTGTTTTGCCTTATTCCATCCAAGACCAGTGGCACAATTCTTGAACTCCATAAATGTTGAGTACTTCTTTTTCAGAAGATCTAACTTGTTCATCAATTGTTTTTTTGTTCTCTTATCACTGGATTTTTCTGCAAACTTGGAAACAACATTCTTCCAACTGGTAGTAGAGAAAATTCCCATCGGCCTATTCCCGGCTTCAATCTCTTCTTTGCAAGCATCAATCAAATGCCTTAAAAAAGCATCACCCCAATCTGCCTTGTCACCCATTCTTCAACCAACCAAAAATATTGTTTGATTCAATTCAAAGTCACTAGATAGCAAAATGGACCTAATGTCAACCAACCTAAAAAATATTAAACATTAAGGAACTGCACCTACTATCAACAATTGCAAATGATCCAAAGTAAGGAAAAAGACTTCTAGAGTCATTAGATAGCAAAATGGACTTTTTTCATGTAAATTCACACTCTGCTAATGTATAAGGGGAGCAAAATGGACTTTTCTCAGGTAAATTCACACTCTGCTAATGTATAAGGACAGTGACAGTGATTGAGAATTCACCAAATCCTCAAGAACCCCATATGTACAGAAGCATTCTTGCAGCTGAACATGTACATCAAATGCTAATACTTTTGTTTCTGCATGGTATATTCTACTGAAAGGGCGCAGCAACGCAGAAAAGGCCAATCCAAAAACCTACAGGAAAGCCTCTACCAGATGCTATTTTGTTTCAGGTAAAAGAGTATGACTGAAGATAAATATCAGAGAGTAGACCTCAATGCATACAGAAAAGGCCAATCCATGCTATCAGTTTCTTTCATTGACAATCATTCAGATTCTGCGCACCTTTTCATGCCTAAACCAATCTCAAAGGGGATAGCACACATCAGTGCTAGAATACCAAGAAAATCGGCTGGTACCTCACAGAGCAGAGCATGCAGGCACTGCGCAGGGGTATACGGGAGGCGGATGGTGGGGTGCAGCGACCAGGGGTGGGGTCTGACGGGTGACCGGGGCTGGCAACCGGCGTATTGAGAGGCGGATCGGCGACCGGGAGCAGAGGGAGACGGTCCGCCGGGGGCGGCGCTCGAATGTGGGAGGCAGACGGATGTGGCGGATGACTTGCAGGAGAAATAGATCAGGAAAAAAACGAACCATTACTTTCATAAAGAGTGGCAGGTGGGTAATTTTTTACCCCAAAAGCATTTGAAAGCAGAAGGATGGTGCTTTTGCATTTGTACTAGACCAAAAGCAGCTTTTGGGCAAAAATCACAGAGCTTTTTGGCCCTTTGGTTGGCTTTTGACTTTTGCAAAAGCAAAAGCAGGTTGAAAAGCCCAACCAAAGGCACCCTAAGACCTTGTTGGTAGGTTGTTAACCCCTTGGTTGCTTCTGTGTTGGCTAGTCAGGCTTAGCTAAGGTGGGTAGGTGTTTTGATAGGATCCGCACTGACACTAAGGTGATTGTGCTGCGGTACCCTACTTATGGGTAAAGTGTGCACCTATGTAGAGTTAAAACCTATTCGAATAGCCGTGTCCACGGTATTGGACGAGTTATGGTTTGGTCACATAACTAGCTTTTGGGAGATGGATGATTTTTATGGCGTGTGTTGGATTTTGGAAGTGTCTGGCAATTGTGTCGTGAGCTACCACGGACGCGAAGTCTGGTAGTATTAAAACTTGGATCCTTTGTGTAGCATCAACCCCACTCAATTATTCAGTTACTAAAGAAATACTTTGTGGAAACCTTTTTGAAAATGAACCCTTGCATGTGTTGAAAATCTAGCTTTATTGCAAATAAACCTTAGCCTTATCCTTGATATATCATGTGTATATTCTTGATTGTATCTGTGGCAGAACCACCCAAATTAACCTGACGAAAATGCACTTAAGTCGCCTGACACGCGATCATGCACTTTAAGCAAGTCAATTTGGTCGTCCGTTGGATTTCATCCGATAAACCACTTACTCAGGATCGAGAAGCATTGCTCACATGAAGGTGAGTGGCACAGAGATTACAACATTCCCATCACATTAACATAGTTCAACAATTTATTACATCAAAGTTTTTGAAATTCAAACAAATTTGCAAGGTTCAACAAAGACGAAGTAAAACAAGTGGAAGCTAAACGTCGATACACGATATCATGACGAAGCCAATCATGACATCAATGATCCCTGCCCTCGCCGTTCGAGGAGGGATCCCACTCGACTGTTCAGCCCGGAGGGAGCTGGGTAGGCCAAGTGGTGCCAGCAACCATAATATCGACATTACCTGAAAAGTTAAGCCACAACAAGGCTGAGCAACTAATACTCAGCAAGACTGACCCGACAGGTGATAATTACTGTCACCAATTCCTAGACATGCAAGGCCTTTTTGGCTTTGGGTTTGTTTTGCCAAAAGCGCCTATAGTCGGTCCTTACTTTGAATATTTTAGCTCAAGTTCTACGTTCATTAGCCAGTCTAGATTAGCAACTTATACTAAACAAGCATAGTTTTCTAAGAAATTAAAGAACAAGCATCAAGATTAATATCCTCATGTTCCATCTTTACTCAGTGCAGAATAACGATCAAGTAGTCCCAAACTGTGAGAGGCAGATGAATCGATTCGAATTTATTAACCATGCATGGCGAACCTAATCTCATGACATCCGCGCACCACGAAGGGTTGCTTCATTTGTCAGCTGTCCCCATCGATCCCTTAGGCACGTGTCAGGGCCAACTTCCTTTGGCATGCAATGCTCCATAATCCCGACCTCTGTCGTACTATGACTGCACTTGCACCCACATGATGCACCATGGGAACGACGTTCCAAGGACAGCCGGAGGGTATGCCACGCCCCAGTTCAATCAGATACTAAGCTTCCCTATCCCATACTAGGTATGAGAATAGTACTTTTGAACACTTGATTATGAACGCCGACACGTTTCAACCTTAGCAAGTTCATTGCTAGATAGACGGGGCAAACCACCACATCGGAACCATTCCCGGTCTCGTCCGTCATCCTTATTGTTGGAGAAAGAGTAAACAAACAACTCCTATAACTCGCGAGTGACAGGCAATCACTCGACTTTTACCGAGTCCTATTTAGCACAGCAACTACTTGACTTTAGCAACTAGTGTTCAGAACAAGGTACTGAGTTCATGCATCTACGGTTTCAATCAACTCCTACAAATGTAAATGCACAATCATAATCATCAACATATCGCATAATTTTAAACAGGGAAACATGCACCGGGGCTTGCCTTCAGGAAAAGTTAGCGGTTCCTCGGGGTCTTGATCTAGCTCAGGCTCAGCTTCAGTGTGATGTAGCTCCGCGATGGTTTCTCTTCCAGCGTAGGGTGGAGCTCGTAGGTTCCGTCAGCGATATTAGCTTCTACATGACATGCACATGCAAGAGTTTAGTTTTATTCATGCGTGTACACCAACGATGCAAGGCATGACTTATTGGTAGAAAGAAAATTGTATATAGGCCACATTCACCTAAACAAGGTTTTAACTTCCATTTACTTCATAAAGTAAGGTGGTCGGCTTAAACCTGAGGTTGACTTTGATGACGATTGTGTACATATATAGATTCTTGCAACTTAGAGTTGCATAAGGAAGGTGGGGTTATTTTTGGGGTTGTTCAGGTGCATTTGGAGAGTTATTCACTTCTAAATATTTTTTTGTATCTCTTCCAAAATTACTTATTTAGCTTATTAGGATTTATATTTCTTTTTATTCCTTTTAACCGATTTCTTAGCCAAAAAGTGGTTCCTCAAGCAAACAGCAACAAAAGGCACTGAGAAAATTACAGAACCTTACTTAAGTCATCTTTAAGTTACTGTAAAAATTTGGGAGCCATTGGATTAAAAAAATAATTAAATGTATATTATCACCAAGGGTAGCATGTACTTAACTATTTTTATCTCAAATCTTACGGTGATTCTGAGGGTGAAATTTTACTAGTAGGTTGAAGGTGTGTTACAGAGGCTTTGGTGAATTTTCATGATTTTTGGCGAAAGACAACTATTTCCCCTATTTATCTCGTATTTAAACATGCTTTACAAGGAAGGTGGGTTTCTTTCTAAGTCTAACCTCAAACCATATTTTTTCTGTAAACTATCCCTCAAAACTGCGCTACTCCAAGTGGTTTTATATTTTTCTCAGCTCTGGATTAAAACTTATGCAAAAAGGGAGATGTAACCCTAGATTTCAAATATAAGATTAAAACAGTAACTTTAAGTTCTACTCCAGGGTCCTAAGTATTTTTCTGAGCTTCTACTCATTGAAACATACACCACAGAGTTAAATTTTCCTTTTTACCATTTTTCTTCTATTCATTATGATTTAAAAGGCCTAAGCAAGGAATAAAACTATAGGATATTATTTACGATAGTAACATGGGCAAACTTATTTTTGTAAGAAACTAGACAGAACAAGGATTCCAACAAAAGTGATTTGACATTTTTCTAATTTTTTTACGATTTACTAGGCATTTACAAAGTTTAAACCTTTTTCTGCCGATTTAAAACCATAAACCGTGGCAAACTTGCATTCTACCCCTCACGTCTACGGTTTATTCACGCAGAGGTCCCTAGGTTTTGCGCCAAGGCCCCTGGAAAGATTGGGGAAGACGCAATGTCATCCCCGGGGGTGCGCACAGTGGCGGTGGTGAAATCCCCGGCGATTCATCGGCGGGGGTCGGGCAACAAGTGGCCGAGGACGTGCAGGGGCTCACCTAATCTCGACTTGGTGGAGTTGGGGCGACGGAGATGGCCGACGAGGGTTGGAACGTGGCGGCGGCGGCTTAGCTTGGCAGGTGGCGGTGCGGGCAGCGTTCCGGCACACCGACGGCGTCGGGAGGGCAACAAGCGGCTCGGGGACGTGCACGGAGGGGTGGCGAAGCGGGCGGAGAGGTCATCGGAGTGCGGGGTGGCGCGGAGGTGGGAGCTCCACAGGAGCCTTAGCGGTGGCGTAGTGGAAACAGTGGCGCGGCGTGCGGGAGGTGGCGAAGGGTGGCGCTGATGGCGTGCTTGGCCCTTTTATAGGGGAGAGGTGGAGTGGAGGGTCGAGGCGGGGCTCCGGGCGTGAGAGGATAAGTGTGACGGAACCACCCAACTTAAGCTGATTTAAGTGCGCCTAATTGCTGTTGGAACAACAATTATCCGAAACGCACTTAAAATAGTATAAGTCCGGTAGTCCGTCAATTGTCCCTAGGACTCCTCGAAATATCTACGTCATGTTCCATAGCCATACATCAGGATTGCTTCCACGATAGGAAGGCATCAACAAATATTACATTTTTACACACATAGTGAGGTGCGAATTATTACAGACCATAGTTTGAAACAAACTTAATAATGCACGTTAGAGCAGTTCTAAGAGTTTAAAACATAAACCGGTCCAGGTGAAAGATAAACATCTAAGTTTTATTTCTAGGGTATGTTGGCGCTAGAAATCGGCCGATCGAATCTCCAGCGTCGGACACACGACCCGGGAGAATCTGCTTAACTCCTGTTCGGGTGATCGCTCTGGTGCGGTTCGCGCGGCGTGCCAGCCAATCTGACCTGTTGATTGGCAAGGAAAGAAACGTGTCAGATCCCAGAGGTTGTGATCGGCTAAGGTTCCGATCTCGAGAAAGCTTATCAGCGAATCGGCCGATTTGCTATAATAAAGAAATCGGCTATAATGTAGCCGATTGCTGAGCAGCGTTAGTAAAGAAAACTGCTAGACTAATCTAAACAACGCTACAGTAACAATACTAGAAATAGCTCTGAATTGGCTATGTAGAAAGCAATAGATTAAGTAATAAAGTATGAGAAAGCCGAAAGTTCCAATTCCTAGCTGGATAACCGGTGATAAAACTAGAACAACAGGCAAAACCTAGAGTTCTAGTAAATATCGATAACTAGTGAACAAATCTAAACGAAACGACAGCGATGCGCCTGAAGTTAAAGCTTACATATTATTCGATAGATGGAACTTACAGGATCGGCTGGAGCTCAAACTGATGCAGCCCCGCCAACCCGTACGAACTCGTGAAAAGAAGAAAAGTATTGGCAAAGTCGCCTGCTCGAAAGTAAGTACGAGAAAATAGTAGTTTGTTGTATTGATTTTGGTGATGATTACAGATCTATGAAGGTGGCTGTTTATAGCCTGTTACAAACGATTTCTTAACCGACTATAACTCTATCTCTAATTTTAAACGAAAACGAATATTTATAAGTATGATTCGTACTGGAGTTGATCATCATGCTCTCATGGGCTGACTCCCTCTTTATCTTCATAGTTCACTTTAAGCCCATACCGGCCCAATTGCTCCAGCCTCCCAATCGGCTGATTTCTACCAACTCCATTCGCGGAAATACTGCAGCACCAATCGGCCGATCCTCAACTGTAACACCAATCGGCCGATCCTCAACTGTAGCACCAATCGGCCGATTTCCAATCGTGACCTCTATGTCTTGCCGCATCTCCTGATTTCTTCCTTTCTTGACGCCGATTCCACACGTGTCAAAATCTGGCATCAACAGGGTATTATGAGACTCGTAAAAAAAATACCCTAGTTCTTCGGGGCTTCTTCCTCGGCGAACTCCTGCTGCAGCTCTGAAATAGCAACGAAGGATTCCCCTAAGTACGAGGTACTCAGCAAGACTAACCCGACTAACCAATATAATAGCTTTTCCGAAACTGAATGATAGCTGTTTAGTGTACTGGCTGACTCACATTTTGCTAAAAGAGCTTACTATAAGTGAAACCTTGACTTTATCTTTTAATTCAAATTGAGTTGTTACCTAACCAGTCTAGATGGCGAATAAGAAATACTTTTGCAATCAGTAGGAAATTAAGTCATACAACACATTACTTTCGGAAAGACATTGCATTCACTAGATTACACTACGATGCTTAACGGTGATCAAGTGCATTCGTAACCGAGAATTGCGGCGATCCGAATCAATTTACATCCTGCAGGAGAGCACCCTGACCACCAGCTATGTACAATTGTCCAGGTTGTACATAACGACCTTTCGATTAGCGTACCCAAAGATTGGGAATAAGACCACCCGAACCTAGGGACGCACCCCCACATGGGACCCCACGTCTGGCCTGATCTCCATGTGAGTTTCAGGCTACGCCCCTACCATTCTCCAGCACGTCAAGCACGGGTACGAAATATTCCCGATCAGAGAGTCAGCTAACCTACCGGGCTTTACTGGTCCCATACCCCGTGAGTAATCAGGTGATATTCACTTGATCAAAGGTTAAGCCAACGATCGGGCCTTAACCAAATTAACTTAGCAGACAGAACTAACATCTCTAGCTTCTATCGGCTTTTCAAATTTCCAAGCTAACTTTCCTTAACTAATATGTATGACTCAACAATTCACCTTAGAGCTAAGTAATTAAATTGCTTGAAGTACTTAAGCATTGCTAAGCATGGGTTAATTACTAATTATTGAACAAGTGGAAAAGATGTCCTCTAAACAAGGTAGGATCATGCACAAGGATAGGTTTCAATCAACTCCTAGATTTAATGCATTCATATGGAAAATAACCAATAATTAGACACATGAAATAATAACTCCAAAGTAGATATGTATAGATGCATCGGGGTTTCCTTGATCTGTAAAAATGTTAGCGTTGTCCGACGGACTAGCTTCACAGGGAATCAATTCAACAATCTCCTCAAACTCCGAAGGTCCTTCAGATAATTCCAAGAATTCCCCTTCTGGTGCTTCGGCGTCTACGATATCGTACATGCAAGGGTTAGTGATGCAACTTTTTGAATACAAGACTATACAACTTTCCTTCATGATAAAGTTTCAAGCCAACAAGTGACTACACAACTTATCATGATAAAGTTGCAAGCCAACACACATTTACCCAAAAAGATTAACCCACCATTTTTATTTTCTTTACTAATCCTACCTTAGGCTTTTTCTTTTATTTTTAGAAAACATTATAAATATTTTCTAATCTCAAAACCTACCGCCTATGGGTTAATAATAATTTGTGAATATGAAGACATTATTCAACATTTTATCCATTTAATAAAGGTTAAGCATTTATTTAAATACCTTAATGAAAAGGCATTAAATAAATACCTAAATTTTTATTATTTTTCCTAAGGTATAAGAATTTTAATGCATAAAGGAAAATAAAAAAATCCTAAAAAAATTGGTTTCACTAATTTTGGACACTCCTAGAAATTCCTATGGTTTAAATGGTGAAAACCAAGTTTACACTAATTATCTATAAAAAGAAAAAAACCTAAGATTATCCAAATACCTGTAACGGCCTCGGAGAAAAATCCTTCGCGTTAATCTTAATCCGAGTCCCTGATCACCTGTCTCCGTTTACCAAGCCTGTTTGCTCAACCTCCATATCTTCCGACCCCTTCGATCCGACCCCTCGCCGTGTTTTCCCCAATTCCGACCCCGCCGACCCCCAACCCACCGTCGGATCTTTCTAAGTCATCCCACAACGTCGCCCTTCAGTTGAGCCGTGGACCACCGAGACTGACCGGTGGGCCCACGAGATCTTTCTCCCAGATCTCCCGCAACTTGCGCACTCAAGTTGCATGCCCGCTTCAGAGTTCCCTAGCTGCGTGGCTCAACTCCTCCGACGCCCGCCGCTCCACCTCGTCGCCGGCCACGACCGGATGATTTCTCGCGCCCCCTTCCCCAATCACGGCGGAAGCTACCCTGCTACCCTTTCTGCAGCACCTCACCGCCCGCGCCCATCATCACATCGCCAGATCCCGGCTGCAGAGCCCGATGCCGCCCGTCTTTTCCGTCACCTCTCCACAGTCGCGCCGCCCCGGCCCTCGCTACGCGACGATTCCTCCTCCGCCAACCCAGACCGCGGCAGCGACAGCTCCTTTTCCGCCTTGTCAGAAGCTCCGCCCCGACAATCTGTTGCTCCGCGCTTGCCCGCGCGACCGCAGCTGCCTGTCTTCTCACCTGTGCGCCCTCGTTTCTAGCGCCGTTTTCCCGGTCGTTTCCATCAGATCCACCGCACGACGACGCCCACCTCCGCCAAATCTCAACCACCGGCAAACCCGCGCCTGCGCCGCCCTGGCATCGGTGTCCAATGACCGCCGGTGTCATCCCCGAAGTCCTGCTCCACCGCCCTCGTCGCTCAATCGTCGCCCCGGCAGAGCACTCCATCGTTTCTTCCCCGGCCTTCGCGCCGCTCCCCCTTCCCTCTTCCGTGCAGCTATAAAATGGGATGCCGGAGCCCCGCCGGAGTTCCCCTTTGCCATCGCTGCCCTCTCTCTTACTCCCTGTTCGTGCTCACAGCACCACTACCTAAGTCTAAGGAACTCTCCTCTCTGCTCAAACACCACCTTTCCCCAATCCACCAGCCACTGCTTTCAATGCTGCACAAAGAGCTTGCTTGTGATCCACAAGAAGCACCGCCGCCGCCGGCATACCACCGGACTTCCTCGCCGCTGTCCCAAGCCTTAGTCTTTCCACCCAAGCCTGTTCTTTCCCGACCCCAAGCCTCATCTGTAAGACGAAGGTAAGCTACCGACCCTTGTTCGCCTCGTCCGACCCCTCCTATCCGCCCGACCCCGGTTCCGTCTCACCCGACCCTGTCTGTTCCGCCGACCTTTCTCCGCCTCACCCGAGGGCTCGGCTGTATCTTTTTCCTTGAACCGAGGGTGTATGTGTAAAACTTGGGTACTTTTCAGCGTTACGTCTGAGGACCCCTAGCACATATATTCCTCTAGATTAAGGGTCAGATCATAAGTTCCTCCCCGTCCGACCCTTATATCTTGATCTCCATCAACTCCATCGAACCTTCCTACCCTCCTATAACTTGCCGCAAGTTTCTAGGCTCAAACTTGCAAGTGTTGCTGTTGAAATAACCGTCTAAATGCTAACCAATGCATTGCATTCGTGTAGAGCTGCGTCTCGCCGACGGCTTCTACGAGCTGCACCCGGCGCCAGAAGACGAAGGTGTAGCTGAGCTCCTGCCTCCAGAAGCCGAAGCCGCCCAAGCAGAAGAGTAGTTTCCCTCCTCCTTGCTTGAAGGCAAGCCCCAGATGCATGAATCCCCTATGTTTTACCAAACTTGCGCATGCCTTCTTTAACATGCTTGTGCATTTACGTATAGGATTTGTTTGGAACCATAGATGCATAACTTAGATCCCTTGATCTGATCACTAGCTGTTGGACCGGGTAGATGCTTTGCTTGAATAGGAAACGGTAAAAGCCGAGTGATTTCCTGTCACTCGCGAGTTGTAGGAGTTGGTTGTTTCTCTTCTGTTACAACTATAAGGACGATCGACGGGGCAGGGTTTTGGGTAACTCTTTGGTGGTCGGTTGATCGCCCCGTTTGTCTATGAAACTTTGCTAAGGCCCGACAGTGGTGGTGTTCGTGATCAAGTGTTTGAAAGTACTAATCTCATACCTAGTATGGGATGGGGAAGCCTAGTACCTGATTGAACTAGGGCGTGGCTTATACCCCTGCTGTCCCTGGAACGAGGTTCTCATGGTGCATCTTGTGGGTGCAAGTGCGGTCACAGTACGGTAGAGGCCGGGACTGTGGAGCATTGCATACCAAGGGAAGTTTGGACCTGACACGCGCCTGGGAATCGATGGGGACGGCCGACACAGGAAGCGACCCTTGTGGTGCGCGGATGTCGTGAGATTAGGTTCGCCATGCATGGATAAGAAACTCGGATCGATTCGTCTGCCTCTCACAGTTTGAGATTGCTTGATCGCTATGTCACCCTGAGTAATAAAGGAATCTGATGATGACATGGTCTTTATGATGTATATATATACCTTGGTTGGTTCTATGTTTGTTTAGAATAGGTTGCAAACCTAGACCGGATAATGAACTTAGAACCTGAGCTAAAACTTGAAGGTAGGGATACGCCTAGCGCTTTTGGCAAACAAACCCCTCAGCCAAAAAGCCTTGCATGTCTAGAAGAGGTAGTTTAGCGCGCTCCCTGTCGGTTAAGTCTTGTTGAGCTTAGTAGCTCAGCCTTGTTGTGGCTCTTCTTTTCAGGTGAAGTTGCTGCCTCTGAGCCTCCCTCTGCTGGCACTTGGCCGCCCCAACTCCCTCCGGGTTGGACGGTTGAGTGGGATCCCTCCTCGGACGGCGAGGAGCGGGATCACTGATGTCCCAGTTGGCCTCACTAGGGATGCCGACCCCGACGAGTTAGCTTCCGCTAGTTGTTTTACCTTCTGTTGTTTTCTTCTGAACCTTATAAAACTCTGATGTTGTTTTATGGCCAAACTAAATGGTTAATTTGTTAACTCGGTGGACTTGTTGTATTCTCTGGAACCGCTCACCTTCGTGTGGGTTTGCTATTCGGTCCTGTTCAAGTGGTTAAATCGGATGAAATCCGACGGCACTTCGTGTTTACTTGGTTTAGGCATGAGCGTCGCGTATCATGCGGCTTAATCATGTTTAAACAAGCAAATCCGAAGTGGATCCGCCACAATACCCCCGGCCCAACTATTCTCACCCGCTCCTAACCTACCCTCTCTCTCTTGCGCTAGGCCCGCTGGACCGACTCTACTCCCCCCTTCCTATTCTACCCGCCGGCCCACCGGCCCACCTTCACTTCCCCTCCTCTCTCCATGCCGCATGGGCCCCAAGCGCCAGGTCTTCTTCTCCCCCGCGCCAAAAATAGGGCGCGACAGGGGGCGGCGCGGCTCGACGGCCAGCGCCCCACCAGCGACGGGGCCGGGCTGGGAAGGCATCCCCAGGCCACGGCGCACCCGTCGGTGGCGGCGCCCCCCCGGGAGATGGCCGGAGCTCGCCTCTCCAAAGCGGCGGGCGGCTTGGCCGGCGGCCGGCCATGGCCAAGCACGACAACGGCACTATCACGGCCCTTTGACTACTCCTAAGGCTTCCTAGCGACCTACGGACTTACCCAAGGCTTACCACAAGGAGGGAAAGTGGCGGCAAGGAGAAGCTCACCGTGAGCAGGAAGTTTGGCGGCGGCGGACGGAAACAGCGGCGGCTAAGAGCTCGCCGGCGGGGAAGTTGAAAAATGAGTAGGCACAGTTGTTGGCGAGATGTTGGTGGAGATTTGGGTGGAAGGAATTGAAGCGGCAGGTGGTGAAATGGTGGAAATTGGCCGGCGGCAGGGGCTCGGCCGTGCTCTGTTGGCGGCGGTAAATAAGCAATGCGGTGAACGGATAAGAGCGACGGTGGGTGTAGTAAATATGCAAATTTTTCACCGCGTGCATGAGTGACACCGTGGCCTAGCTGTAGGCTTGCGTGGGTGAGGAGGTGGCCCTATGCACCATGCTGGACAGTGGGCGAAGACACCGACAGCGACACATCTCTGCTCTGCTGTTTCCGCCCCACCCTCCTTTTACTCCAAATTTTAGACCTCCAAAAACGGTCGATTTCAAATCCTACAATCCCAAAGTCCCTTAAGCAAACTTGTAGATAAACTCGAGTACTTCAATTGATAGATTAACCTTTACCCGAGATAAACATCCTAAGGCCGTGATTTTTGAGTCTTCATCTCAGGTAGCACTAAACTTCTTCTGAACCTTCTTGATTTAGTTCGACAGGCCACTGTTCAGGGTTATTTGCCCTTCTTTTGACTCAATTTGAGTAGCTCAAACTTGTTCCATATAGTTCAACCATCAACCATCCATGCTCTATAACTAACAAGGATTCCATTTTGCATATGAGCTCATATACCTCTTGCACTACATTTCTCTGAAATTTACTCCAAACACCAAACATGGTCAACTGCTGCTGTTTCAGACTTAGGGAAAATTCAGTTTCAGCAACTAGTGCTGAAAACTGCCAGAGTACTGATTTTGAATCCTATTTTAAATTTGATCCCTCCCCTTTCTCTAGTCAACAACATCCTACTAAACTTGTCTAAAGATCATACTTCACTGCTGTTCAGACACCTTTGTCCACTTACTTGGAAAATTAGGCAGAAACTAATTTCAACGTTGGATACTCATTATGTTTTTCTACATTGCATATTTTTGGACGGGGGATAGTAACTTGATTTATTTCCTTTTTCAACTACATTCTTGAGGAGTTTAAGACTGGATTTAGTCTCCAACTTCATTCCCTTGAGTTCTAAACATTCTCAAGCCTCAACTTCATATTTTTGCTAAATTTTTTCCGAATTTAAAATTCCAAATCGCAATTTTGGTCAAATTTGGCTTGAATTGACTTTGAGTCAATTATTCTCCTTTTGTTCCAAAAGTCATTATTGACTTCTCATTGGCACCTTTAGGTTGTCATTAACACGAGGTGTTACAATAAGGTCGGGGAGAGCTGGTGCGCGGGGGAGGCGGCCATTGGTCGGAGATGCGAAGCTCCAGGGTAGGATCCTCAGCACATTGGGCGTGTGAGATAGGGTCGGGCAAGCGCGGTTTTGCCGGGCGGGAGGATTGGCAAGTTCGAGCGTGCGTCTTGTCGCGTCAAGCGCTGAATTGGGGGTGGCAGCACGGCCGGTGCTCGGCGATGGCGTGGCGTGCGTGGGGGGAAGTGGCACGAGCACCGGTTGGGCGGAGCAGATCGTGCGCAGGGGGAGGGAGATGGCCTCGGCGGCGATTGGCCAGCACGGCGCGCGTCCCGTCTTGTCGTGGGCGCGGGTAGGGTGACAGCGAGCTCGCCGGTGGACGGCGGCCCCGCAGCAGGCGACGCGTGGGCAAACATGCCCGAGTGCGCTGGCGTCGAGGCACGGTCGGGCTGCAAACACCCTCCATTCAAAATTTTCAAACTAAACGTTCGAATATCCCTTTAACAAACTTGTAGTCCTATGGTCGGAGTTCAAACTTTACTAAAGGTGGTTGGCAGGATTTTGAATGGATTTGGAGATAACTCGAGCCAAAGTTTGCCAAAATCTAGAGATTTTGGACTTAGACATTTCAGCCGATTTGGTGGAATTTCAAGAATTTGGCTATCTTTGATGTGAATTTTGGACAGCTTCTAAGTTGAATTAGACCAAGGTCCTATTAAAGGAATTGTTCTTCGGTCTTAGGAATTCAACTTCTATTAAGAGCTTTTCTTGAGTTTAGTTCAAAAATTTGGAGGAACAAACTCGCCAAGAGGCACACTCTAGATGGTTTCCGCACTTACAGCTGGAATGCCCAGACATCTAAGTTGACTGTTTTACCCGACTTTGATCAGGTTTTTGAGTAGGTTCGGTTTCAATTTGGACCTGGGTCAGTGTAACAAAGTTGGAACACACTAAAGGGACTACAACTTTTATTAAAGTTCTGACTTGAGGTTAGATATAAAATTGGGAGATAACGGGTTGCAAAGTTGAGGAAAAACCAGAATTCCAGGACTTAAGTTGTTTGTAGGATTTTAATATACTCCTGGATTGATCCATGTTTTTGACCTTCTCCCACTCTGAATTAGCCAAAGTGTTATTAACAAAAGTTGTTTGAAATTAAAAGTTTTACAACTCTTATTTGGGTAAAATTTTAAGTTTGTATATAAAAATTCAAGTTTTATATTTAACTCCAAAAAGAGCTTTTTAGGGGCAAAATGGACATTTCACCTCTTTTGCTTAGTGACTAATGACTTGTTTAAGTTTAATTACACCTAGTTAAGATAGAGTTATTAAAGTATCCCTCTCCATGGATGGGGTTGGACTTGTTAAGTACTTTTATACTCACCCTTGTTTTGTTGCTTTAGAGGAAGACCTGGACTTCGTTGCCGAGGATATTGAGTAGGTGGTCGCTTCTGCACCCAATGTTGCCTGTGGCATTGGCCCTTTGCAGGATGCTTCCGCTGGCGCATAGTCCCGAGTGCTATCTAGGGTTCATCTGGACAGTAGCTTGGATCGTTACCGTTGTTGTTTTACTTATCGTCTCGGCGTGGCTTTCACGCCCACTCTCTTGGGAGTTGTACGGTTTTTGAACCATCTATTGAATAAATGTGTTATCAGCCTCCTGGGGCTGATATTTGTATCACATTTAGTCTCTGCTTATGTGGGGACGCTTCAGTCGAGCCACGCCTTTGACCATGGAAGCGAAGAGCCCTGCATCAGGTTGCTTTTCCAGCCAGATTCGTCTGCTGCTTTCCCTTAACCTCTCGCACACCCGGAGTTATCCTCCTCTCACCCTCACTCTGCTCTGCTACACCAAACCTCCACCGCCCTACCGATGTCCAGTCGGAGCTGAAGAGAAAGACATGTTCGTCGGTTGTTGCAACTTGCCTAGTCGTTTCTTGCACATGTGAATTTCTTTGTTAGCGTTCTTGGGTTAAAATTGATACACTGTGCTCCCCAATCTTCAAATTGATACGGTCCACACCTCAACTACCTCCCAAGCTCCGTCCTCAGCCACCCTCGTGCCACCGCCATCGAATCCTCCAGCGGGTATTTTGGTTTTCTTGGCTGCCAGTGCTCCTGAGCCGCCGCTAGCCACCTCGATGTCGATAGCTATCCCCGAGCTTCCTCCACCCGAACCTAGCACGCAAGTGGGTTCTTCGTGACCCATTAGCGCTCCATCTCTACCCAACTACGTGACTTCGTCACCACCGGTAAAGGCCGGCCACGGAGTGGACCCCTGTAGAGGGAGGGTGAGGAGAAAGTGACTTGGCATGTAGGGCCACTGCCACATGTCGCCTGACATGTGAGTCGCATGCCAAATCATGCAGAACCGCCAGTAAAACTAGCAAGGGACATTATTTGCACAGTATTGCATAGTCGGGTTTGGGACACCGGTTTTGCACACGAGGACGAAGGAGGTGTTTGTTTCTTAAGTCGCTCCTAAGATTCCTGTCACATCGAATATTTAGATACTAATTAGGAGTATTAAATATAGACTAATTACAAAACCAATTATATAGATGGAGACTAATTGGTGAGATGAATCTATTAAGCCTAATTAGTCCATGATTTGACAATGTGATGCTACAATAAATATTTGCTAATGATGGATTAATTAGGCTTAATAGATTCGTCTCGTGAATTAGCCTCCAATGTAATTAGTTTTATAATTAGCTCATATTTAATCCTTCTAATTAGCCTCCAAATATTTGATGTGACATAAATGTTAGTCCTGAAGATCCAAAATACCCTCAAAGATTACGACAACGTACGAGGGATATGGATAGGACTTTTTCCAAATAAAATTGTTCCCTGCCCAGGCCTCTAGCCCATTTTTGCGTCTGTACTGAGGCCCAAACTCCCGTCCAACCTACCAAATACGGGGAGTTGCAGCCCACGGACTCCAGCCTACCAAAACGCCCCCAAGGCCCCAAGACGACTCCGTTTTCCCAGCGCCGTCTCCGACGCCCTCCGCATCCACAGCCACCGTGAGCTTCTCCGTCCGAGCTCCTCCGATTCGTGCTCGTCCAGCTCTGGTGTGTAGTGGTAGGCGGCCGGCGACGAGGTGGGTCCTCCTCGTCCCCCTCCCTCTCTCGGATTGAGGCATGGTGGTGGCTGGGTTAGGGTTTCGGGTTTGGGGTTCTCGGGGTAGGGCTCCATGGCCGGCGGGCTTAGTGGAGCATCTGGCGCCGGCGGTAGGCACGGCGGCGGCGGTGGATCGAGGCTGGCGAGGCGAGGCGGCGTGGGCGCCGTCGGCCCGGCGGCGGACGACAACCGGCGGCAAGGGCCGACGGTGGGAGCGAACGGCTTCCTCAGTTGGCGAATGGCGTGGTGGAGGGCGGCTTGTGGATGGCGCGGCCGCCAGTGGAGGGCGGCGGTGGCAGGGGCAGTCCGGGTTTATTGAACCTAGATTGTGCATACCGTCTCCCAAAATCTTGCATGTGCAGGCGTGAGTAAAATCCTATTTTCTTTTCCCCAGAAATTTCGCGGACTGAGGAACCCCCATGCCGGACGTGAAGCCCGCCGCTGCCGCTACCACCGGCGCCAAGGCGGTGGCTGGTGACTCAGCTTCCCCTGCGGCTGCTCCTGCTCAGACTCCTGCGGCCGCTCCTGCTCCGACTCCTGCAGCCACCAACGGCAATGGGACACCACAGAAGCTGCCTCCTGTCCCTGCCGCGGCCTTCGACATGCCCAAGCCCAACCTCCGGGGTCTCAACAAGCCCAAGTGCATTCAGTGCGGCAACGTCGCTCGCTCCCGGTAAGAAGGTGTAATCTATAGATCTTCCTTATTAGGCAGAATTTTTTTTGATAAAGTATTAGGCAGAATTGTTTCCTCCTACCAGATGTATGGTGTGTCCTCGCAGTTAGAGGCAACTGAACAGCCTTTACCTGCATTTATGTGATAGACCGCGGTGTCTATTGTGAATTATATGCGCGTGCTTTGCTTGGCCTTTCAGGTGCCCGTTCCAGTGCTGCAAGGCCTGCTGCTACAAAGCCCAGAACCCTTGCCACATTCATGGTATGTGTGACGATGCTCCTTTACCGTTATCTGTACCTGTAGTTACTGACCCGCAGGCAGTTTGGTGATTTTCTATCTAAATATCTGCATGATTACGTATCTGGTCAACCCACAAGCAGTTTAGTGATACAGTATCTCAATGTCTGCACGATTACGTTTCTGGTTGACCTGTTTTCGGCATCAGTTTCCTTTTCCCCTTGCATTTTTGTCTAGGCAAAATTGCCTCAATATAACTCTCCATGAATCATTTAGCTAACATACCACTCCCAATGTAACTCCCAATCCTCCATCTTTCTTCCGCGTTATCTCCTTCCTCTGCCTTTATCCTCCATCTTCCTTCCATGTTATCTCCTTCCTCTGCATCTACCCTCCATCTTCCTCCCCTCCAGCCACCGCGGACCTCGCGTAAGTGCGGGGCACTCCGCACACCCTGGTGGTGGCCATGGTGCTCAACATCTATGAGCACTGCACTTGACCAACAGACAAACCACGAACCCCTTGCTGCGCACAGCCACCGTGCAGAGAGAGACAAGGAGGAAGGAGACGAGATGGAGAGGGAGCTCGGCCATGGCGACAAAGAAGGAAACGAGGGGCTGAAGATAACAGGTTGACGAACGAGTGCTAAAATAGAAAACTGAGTTCGGGAGTGGTATGTTAGCAAAACAGTTCGTGGAGAGTGCTACTGAGGCAAATTTACCTTTTGTTGAGCCTCATTTATCATTCAGCAGTTGTTCGAGATTCTTTTTTTTTATGTTAGGATTTAGTGGTGCATTTGATTTCATAGCCGAGGTGAGCTAAGCTTAGAGATACAAATTAGGAAATTTAGCGAATCGATCCTAACACTGGCTCACTGTTTGTTTGTTTCTATTTTTTTAATGGAAATTTAATTGATTATTATTTTCAGATATTACCATCCAGAATTAATGTCTGAACCATCTTTCAAATAAATCTTTACAAAGCGCCACTCATTCAGCAGAAATCAAAATGTGAAAAACTAAACAAGCAATGGAAGGTCATAGGGTATTTTTTTAATGGTGAATACTTGCATACTATGTGAGGATGTAGTGGTCCTGTCTTGCTTCTTGGAACATTTTAAATATGTGAGGAGGGAAGTGTGAGATGGGTTATTGATTGAACCTTGCATAAACCGTCTCGATTCATGAAGAAATGGGGGAAGAGGCTACTGTAGAAAAAAAGTTCTTGGAGGTTTTTGTAGTTCCAAACATCAAGTCCAGCCAAGCAGCACTATAAATTCTGTTGCCTATGGTTCAAACATTCCCTTATACATTGCAGGGTTAGTGGTTAGAACAATTCCTTATGAGCATTGATGTTTTATTTAGGATGTTGCTATCTCAATCTGCTTGTCCATTCCATTTTTCTTATCAACTTTCCTTACATGATTTAGTATCGGGTCTGCTGCTATGTGCTATGTCATAGTGTTGTTTATTTTGAACTCTCCTCTCAACACCACTAATGTTATCTTGCTTCACTGATCATGACAGTTCTGAAGCAGACCAACACATTGCCAGATAAGCCATCACCTACTACTGCTCCTGTGACAGAACAGGCATCTACCAATTTACCTGCAACCGGGTAAAATTCATAAAACATAAGTTGATAATTTATCTCCTGCAAAGAATTGCATTTGTTCTAATGCTTTGCATTCCATTTGTCACAGTTCATCATCAAGGCTAGCTTGCTTGCAGAAGCTTCCCCACCATTTTCTGAATTCTCTCCGAACAAAAAAGTCGCTTGGTAAAAAGGTATTGGTTGTTTCACCCACTCTCTTCTGTTTCGAACCATTTTTAGTATCTATCATGACTCCTGTGTTTTTGCTCTAGGATGTTGCAAGCATAAACAAGTGGATGTTTATGAAGTTAAAGGAACATATGCAAGGAGATGTTGATGCTGAAAATGAAGCATATGAGAGGTATACACAGAATGTTGGACTACTGGAGGAAACATTCTGTCCCATGGAAGATGCTGCTGCTGAACCTGAACCTGAAGCAACTTCTTCAGAAGAAGAAAGGATGGACTTGTTGGTTTCGGAGGCAAAGGTGAGGCTGAAGTCAGATAACGAAAATGCAGATAGCTTCAAGGAGAGGATTGCCACTATCTTGGCCCAGAAGCTGAAGAAACTGCATGAGAGTCAAAGCACCTATGAGGATGACAAGCCAGCTGATCAAAGCCAGGATGATCATACAACCCCAGTGAAGCTTAGCACAAAGCAGAAGATGGAGAAAGCTGCAAAGTTTAATGAACTGCTTGGTAAGATGATGAGAGCACGGAGTGAGGACGATTTAAAGCCTTGCCGTGATCTTATCGAACAGCTGTTTGGAAAGGAGGATGGTTCGTCCATGGACAAGTCAAACAGAATGGAAACGGAGCCGAGCAACCAAGAGTCAGCTGCAGCAACAGCACAGCCATATTCTTTCCCAAAGCTGTGCACTAGGATAGAAGTTGATGAGGATTTCGCCGCCAAGGTCGATGCTGAATTCTCTTCTCTGAGTGAGGTCGTGCAGCTATGAACCTGAAACCTGGGCCTGATCCCTGTGTCACTGTTCAGTAGGTGTTAATGTGTTATCACAGACACACAACTTCTTTGGTGCGTACTAACTTGATAGTATAATGCGTCTGTGTAGTGACCTGTCATTTAGTGTAGCTGTTTGCAGTGAAGCCAAATCGGCGTGGCAGTTAGAGTGATGCTGCGTTTCTTATACCCTGTTTCTTGAGCTGTGTAACTGTGTTTGTTCTGATAACATGAAGCATGAATAGAATGGTTGTCTCAGTTAAAAATAGCAACTGTTGGGCTGCTCTCTTTAGTTGTGTTATGGCCAAATATGAATCTTGTTCACTGCGCATTCACCAAGCACCCAACACACCACGACGCAGGCCTGCAGCACGCGGACATCGACGGTCGCCGCGCTTGAACGCCGCGTGTAGCGCCTTGTGCAGCCCGGCGCGCCCGCCCTTGAGCGCGCCTCCAACTCCAGTGCCCCCGCCACCGGAGCCGCGGCCCCCGCAGACGGCCTCCACCATGTCCCTCCTCCTGCACGACGCCCACGCCGCGCACTCCACCGCCACGACCGGTGCCTCCGCCTTCCGCTGGCTCTGTGATATTTTACGTGGTTGAGATCTTGATGGTATTTTTCGGAAGTCGTGATCTTTTAGTGCTAAGAACCAATTTCCCTCGAAACAAAAGCAAAAGGTAAAAGATTACACGAGTACAGAGTTCATATACGTCGTGAAGTTTCCAATCTACACATTACATATTGAGAGAAGTGGAAATACAATCGACAATCCCCATTGATCGGTGTTGCAGGAGTTTTATACACGAGCTGAGCACCTGGCGATTAGCCTAGCGTGCAAAGCGATGCAGTTAGTTACAAGCGGACAGCAATTAGCGGAGAAGACTGAATCTACATGCACTACCCTGAAGAACCGGACGCCAATCTAACTGTCAGAGCTTACACATATACAGGCGGCAAGCGGCGTTTGATGATTTTACGACTCCGACGCTGGAGAGATCGCTGCTAATAATTTGCTCGATCGATCAAACCACCGCTTCCAGCCGAACGCGCCGCCGGGGGAAGGGCAAGACCCATCACGCATCGCCGGCTCGCCGCGGCTGCGCGCGCACGTGCGGCGTGCCCATGGGCACGAGACACGGACAACCCGGCGTCGTCGCCGTGGTCGTCGAGCCTTCCATCTAAGGTAGCGGCCGCGGTCCTCCGCCGCCTTCCGTCCCACGTCGACCGCGTCCGCTTCGCCGCCGTCTGCCGGCCGTGGCGCGCCGCTACGGGGCACCATGCCCGGCCGATGCTGCCGTGGCTCGCGCTCCCGGACGGCACGTTCTTCGGCTTCCCGGGATCCGCGGCGCTCCGCTTCCCTGACGCCGCAGGGTACCACGGCTCCTGCGACGACTGGCTGATCTTCAACGGCGATGGCGACGGCCACGGCGGCGATGGGTACCTGCTCGCGAACCCGTTCTCCGGGGACACCGTCCAGCTCCCGGGCCTGTCCTGCGTCCGCTTCGTTGTCACGAAGAACGGCGAGGCGCTCGCGTGGCGCCGCGTCACGGACGACCGGAGATCCCCCCCGCGGGACGACGACCGTGCGCAAGATGATCATGTGCCCGGGCCAGGTCGTGGCCGCCATCGTCGGCGACGGGCGGCTCGGCAAGATCGCGATGTGCCGCCCCGACGCGGATTCCTGGGTGATCAGCGGCCACGACGCGTGGAGGGGGTTCACGGACATCGCGTTCTACGACGGCAAGGTGTACGCGGTCGAGGACACCGGAGACCTCTTCGCCATGCCCGCCGGAGGCTGTCCTCGCCGGCGAGCCATGGGTGGCCTGGGCTAGGTGCGTCATCAAGGCCCCTCACGCGGTGCCGGCGAGACGGCGCCAGCAGGCACCGCCAGCAATGCGGTACCTGTGCGTGTCGGGCGGCAGGCTGCTGATGGTCCACAGAGTGCTCATCATGGGCGACGCCACGGCCAAGTTCACCGTGTTCAAGGCCGACCTCGTCTCGTCGCGGTGGTTGGAACTGAGGAGCGTCGGCGACGACATTGCACTCTTTGTTGGCTGGTGGTGCACTCTTGCCCGGCGCGTGTCCCAGTACGAGCTGCCGGGGAACCGGATCCACTTCTTGGACGACGATGCATTCCCCCGCGGTTGCCCTGACCGCTTCGGCTCCTATGACATGAGGGACGATGGCTGTGCGGAAGCTGGTCGTGTGCCCCGACGGCTTCATCGCGGCCATCTTCGGCCGCGAGCACTTCGCCAAGGTCGCCCTCTGCTCGCTGGAGACCTTCTCGTGGTCGCACAGCGCGCACGACCGGTGGCGGTGGTACGACGACCTGGCGTTCTGCGGCAGCAGGCTCTACGCCATCACCGCCGACGAGGACCTCCTCGCCTTGGACGTCGGCGTCGACGGCGACACCGGCGAGCCGTTCGTCTCCCGCGTCGAGCGCGTCATCGAAGGGCACTGCCCGCGCACCATCGCCGTGGTCCATTACCTCGTCCCGTCCGCGCCCGGCGGCGGCGCGCTGCTCATGGTACGGCGGCGGTTCCCGCACGACGAGGACGGCCGGTCGCGGTTCACGGTGTTCCGCGCGGACCTCGCGTCGTCCCGGTAGGAGGTGATGAGCAGCCTGGGCCTCGGCGAGGAGCTGTTCGTCGGGCGGCTGTGCTCGCGGGCCGTGCGGGGGCGCCACCTGCTCGGCGACCAGCGGGCATGTGCGAGACGACTGCGCGGGCATGTGGTTCTGGGAGCCGCGCAGGAGGGCGGACCACCATGCCGCCGTGTACGACATGTTCGACGGGACGGTCAGCGACATCCTGCCACGCCAGACGCAGGATGATGGGCCAGCACTGGCAACGTGGCTCTTTCCCGACTAAAGATTCGCTTCAGGTGATCTGGCATGGCAGATTGCCATAACCGCGGTCGGGAAAGCGAATCTTTAGTAAGGACAGAGTTTCGAGTTTGAATACTGGCGTACACAATTATAAGCATAAAAATAAGGTTTGTCTTCAAATGAACATAACATTCGCTACAGTAATTTAGTTTCTTTATTATGAACAAATCACAGAACAGGCGGAAGCAAGATAATTTTTGGGATTGTTTAGTAGACATAGCTCCGGACATTTATCCAGACACACATGCTGCACGACCACGTTTATGTGTAGAGATAAGCGCAAAAGCGTGCGTGCAGAGACAAGACAATTGCAAGATGTTGTACTAACCATAAAAGGTAAAAATATCTAGAACCATATTGCATGTGGATACAATGAAATAGTGTCACTTGAGAGTTGAGACTAGCTACTAGCCAGTTGCTACCATTGTCAAATGGAGCCTCTAGGGTTTTTTGGTACTGCTTGTCCCTGAATTAACATATATAGTCTTCTCACCCTTGGGAGATGAGCAACAATGCCACCTATCATAAATTACTGGAATACACCTGTGTATGTTCAACTCTGTGTGTCAAAATTACTCTGGCTTATTTCAACCCAAAAATGAAAACAACAACAGCCTCAAGCGACGAAGAAAGAAAGCCTCCTAATGCAAAATCTGACCTTTGGAACCATATCTGGTGCACATATGCCCACGATTCACCTGTGTTTCCTTTTGCCCCTGGATTTCACTTTCTTTTCAAGATTTTTGACCTTATATCCAAGAGCAGCAGCATCAGGCTGTTCCAGAGGAGATCGCTGGGCTCCTGCTATTGCTACTGGTGACTCTGCTGCACGTGATCCGCCGAAAAAATTGAAGGTTGGCATTTGTGTTGCTGGCGAGGGCTGCGCTGGCAAATCAGGAAGATTGAACAACTTCTTCACAGCTGGCCGTCGGATAACTGAAGAAAAGAAGATAAGGGACACAAATTATGAATTATTAGAGTGTGAAACAGAACACAAGTTAGATCAATTGGGTCTCAAAGCATGGGATCATACTCACCAACACCGTATGCAAGGGAGAATATGTTTGATGTGATCCAGTAACAGAAAATTCCCTGGAAGAAACAAAAACTATGAGGACAAAGTTGGGAGTACTGAGGAAATGGATGCACCGTGTATCTAACTCATAGGATGTTGGCGTGTGCAAGTTCAGTCAGTTCAGGGACAGCTAGTGTTATTGGTTAGTTAGTTAGTTAGTTAGTTAGTTAGTTAGTTAGGAGTCAGTCAGGTCAGTCATTGAGCTATTCTTCAGGTTTCAGTCAAAGTAGTTAGTAGTGCACGGATCCAGTGGATCAAGCCTGAGTTTTAGGAGCCACTAGTGCCATGTTCACCTGGTAATTCAGGCTGCAGCTTCATCACAGCATAAAAGTCCAGTGTGTTTTACTTGTTCTTGCGTATGTTTAGTAGGTGCCCAAGATCGATCCGGTCATGGATCGTCTGGCATAGGAGGAACGATTGGTACCCATGCTACAGTGCACAGAACCCAGACAAGCCCTAAGAAAATGAAATACTCTAATTGGTAGGAGCTTATGAGTTGTGACTAGCAAATTTTTTGGTGCTACAGCCTAAACATGACCCTTCCTACAATTTTCTTAGCACCTCTGAGCTACAATGAAGGTATCTTCTAACACAACTAAACACCAACAAAAGCAACAACCACTGGAGTGCCCTCTGTACCGGAAACAGGGACTAGACATTACCAATATGACATAGCGGTCCATAATAGGGTTTTAGAGTATAGCAATGGCAACTAGAGGTATCACGGTGGTAGCAGCCAGCCAGCCACTATAACGGTGGTACTGGCAGCTATTTGCAGTTATAGTGGTGGCCGATATAGTGGTGGTACTGAGATAGTAGCATCACGGGATGTCTTCACAAATACTGTGCAATAAAGACATCAAGCTACAATATTTTTTGATTGATGAATTATGAACAATATTAATTCCATGCAAGTTTTTCCATAAGAAATACTTCCACATACATGCACAAAACTCAAATTGTCAGTATTTTTGTATTATGTCATGGGAATACGGAGTCCCCCTACCCAGTAACCGTTTTATACTTACATGTCCACTATCCACTTCCAGTGTTTATTATCTTGCATGAGACAACTTGCCTTATATAGTCATTGACATTATCGACACATTTTCTTCAGCCATTGTAAATGTAGTAAACTTGTTAACATTCACACAATTTAAACCTATGAAACGATATGCCTGCCAAACTTTGCAGAAGATCTTGCTACAAAAAAAATGCCTACCCAAGTGTCTGTCACTTGGGATTTGAAGAAGCAACGACATACTTCAGTATTCCAGATCTTGGTAGTTAACACAGTTGTGGTAAAGTGATTCACTGATTCATCTCAAGTAAGATATGATCTATGTACAATAGCTAAGAAACTATCAGCATATAGCAATATTTTCATACCTTGGCAAAATTCATTGTAAATGGGACTGCCATAAAAGCCATTCCTCTAGCAACGTTCTTCATTTTACCGGTCATAGGACTTCCCTCCATTCCTTGTTGCAAGTTAAACTTCAATAGCATAATTTTTTGTTAGGTTTAACTGAAGAGTTGGTAAACAAAATAGAAAACAGTAGATGCTTTAGGTTGAAAAATAAGTGATCTGAAAGCAAGAAGAAAAGTTGCCCAAAAGCAGAATAGTTTAAGGATGCATGGCCGAACAGAGTGTAGTTGCAAGGGGGAGTTCAAATGATTAATAAACAAACGCATAAATGCTTATGGGGACCAGATGGTAGTAAATTCAGGTCCAGGTCGAAAAACATATATGACATGAATATATATCCACAACTGCTTGTGGAGGCTTCCATTTTTATAGGTAGAGGTAATTTTCTTTTTCCCAATAGAGAAACAAGTATTCAAGAATGCAATAGAGGTGCACCAAATAAATTCACAATGACAAAAGGACAGTCATAAAACTGAATCGAAATAGACAAAGTGCACACCTCCACTGTAGCCAATGCGGTCAGTCCCGTTAGCACAGGAAGGAGGTAAAGAGAATCTGGCGTCGTCAGATCAGTAAACCACAATGTTCCACCTCCTTTCAATGAAGGGACCTTCTCAACCATGTTTGATATCTGAAATTGGAAGTGAATAAAAATACTATTAAATAAAATAAGGTTTAAGAAAGAATTGGAGTGGTAAGAAGATGTATGCGTAACTCACAGCGAAGAAAAAACTCATGAATATTGGCCCTTGGATCAGAAGTCCTTTCATTGGAGCAAATGGACTAACACCATGCCTAAAGTGCAAGCAAAAAAGGTCAAAGAATGCTTTCAAAAAAAAAAAGGTCAAAGAAGCTGATGAAAATGGAGCAAATGCATGACACACAACAACGGGGAAAAAGGAGATTCATTTCGAGATTCAGTTTTTCAGTTGTTTCCTCATGCACTCAATCATAAATCAATAGGAATGAATGCGACACAGAATGCATTAGCAAGCAAAAGTTATTGAGCAGATATTGAGTCTGCAAACATATCAGCTAGGAAATAAAAGCTCAGTTTTACATCATCATTAAAGTCCAAATAACTAATAGTCTACTCGCGATTACATACTTCTTGAATAGTGCCTGCATTTTAGCTTTTCCCTCCTCTGCTGATTTTAGATCCATGGTCTACATGTTACAAACTTCAAAGGTTAAATCATGGCCACAAGATGCACTTGACTAACAATACAGTAAATAGTATACTTTAGAATAGCATAGACCAAGATCTCACATCCGTCTGATCTTTAATGGCTTCCATCTCTGGCTTTATTGCCTGAAAAATTTCAAGTTTGAAAGAAGCGTGAAAGTGTGAAGCTCGGATGACACAACAGTAGGAAAGTAAGGAGCCAAATACAGTGATCAATGTAAATTATTACAAATCCCTTCTGAAATACCATCTAGAAAACACTAAGTCTTATTTTCAAAATCAATGTATTGAATTTGACTTGACCACTTAAAGGCGCTAAATCACAAATGGGACAACTTAACCCTTATTTAAATAGAGTTCCAACAAAATCAATGTTGTTTCTCATCAAGAACCAAATGGCACGTATGATTTGTCCAACATTTATTAATGTGACCTTATATTTTCGTATAGGTAGCCAAATATACTTACTCCCTCTAATTCCAAATGTAAGCCATTTAGGAAATCAACACGTTCTCTAATATGACAATTTGACTTACAGTTTTTAAAGGTATATACGGAAATATTTTTCCATTATGAATTTAGTTGCATCAACCATGTGAAGTATATCTATGTAACCTACTATCATATATTGATGGACCAAGTTAAAGAAGTTTGATCAACTAGAATCCTAAATGGCCTATATTTGGAATCGGAGGGCCTAAAAACATATAAGTGGTCAAAATTAGGATTTTTTACTGGCGGTAAATGCAGGAAGCAAATATTTGTACCGGAGAGTGTACTATATGACATCATCTAATGATTAAGTGAGGGAAATAATGTCTTAAGCATTGACAGAGATGATGGAGGTACTGTGGTAACACCAATGGATCACATGAATGAGAACCAAGATATATACACAGCTGTAACTAGTAAGTACACTTTTTTTGGAGGCAACAATAAGTTATATCAACTAACACAACTCAAACATCTAAGAACCCATGCGCAATCCAACAGACCACATTCTGCATAGCGAGGTTTTGTTATCTGATGTAAGCATTGGCAAACTTTAGTGTCCGGCATTTTGAGGACAGGTATTATAACGCTATACTTAACTCTTTTTTTTATAGTAACTGAAGTACATAAAAGATGTCATATGACAAGGTGGGCCAACAGCTTGCACACTGAAAATCCATTGTTCAAAACTTGATGAGGGGTAATACTACCTGTTTGCATAGTGCAAGAAAACAAGATTGTGCCAATGACTACTTGCGAAACATTTTGCGTATGAAAATAACAAACTATTTCTAACATTCCCACCATCCACCAAAATGGCTTCACAGGAAGATTTTGATCCAAACATACACAAACCAAGAAACAGGCCACAACGAGTTTAGCTAAATCCATTAGGGGAACCTTACATTTAACTTCGTCATGGCCTTCAATTGGCTCACAAGCATCGGGACTGTCGCGGTCCGGATAATCAAAGTTGTCAACACAATGCACGCCCACCTAATTACACAGCAGCAGAGGAGAACAGGTAGCAAATCAAGCAGGCGATCCAAGTGAGATCCCGAACCTTTACAGCCAAATCGCAAAGCTCACCAGTTCAGCCCGGTAAAGGTATGGATGGCGTCAATGAAGTGCTGAAGTGCGGCGACGGGGAGGAACGAGTCGGCAGCCGCGGCAGCCACCTCCCCCGGGAACGGCGCCGGCACCGACGCCGCCGCCTCCGCTGCATCTGCAAGGACGCCGGCGGCATCGACCTCGGCGGCTGGGGCGGTCTCGATGTCGGGGGCGGGGGCGGGGGCGGGGGCTGAGGAGGAGAAGCTGCGGCGGGTCGGCCCCGCGAGGTGGAGCGAGAAAGGGAGGAAGCCTACGGTTTGGGCCGCTCCAGAACGGTGCTGGAGCGGGGTGTGGAGCGGTGGAAGCGGGATCGGGAGCGGCTTCGACGAGCTCGCCTGCTCGTCGGAGGAGTGGGAGGTGAGGGCGTGGGGGACGCAGGGATGGACGCGGCGGGTGAGGTGGTGGGAGAGTCGGGTGGCGATGTTCCTCCGCGCGGCGAACGCCATGGCTGGGCTGGGGCGTGGCGAGGCGGCGGCGCGCAGTGGGAGGCGAGCCCGGGGCTTAGCTGTGGCGACGGCGGCGCGGGAGCGTGAAGGCCCGAAGTGTCGCCAGTCCAAGCAAGGGCTCTGAGATGGGCCGTCAACATTTGGGCTTTCCCAGGTTTGGTTGGGCCGGCCTTTTGTCACTACAAATGGGCTTGCATGGCCCATTCCGACTCGGCTCCGGCTTTGGAGCCTTGGAGATCGGGGCGGAGTTGGACGGCGCGTCGTGACGGATTCAGATGAAAGCGAGATTTGACTGGACGCGGCGGGCCGCCGCGCACGAATCCCATGATCCCATCAATGCCAGCGCTCCTTCTTCAATCCCACAACTTGAGTGAGAAAAGCTATTATAATCGGACCCTATCTCCTCGGCCCGTGGGATCCCCCTCCTCCGCCGCCCTCGGATCAGCGCCACCGCGCCGGAAGACCGGGATCGTGACGGGCACATGGTGGCGGCGGCCGCGTTGCCATGGGTGAGTCCCCATGCCTTATCTCGTCTCCTATTAACCCCCTCCCCCCTCTGCTTCACTCTCTCGCGCTTCAGATACATAGCTTCTGATCAGTCCGTCCGTCCGTCCGTCCGTCCATGGAGGTTCTTGGGTTCGCGGCAATGGTCCTTTGCTTTCTTTTGTTACTTTTCTTTACTCCCAATCTGGGCAAGCTAGTGGGGATGTTTGTTTGTCTGTTCTTGTTGGGCTAATGGGGAGATGGTGCTTGGTTGTTCAGGGAGGCGGCTCGCCGGCGTGGATCGACGTGCCGGAGCGGAGCAAGAGTGCGTTCATGGAGCTGAAGCGGAGGAAGGTGCACCGGTACGTGATCTTCAAGATCGACGACAGGAGGGAGGAGATCGTCGTCGAGAAGACAGGCTCGCCGGGGGAGAGCTACGACGACTTCACGGCATCGCTCCCGGCGGACGACTGCCGCTACGCCGTCTACGACCTGGATTTCGTCAGCGACGACAACTGCAGGAAGAGCAAGATTTTCTTCATCTCCTGGTCAGTGATTCCCTCCCCCACCTCTGCTTTTTCTCGTCTCTTACCGTCTTACGCTTCAATGCCATGCGATGCGTTGACGGAGCAATGTTCAGAATCGGTATGTCCAAAGCCATATGCTCTGCTCGTACAGCAGTAGTGCTTCTACGGCTTCGGTTGAGACTAGAGAAGGATGTCTCCATTTTGATTCAATGTGGTGAGACATATAAGAACGCGAGGATTATTGCAGCTGGACTGCTGACCCAGGCTGACAGCTGTTGTGACAAAATTTTAGTTTCAGGCCCTGCTTGATACCTGTGCTAAAGTTTAGCATAGTGCTAAATTTTAACACCCTCAAATAGAGGACTAAATTTTAGCGCATTGGGATGTTTGGATGATGTGCTAAACTTTAGCACCTTTGATGGCAAATGACAATAGTGTCCCTCCTTCCCTCCTTTGATGGCAAATGACAATAGTGTCCCTCCTTCCCTCCTGGCGCACTGCCTTTTCCCTGCGCTAGTTTTTTTTTCGCCAAGTCTGCTGCGCTACTGTCTCATCGTTCTTCCCACCGATGGTGGTGGAGATGATGTGGCCCGGCATCTTGTCTCCCCCTTCGCCTTCCTTCTTCTGCATCACCAGAACCAAAAAAAACAGAGAGAGCAAGCACCATTAGCCAAACCGCCCACAAAGCCAGCAGATCGAGCAGCACCCAGCCCCGAGCCCCCGACCCCCATCGCAGATCCGACCCCAGCCCCAGATCTGGGCCACCCGCTTACATTCTCATCGTCGGCAGGGGCAACCGCCGCCGCGGCCGTCGTGGCGTCACCGGCGGCAAGGGGCGCGTCCAGCACCATGGGCCATGACGAAGCGGAGGGCGCGCAGGGTCGAGGCCTCCGGCGGCGTCGAGGGCGGTGCGAGGAACGCCACAACGCTCAGAGGCGGCGGGTGAGGGTCTCGGTGGGAGAGGCGTGCTCCAGGAGGCCGCGAAGCCGAGGCAGGCCGCAAGGGCGCGACTGGCGGCCCAGGCGGCGAGGAAGAGCAGCCCCGCAAGCGCGCTGACGCGGCGGTCGACGGCGAGGTAGGTGGCGGCGGAGGCGAGGGCGAGTGCAGCGGAGGTGAGGGTGAGGTAGGCGGCGGCAGTCGACCGGAAGAGCGGCGGGGGTGCAGTGGGGAGAGGAGAGAGGGAGGAGAAAGGGGAGGGCAATGGGAAAAAATTGGAGAGGGGATCACTTTTAGCACTATTAGCACCCCTTGGGTGTGTTAAAGAAAATGGGGGTGCTAAAATTTAGCACTGCACTTTTAGTACACATGTTTGGATGCTCAAGTACTAAAAGTATGCAAAAAGTGCAGTGCTAAACTTTAGCATTGTGTATCCAAACGGGGCCTCAGTTATCTGAATTTGTGAATTCATGACATCATGATCCACAAAGAGGTTAAGAGGTTAGAATGTAGATAGGGCAGCTTCAATGGGAGTGTCATGGGATTTTATGGGCATTAAATTTCATGCCACATCAGCAAAACTGCTAACTTGGCAGACTAATTACGAGGAGCGAGAAGAAGAGAGTTTCATCACTATGAAACCCAACTGGCACAGTTATCAAGTCCCATGAAACCCAATGAAACTTGCACTGAGCATGTTATGGTTTCATGGCATGACACATTCCATCATAACACAATGCAAGAATTAATTGATGCTAGCTATCTATGAGTGCAATGAAACTATGCACTAAGAGTGACAATTTCATTCTATTGAAAACTTGATATAGCACTCTTGGTAACAGTGCTATAAAATCATGCACTGAGACTGACCTTGTAGTACGGAGTATGGCTTTGCCAGCATCAGTGCTAGTCCCCCATAAACTTCGGGTGTGTTTAGCAGACAGGGCTAAACTTTAGTCCCTGTCACATCGGATGTTTGACACTAATTAGTAGTATTAAATATAGGCTAATTACAAAACTAACTGCATAACCCCTAGGCTAAATCGCGAGACGAATCTATTAAGCCTAATTAGTCCATGATTTGACAATGTGGTGCTACAATAATCATTTGCTAATGATGGATTAATTAGACTTAATAGATTCGTCTCGCGATTTAACCTAGAGGTTCTGCTATTAGTTTTGTAATTAGCTCATGTTTAGTCTTCCTAATTAGCATCCGAATATCTGATGTGACAGGACTAAAGTTTAGTCTCTGCTATCCAAACGCCCCATTCGAAAGTTTTGTAGGCCATAACCGTCAACACAAGCTCAGTTGTTAGTACTGACATCAGACTAGTTACAGTACAGTGCTGACAGTAGTCAGTACAATAAGGGCCCTTTGGTAGGGCTCCAAAAACGGCTCCTGGAGCTGTTTTTGTCGGAGCCGAGCCAAAGGGATAAAAATGAAACGTGGTGGGCGGAGCCAATATTTTTGGCTCCAGCGGCTCCCTCCCGCACGCCCAGGCAAGCGGATATGAAACTGCCCACCAAGTTGGTCATTATTACGCTCAAAATGCCACCACAACAGAACGTCGCCCCTTCTGTTCCGCGCCGCACACACCCCTTTCTTTCCTCGCCTCGCGTCACCTCAGCAGCGACGGCGGCGCCATGACCCAAGGCCGGCGCCCAACGGCGGCACGCAGGGAAGGTCCTCCGGGCAAGGAAACCAGTGGATCGAGCCTTGCTGACCTCGATCTGGGGGTTGGGGGCGGCGGAGGCGCCGCATCTAGGCCGGATGCGGCCCTTCCCGGACCAACGGCGGCCGGCCAACGGCGAGCGCAGCAGGAGCGGCGCCGGGGTACCCGAGGGCCGGGCGGCGACGGGGAGCTGGTCCCCCGGCGACGGGGAGCTGGGTGGTGACGAGGAGCGGGGCGACGCATCTAGGCCGGATGCGGCCCTTCCCGGACCAACGGCGGCCGGCCAATGGCGAGCGCAGCAGGAGCGGCGCCGGGGTACCCGAGGGCCGGGCGGCGACGGGGAGCTGGTCCCCCGGCGACGGGGAGCTGGGCGGTGACGAGGAGCGGGGCGACGGGGAGTTGAGCGGTGGGAAGCTGGGCAGCGATGGGAAAAGAGCGACGGGGAGAAAAAGTGGAGGAAAAAAAGAAAAAAAAGGAAAGAGGAGTCCCGTTTCATTTTTTAATTCAAATGGAATTAAATTATAAACTAATATTAAACATTCAATTCATCTATTAAAAATATATATTCAAGGGCGTATAGGACATTTGACCTCTTACATCCATTACTAAAAGTACTGGAGAAGCTGTTTTGCCAAACACTTTCCAAAACGGCTCCATCTACACCAGAGAAGCCGCTCCACCAGAGGAGCCAGAGCTGGAGCCATTTTAGGAGGAGCCGGAGCCCTGCCAAACTAGCCCTAAGTACAGATTGAGTACAAGACAGCAGCTATGCTTCCTGCTTTCATCAAATAAAAAGTAAGCTTTGAATTTGTGAAGCGCCAAGGGGAGATTATTTGTGTCAGTGGCTACTGATTTCTCATGTTACTGCAAAAACCTGAAGTTTCGTTTCGATGCACCCGGATACTAAGTGAGGGAGTTTTGTAGGCCTCATAAACTTTGAAAGTTTTGTAGGCCTACTCAGATGTTAGCACTAACAGTAGACTGGGTTACAAAACAGTACTGACGGTAGAATAAGTACAGGTTGGGAAAAGGCACTTCCAGCTTGACAGAGCAGTTATGCTCTGCTTTCAGCAAGTATCGTAAGCATTTCTGAGTAGTGATTCTTTGAAAATCTAGCTACCCTGAAAAGCAGTGTCCACAAAATCTGTTGGCAAGAGAAGCAGAGTGTTTAGCAACCTGATTCTCTGTTAGAAGATTATATGTGCTTTTAATGGTTTTTTTGTTGCCGAATAAGTGCATAACTCACTATTTTCGCTAATTTTTGCATTCTGGTGTTAATTTTTTTATGATAGATCACTTTTTACAATATTAATAAAATGATTCGTTACAGAATGGCATCAAATCTACTTGAACAGGCACTAAGTGACTCATTTGGATCCACCATTCAAAAATTAAACCATTCACAGTTGAACAAAACGATCATCCAATCACAAAACGATGAGGAAAATCGCATCAAGCAAAAATGAATCGCTTGGTTTCTTCAAGCCGGTGGATCAGCAGAAGCGTCATCTTCATGGAGGCGAATTTGCACCTCTGGGCTGCTCTCTGCCTACCGAGGGGAGCCAGCGTCGTGCGGCCGACCACCGGTTGAAGGCAGCTGCGGTTGTGGTGATGGTCAGCCGTGGTCCCTGCGCCACCCACAGGAACTCCGTCCACCCCGCCGCCGCCTCCGAGCTCCCCGGCGGGTGGCCATGGCCGGCGGCGGAGGCGGAGGCCGCGCCGACCAAGCACTTACCATGGACCCACGCGGCGTCAAGAGGTCGAGGCCGCGCCGGCCACGGGCCCAGGCAACGCGGCGAGGAGCGGGCGCAAGGAGGGACGGTGACGGGCGACCCTCGAGGGCGGCGGAATGGATGAAAGTGCGGCGAACAGGAGGAGATGCTCGTCCCACCCCTCAGAATCAGCGGGATTTTCCCCCAGCGATTGGGTGGACGATTCTACGCGGCCGTTGTATCGCTCGATGGTGAGAATCGATTCCCATAGAAGCGAACAAGAATCAGACCGTTTGGGTGGTTCGCTGAATTAAAATGACTAGAATCGCTCTAGAATCCTATCCAAATACACCCTTTAATTTGTGAAGCGCCAAGGGGAGATTATTCGCGTTAGAGTGGCCAATCATGTTACTGTAAAACCTGAACTTTCATTCCACAATGTAACAGGGTACTGAGTGAGGGAGTTTTCATTTCACAACTCAACTCTTACAGCATAATCATGGTACCAGTGTCTTCTTTCCGTGCAGGTCTCCTACAGATTCTCGCATCCGTGCAAAGACCATATACGCGGTGTCAAGGAACCAATTCCGCCATGAGCTCGATGGGGTGCACTTCGAGATTCAAGCAACTGACCCTGACGACATGGACCTGGAAGTTCTCAGGGGCCGTGCTAACAGGACCTGATTGACCTCAACTTCTCTAGCCTGCTGCCTGGTAGCTTAGAAATGCTTACCGGGCTACCGAGATGCAGCTCGGGTGCACTGATGTGAGGCATGATGTAGTAGAATAGTAGACCGCTGATCACACCCGAGCATGCAATGTTTCTCTTTTTTTCTTTCTTCTTTCTTCTTTGAGGTAGCACCTTCTGTCACTCTGTTATGTTTTTCTAACTAGATAAGTTCCCTCTAATATGATGTGGAACCTTACATCTAATTATATATGTAGTATCTTTCTGCTGCTGCGCCAGTTGTGTTTCAGGCTTTTCAGCGAGTTTGAACTTCCTGTGGTTTCAGTAGTTTCTTGCACTGGATTCTGATTCATGAGAATCAGGAGTGTTACTTCCTGCCTGCTTTCATCCAATGGTTCATAGGCTATCAATGAGCCGCCTTCCGAGTTGCTGGTGCGAACGAATGATACAAACGCTGGCACTTGGCAACTAGCTGATGTGAGATTGCAATCAGCAACAATCATGCAAGGCGGCGTTCTTTTACGGAGCGAAGCGATAGTGGAGCTTTCACTGTCAATCGTTTTAAGGACAGGACAATAGTTTGTCCTTGTGGATATGGTGTACAGGTCCGCATCACGATCGATTGTTACTGCGACAGCCACTACCAAGTTAACAACTACCCTGTCCTGTTTTAGCTTTTCTAAATATATATATATAGACGTATGGTATATCTAAGTGTATAATAAAGTTTATAAATCTAAAAAAGTCAAAACGATGTGATCGGAGGGAGTACTACGTTCAACTAATCTGACGTAAGCTTAGGGGTGTATGGATCCTTGAGCTAAAGTTTAGTCCATATCACATCAAATCTTAGAAGGCTAATTAGGAGAACTAAACATGAGTTAATTCTAAAACTAATTATACAAATGGAGGCTAATTTGCGAGACGAATCTATTAAGCATAATTAATTCATGATTAGCACATGTTTACTGTAGCATCACATTGTTAAATCATGGACTAATTAGACTTAATAGATTCGTATCGTGAATTAGCTTCCATCTATACAATTAGTTTTGTAATTAGTCTATATTTAATACTCCTAATCAGTATCTAAATATTCGATAGGACGAGAACGAAATCGTCCTTGAACCGCCTTAGAAATGCCTAGCGTGCTACCAAGTACTACCGACCGTGCTCGGGGGCCTGTTTAGTTCCCTCCAAACTCCCAACTTTGACACTATGCAAAAAGAAGATTTCCCATCACATCAAACTTACGGTACATGCATGGAGTACTAAATGTAGACAAAATCAAAAACTAATTGCACAGTTTTGTTGTACTTTGCTAGACGAATCTTTTGAGCCTAATTAGTCAATATTTGAACAATAATTCACAAATACAAACGAAACTGTCGTTGTCAAGATCAGCGGATCAGGACTTAGACTAGTAAATTTCTTTTATGCGCGTGAGCCTCAGATGGTTGCACGGGAGACACGGATTAGACTGGTTCGGGCAAAGGGAGCCCTACGTCCAGTATCGAGGATGCTCGTGTTGCCCGCGCGGGGATTCTGTAGTAGGGGGTTACAGACGGGCGAGAGAGGGACTGGTCCCAGGTCTCTTTCTCTGTGTTCTTGGGAGAAGCCTTGTTCTCTTGTTCTGCTCCTCGATCCCCCTCCCCCGGCTCTAGGTTCCGCCTTTTATATCGCAAGGGGCCGGCCGGAGTTACAATTGGGAACCGGGTAAAAGGTAAAGAGTGAGATGGTAAAAAGGTCTGGCGGGAAGGGGGGCAGAGGCCCCTGGCGCCCGACGTCCTGCCGACCCTGAACGCGTGCCGTCGTGCATGTTCGAAGGGGTGGCCACCGGATGCCAAGTGTTGCAGCTCTTCGCAGGTAGCTGTTTCGACGTTCGTAGGTATCAGGATAGATCATGATGAGGGGGTTTCGTCGTCACCCTGCCGTCCGTTATGGAGGACGGTGGATACCGCCGCTCTGGCGATAGCTTGTAGAGAGGGGAGCTTCACGCCTGTACTGCCGTTCGCGCGGGGCCCGAGGACGTGCGGGACCCGAGGACAGGGCTGCTCCTAGCTTACCTCCGGTCGCCGCAGGTCATGAGTGCTTTGTGACGAATAGGAGCTGGCCGCCAGTACTGTAGCTCGTACAGGAGGGTCGTGCGCGGGTACTTGCGCCGGGTTGCGTGGGGGGCGCGGTCGCCCTGCGCTCTGCCTTCTCTGCGGCGCATTTATGGTGAGTCCGACGGGGGGCCCCATCGGATTTGTCTTGACTATGCGGAACGTATCCGAGGAGGATTCTGATCCGTGGGCCTCAACGTGCCCGACTCCTTCGCTCGAGGTCGGGCGAGGCGGAACTTTCGTGGTACAGGGTCGGGGGCTCCCGACCCTGGGGGCGCGGTCGGTCGAGGCGGAGATCTTGCGGAGGGAGGTCGGGCGCTCCCGATCCTGACGCTGGGGTCGGGCGAGGCGGAGACTTGACCACACTTCGGTGGGCCTGGGCCTTCGTGTTTGTTCCTTTAAGCAGCGCATTAGGGGGTCGTTAATATTTCCCCCCAACAGAAACGTTATAGTGCTACAACAGTAATTTTGCATCTCCAAAGTTGAGCAAGAGGCCCGGAAGTGCTAGCTGCGGTGTCGCAGCCAACCTGCAGCATGCAGCAGGTACACCATAGCTGCTAGCTTGGAGCCGCTTCCAGCAGCAGCTACGACTGATTGTCCGCTGTAACTAGCCTGCAACCACTTTTTTAAATAAACATGCAACCACAATAGGAATTTTTTACAGCTTTTACGAAGAACTTTTTTACGGACAGTTCTTTGAGCCGCAACAGATTTTTTTTTTATACGGAGCAACAGCCGATCAGCTGGCTGTACAGCGGCAGCTGTGCTTGGGCTACAGCCGAGCGGCTGAGCTATGCAGCTGTAGCAGCTAAAGTAGCACATCGTTATTGACTATTCATTATGTAAGTATTATTTATTTTATTTGTGACTTACTTTATTATTGTAGGTATTTTAAGCATGATTTATATTTTTGTATATTTGCAAATAAATTTTTAAATAAGATGAATGATTAAATATTGAAAAAAATCAGCAACGATAAAGTACTATCTTTCTGCTGCTACGCCAATAATTGTGTTTCAGACTTTTGGTGGGTTTCAACTGCAGGGAGCTTTAAAGCAATCCCAACCCAAGATACTAGCCATAGTTCACATAAGCTCCACATCATCAAGAAATTAGTACTAGACACTACTCTTCCACTACAAGCACCATTATTCCATACTTGAATTTAATACTATTCATCTCTCATTATGTTTTGAATGGTGTGTAGAAACTAGCTCTCATGCAAGACTTGGTTTCCCTCCTCCTTCATTCACTCCCTTGCTACATCATTTTTTATTCTAGGTAGCAGCTCATTTAATTCTATGAACACCATGCTAGTCATTGGGGTGGGTTGAGACTTAAAGTTTTTTGCACTGAATCCTGATTGGTCAGAATCATGGATGTTACTTGTGGTTCTTAACTTCTTGCTTAAGTAGTTTGTCCCCGTGACATGGTGTGTAGCCGTGTAGGTCCACATCATGATCGATTGTTACTGTGACAGCCACCACACACTACCATTTGAGTGGATGGAGACCCGCATAGCAAGTTAACAACTACTAGGTTGGGGGTGTTTGGGAACAGCATGCTAAATTTTAGCACCTGTCACATCGGATATTTGATACTAATTAGGAGTATTAAACATAGTCTAATTACAAAACTAATTGCACAGATGGAGTCTAATTCGCGAGACGAATCTATTAAGCCTAATTAGTCCATGATTTGACAATGTGGTGCTACAGTAACCATTTGCTAATGATGGATTAATTAGCCTTAATAGATTCGTCTCGCGAATTAGACTTCATCAGTGCAATTAGTTTTGTAATTAGCTCATGTTTAGTCCTTCTAATTAGCATCCGAATATCCGATGTGACCCTGCTAAAGTTTAGCACCTCGTAGCCAAACAACCCCTCCACTAAACTGACGTAAAAAACTATGTACCAAACAATCATTCGTGTTCCGCATGATACAAAGCAATACTGGGCGGTGCAATTTTATTATAAAACGGAAAAGAAATCACGCTGGTTGTTGTATGTTCCTATTTTACGTCCGTGCGGCGTCACCACGAGGAACACATATATATCGCTTCAATTAAAAGCACGTTCGCAATGATTCGACTTCAATTGTATATGTACGTGTCGATCGGGCGCGTCCAAAGTTAAGTTGGCGCGGAGTAGAGGGACGGGTAGCCTCACGCCCTCACCGACCACGGCACCATGTCACCAGCCCTTCGCCCTCACCGTTCGCCGTCGTCCTGCACCTGTGCCCGTCACACGGTCAGGAACAGTCACCCATTACAACAAAACACTTCGTCACCACAAGCTCCAAACCAGTTTTCACGGCCGGTTTCGGATCTGTCGTATGATTTTCGGCGGTGGTTGTACCCATCACCACCGTCAGAACTCACGGTGATGTCTATTAAAAGAATAAAAAATTCCTGACCTGTCGGCCCTATCGGCCGCATCCCGCCGCCGCACCTCCCCTGCGACCCACCAGCCTCCGCCGCACGCCGCCGGAGCCCCGTCATGACCCAGAGCAAGAGAGGGGGGAGGGAGTAGGCTTACCTGGATTTGCTCCGGTCACCGCGGCCAAAATATTAGAGGTCTATATGTCCGAGCTGTAGTTTTTAGAGCTTTCTGAAAAACTATTGCTTAACTTTTTTTCTGAAAAGACAACAATAAACTTTTAGAATATGTGTTTAGGTTTCTGGGTAAAAAAGTTTAGAAAACTGAGCTTTCCATATAAAATCAGCTTTTCCGGATTTCTAACTTTTCGAAAACTACACGAGAAATTCATTGTTTGTTTAAGTTACTACTTTTTTATGCTAAAATGTCAAACAAACGTAGCCTAAGGTCCGGCCGGTCAGTTCATGTCGCTGTGCGAATGATTCAAACGTTTGCACTTGGCTCGCAATGGTCCCGCACAACTAACAGCTGGTTAATAACTTTGTTTAAGCGTGTCGTGCTATAAAATTCTATGCTCCGCCGGTTCCGAAGTAAAATACTACTCCGTGTACACGACGTACGTATCGATCGACGGATCGAGCAAGCATTTAATTTAGTTCCTCATATAGCTAACGCCCACATGCTCGGCGCACCACGCACGTTCAACGGAAAGACGGTGGAGGAACCGTCGCGCAAGTTACGTGCCCCGCGCCCGTCCCCGTCCATGTCCAAAGTTGGCGGAGGGAGTGGACGGACCGACGGCCGACGGATAAGCTCACCAACAGCAGCCGTGGCGGTGGCGAGGTTGGTATTTACGTACCTCGCGTGGCACTGACCCGGAAAGCTCAGCCAATTTCCCCCCGCCGGCCGCCGCAACGGGCAACGGCCAGTGCTACCTGCTGACTGGTCGGTCGCCACTCGCCGCCGAACAACGTGGCTGCCCGCAGGCCAACCACCCCGTGCACGTTCACACAGACAGAAGCAGTCACCATCAGCTCTCCCACCCGGCAAGCCCAAAAGTCGGTTTCACTCTCACATGCAACGACTGACACGTCGAGCTCGAACCCCAGCCGGCCGGCCCCTGCCGGCGAGGCGCTACGACCTCGACAGCGCGGACGCCACGCCATGCCGAGAGCGAGAGGGTTCAGTTCAAAAGCCCGCGGGGCTCACCGCTCAGAGGACACAGGCTCACAGCCCCCAAAGCCCCCAGAGTCCCAGACCGACCCCCACTTGCCAAGGCGCCTAGCTAGCTCTTTCCCCACCAGGCCCACCCTCCCCATTCGACCGGTTTTCTTTTGGGAGCAGCACGCCAGCAGCCAATCGTGGGAGGCGGGGAGGAAAAGGAGAGAAGAGGGGGGTTGTTCACGAGGCCCGCGCCGCGCGGTCGTCCTCGTCGTCCTCGCCGCCGTAACCGTTTCCGAGCCCCCACCACCCCCACGTAGCAAGCAGTTAGCTTCCTTAAAAGCCTCGGCAGATGGCCACAGGGCTTCCGCAACTCCACCACGTCCTCCTCCTCCTCCTTTCCCTTCTCTGCTGCTGCCGCCGTCTCCGCGCGATCCAGATGGCGCCGACCGCAGCCTCCGCCGCCGCCGGCGGGCCCGACGACGAGGCGGCCAGCGCGCTGCTGGAGCTCCTGCAGCGGGTGCAGACGGAGGCGCTGCGCGCGTTGGGGCCCGACGGCTTCGACCCCAAGCTCTACGTCGACCTGCCGCTGGCCACCGACGAGCGCACCGCGGCGGCCGCGCTGCCGCCGCCGCCGTCGACGTCGCGGGCGGAGCTGGAGTCCTACCTCGCGCGCTACTTCGGGGAGGCCGGGTCCGACCTCGTGGAGGCCGACCCGCCGGACTTCCAGCCCGAGCCGCGCGGGTTCCTGCCCCGCGTCGGGAGCCCCGAGGCGCGGGCGTGGGCGCTGGAGGTGCACGCGCTCTGGAAGGACCTGGCGCGCCGGGTGGCGCCGGACGTCGCCGCGCGGCCGGAGCGCCACACGCTGCTGCCGCTCCCTGGCAGGGTCGTCGTGCCGGGCTCCAGGTTCCGGGAGGTCTACTACTGGGACTCCTACTGGGTCGTCAGGTCCCTCTCCTCCTCCGTCTCCGTCTCCCCGCACCCTTGGTTTGGTTTGACGATCTCCGCCGGTTTCCTCCATTACCGCTGCACTTTCCTTGTCGCATGCTACCAGCAGACAAATGCTAAATTAGTCTCGAACTAGTACGCACAGCTCTAGATCACGTACGATATTTCCAAGGGATCTTGTTCCGGGAGACGACACGTAATTGGTGATTCCATGGTTACAGACGGTCGAGTTAGTGCAGTGCACGTGTTCTTCCCAGGCCGTCGAACATGCGAGGGAATCTCTCGATCCTCAGCTGTCTGTTTCTGCGTTCGTCGTACTCGTACGTTTCGTCACCCGGCCGGCATGTCTGTCTGTGTTGTGTTCGTCGTCGCACGCTTGTCATCGCCATCTGGATACCAGGGCCGGCGGCTGACTTACTATGGGCGGTCATGGTCATGCTTTTGTGTCCGGCGTGCTTGGTGGTCATGTCATTGCAGCTCGTATTCTGAGACGAGATTGTTGACGGAGTCCAGCAGGTTTAGGGGTGTCCGGATCTTTAGTCCGGACTCCGGAGTAAAGTTTATGTGACATCGAATATTCGGAAGCTAATTAGAAGGACTAAACATAAGCTAGTCTATGTTTATAATATTCTAATTAGTATCTAAACATTCGATGTGAGTTCTTTAGGACTAGCCTATGTTTATAATATTCTAATTAGTATCTAAACATTCGATGTAAACATTCGATGTGAGTTCTTTAGGAGGTACTGAAGACCGGGGTCTACCTGTCCTCAAGCCAATGCTCTAGATCCTTATTTCTGCAATGTTCTTATTTTTTTTTATGTTACTGCACAGCTACGTGTTTGATCCCAATGGACACGGGAAACGAACAAACCCTTTGAATACATTAATCTAGACTCGAGTTGTTGTCGCTCTTCTGTTTTTATCTCTTATGGTGGTATGGCTCTGTGCAGGGGATTGCTGGTGAGCAAAATGTTTGAGACAGCAAAGGATATTGCGCTTAACCTTGTGTACATGGTGGAAAAATATGGTTTTGTTCTGAACGGCGCAAGATCCTACTACACTAACCGAAGGTGATAATAATTCTGCCTGCACCAGAGTGATCTTTAGTTTGCATCACGTACAGTGCTAAATATTAGAAGGAACTTAACATTACATAGCTTCATGGGAAGATTAGAGGCTGATCAATGAAAACTGCTAGTTGGAGTCCTGCACTTCTCTTGCTGTCAATGACGTGCAGTACCTGAAATATATTGCCATGTGGTTGTAATTGATAGATGAGATCTTTGCAGCCAGCCACCACTTTTAAGCTCGATGGTTTTGGATGTATACGGGGCAACTGGCGACGTGGACTTTGTTAGGAGAGCATTCCCCTCTCTGCTGAAAGAGCATAGCTTCTGGATGTCAGGTAGCCCATGAAGACATCAACCATTTTTGTTTTATATATATTTTCGCATGATTAGAAGTAACGTAACGCTGTATTGTTTCTTTATGCAGAGATTCATAATGTAGCTATTAGGGACAATAATGGTCAGGTCCGTAATTTGTCTCGGTACCAGGCGAGGTGGAACAAACCTAGGCCAGAAAGTGCAACAATTGTAAAGTCTAACTTTGATTATTTTATCTTATAGCAGTGAGAAAGTCTTACCATTTAAAGGATCAACTGACTATAGTTTATTTTTCTTTCAAGGACGAGGAATTGGCTTCGAAGATCAATTCTATAGCTGATAAGGAAAAACTTTACCGCGAAATTGCTTCAACAGCAGAATCAGGATGGGATTTTAGCTCTCGATGGATGAGGTTGGATGTTTGATAGCTTACACATCCCTAAAAAACAATGAGATAAAATGTTTTGCTGTTTCATTGTTTACAAGTTAAAACATGTACTTTAATAGATGATATATATACCAAATTCATTTTTTGTAATGTTTACCACAAGTTGATTTTTAATGGTTTAACTGTTTTGTGTAGAAATTCTACTGACATGACAACATTGGCAACATCTTACATTATACCTGTGGACTTGAACACATTCATATTTAAGGTAAGATATGGAGCTTGTCATGATATTGAATTCCCATGATATATGGGTTTAGCATGACTTATGAAGCTAGTTTGGAGGAAAATGTTGTGCTGACAAAAGTATTATTCAATTAAAATCGAGTTAATAATGCTTGGAAATGTGATGAAGCATTACTATCTTTATGCACGATACAGATGGAGCGGGACATAGCTGCCTTTGCTAAACTCCTTGGAGAGAATGCAACCTCTGAAAAGTTTTTAAAGGCTTCGAAAGCACGTCATATTGCAATTGACTCTATTTTGTGGAATTCCGAGATGGAGCAGTGGCTTGACTATTGGCTTCCTACTGATGGAGATTGCCAGAAGGAGGTGCTCAAACAATAGCATGCTGATCTTTTGTGGTCTTATCCAGTTTTCATTAGGGACGCAACACTTTCTTGTGGTGTTAGCTGATATGCATTATTGTTCCAGGGAGTCTACCAATGGAAGTCCGACTCACAGAACCGCAACATATTTGCTTCTAACTTCATTCCGTTGTGGCTAAATGCACATCATTCAGGTTTGTCTTTACCTAACATGTATTTGTTTCCAATGCCTGAGCGTGCAATACTTATTCTGAAGCTCTTTCTTGGACGGTCCCCTAATAGAGTGTCCTGTGCGCTAAACCGTTGTAACAGAGAACTAGAAAAGAGTAATGGCAAATCTTTCATTTGACAACATGTTTTTGCCAAATCTTAATGATACTGCATATTGGTATGCTGCTTCTTGCTTTCATTTTCTTAACAGGTCTGATGGAAATGAATTGTTGTTCCTTATTTCTGAAAACGTGCAGGCAGCATACCAATATGCAGTATCATTAAAAATTGGCAAAAAAGTTTCTCATTAGAGCGCATAAGGATTCTGCACTCATTAGACCTGTGCAGAAGTTAACTTTTTATGTGAAGGGAGTACCATGCTAGAATCCTACAACATTCTACACAATTAGATAAACTGAAATTCTTTAATTGTTCTTATTACTTGAAGAACATTAATAAAGTCTGAAATTCTAGCATTTTTTTATTCTTTTCCATTGCTACTTACTTTGGCTGCCTGAAACTAAACCAGGATCGGTGCAATTTGCCGACGCTGCAAAATCAAAGAGAGTCATGGCAAGCCTCCGAACATCTGGATTACTCCACGCTGCAGGAATAGCAACGTCTCTAACAAACACAAGCCAGCAATGGTTAGTTCCCTCTGGAAACTATGTTTGATTAAAAATTCTGCCAGGTGCCCAGGTGAAATGTTTAACAAATAACAAGCCAGCAACTTTTGCTTGGCATTTTTTTAACAAATAACAATTGAGCAAATAATTGTGCAGGGATTTCCCAAATGGATGGGCTCCGGTGCAGCATCTTATAGTTGAGGGGCTGTTGCATTCTGGATCAGAGGAGGCGGTGAAATTAGCTGAGGACATTTCCACGAGGTGGGTGAGAACAAACTACGCCGCCTACAAAGCAACCGGCGCGATGCATGAGAAGTACGATGTGGAGGCCTGTGGGAAATCTGGAGGCGGTGGTGAATATAAGCCCCAGGTATGGTAGAAATCCCTTCCATTTGTTGGTGATGAGCAGTTGAGCATGTTTGATAACTGGCAACCTGTATGTATCTCCACCTCCAGTATACCAAGGCAATGAATTTGTGATACTTTGTTGCCAATAGAACTAGAGATCTAGCGTCCAAATATCTTCTCTTCTGACCCCAGCTCATGGCTATCTTTTTCTCAGACTGGTTTTGGCTGGTCCAACGGCGTGGTATTGTCATTCTTGGAAGAATTTGGGTGGCCTGAGCACAAGGAAATAGGCTGCTCACGACGGGGAGAAGTTGACCTCGCGGGAGCCTAATCTGGTTAGGCCGGTTTACGACTGTACACACACGAGCGGGTGTAACACGGGCACAGCCGCACACCGCACATATGCAAGTATTTGTATTGCATTCTGCAGTCAGCCGCCGGCAAGTGTTTTCTGTTTGCTCTTCGGTGTACCACGGTCTTCATGTATCTGCTGCGACAGTGTACTTAGTCCCGACTCCCGAGCCCCTGTATAAAAGTGAAATATCCATTTTGCCGTAGCCTAATGATGGAGGAAAAGAGTGCAATATTTTTTCCGTTCCTGTTTACGATTCAGTGTTCCCCTGTAGTTATTTGACCATTTCATTTTGGAACATAGAGGACGCGCAAGATCTCCCGATTTGATGCAAACTAGCCGATTGACCATGGTTGCAACATCTTAACAGGGAGCATGTGCATAGGGTGAAACATTTAGTAAAGTGTTGGGGACTAGAAAACTCGATCCCCAGATCATATTTAGAAGTTTTTAAAAATCCTTATAAATTCACCATCCATATATAATTTAGTATGATGCCATACAAAATCCAAATACCCACCATTTGGGAGATAAAAATAATAAATACATGGTTAATAGAAGGAATAGAAAGGACATGTTTTTTTTTGTCTTTTCTTGCATATGTGCTCGACTTCTATTATTCTTTATCTCACAAATGGTGTGGAGTTTACCAGTTTGGACTTGAATTTTTGTATGACATCTTGCCAATACGCCAGGGGTTAGCATGTAAAACAGGCATCGGGGGCTCTCGGTAAGAATACACTCACCTTGATTATAGCCGCCCGCCCGTATCCGATTGGACGGTTCTTCCTGCTCGATCCGAGCCGTCTAACCACTGCTTTCAATTCCGAGTTTCCGAAGCAAAGATGGTGATGACAGTCGTTCCCAATGCGTCAAATGTGTTTCTCCGTCGGCACAGTATTCTACTAGAATGCATCAGCCTCCAGTGGCGGAACAGTGACGTGTGTCGACGACGACTTCTGAGGGCACAAGCAACCCAAAGACAGCAGCCGTCTATATACCGCCACGCAAGCAAATTCATCTGACCTGGACCATATTAATTGACGAGAGAGAAGCCCGAGACGACGGCACGGGCTCGTGCTGCCAAACATGCGGTTGCACGCCCTCGTATCCAGCCAGTGACGGCTCCTCAAGATTGGATGTGGCGCGCGAAATTAGCGAAGATGGCGGCAAAATCGGCTTCCGCGTGCTCCAAATCCCCTCTCTCCTGCCATCACCTCTTCCAATACCCCGCCAGATGCAGGACGGAGCCAGAGCAGGGGCGGATTTGGGATGAACGCCAGAAAGCACCTTCTGCGCACGCGGCCACCAGATCGAGGAGAGGGGAAGGCCGTTCGGCCAGTCGCTCCTGCGTGCGCGCCGTGCGGGAAGGCAAGCTCCGAGCAGGGGGAGCGCAGCCACCGCCGTGCGCCACTCTGGCACCGAGCAGGCGAGTATTGTTCATCTTACTGAATTTCAAGCTTCCAGCGGACCAGGGCCCATTTGTTGTTGCGATCAATATGTAGTATAGGACGAAACGACATCTATTTTTTTTTATCTGTTACGATCATAGCGATTGCTTGATAGTTCTATTCTGCTTGGCAATTCAATCAATAGGTATGTGTTCTTAATCTGATTTTTGTTTCTTTTGTATCGTTAACAGGCTGCTCTCAGATTCTACTCGTGTGTCTCTCCATAGTTGAATTTACTAATGGGCCATCCATCTGGAGTTATATGGATGCTTGTACAATTTTTGCTCCCAGAATGTGCACTAGTCTACTTGAACTGCATGTCATTCTCTGATCTGAACTCATCCATCCAATTATATGACCTATCCTACTTATTAGACTGAACTTCTAACATGTCTGTGAGCCATCATAATCTTTGACTAGTGTTAGCAATAATCTTGACTAGTAGTGCTGAGTTATTAAGTGTAAATTACTTAGGGTACAAGTCTAAGTCAAGTCTAGTCTTTGCCTTAGGATCTAAGGCTTTGGCTCAGGGACTATGTCTAGTCAACTCAAGTCTTTGTCTTGGTACGTAAGCCACTATGGTTGTGTTGTAGTGCTATAAATAGAGGAGATAATTCCCTATTTGACACCAGAAAAACTATTGGTTCCTTTCTTGATTCGACTTTTTTAGTTCCCTATTTGATACCGAGTTTAACTTTCGTTCTTTATATGACACTCTATTAAATTTTCCATCCGTGAACCGTTAAATGCTCTGCGAAAAGACGATTTTGCCTCTATGGGACCCACCACCCTTCTCCCTCTCTCCTCGGCCCTATTTAGGGCCTGTTTTCTTCCACTTGCTAAACTTTAGCACCCGTCACATCGAATGTTTAGATACTAATTGAGACTAGTAACCATAAAGAATGGAGAAAACCGGGCGAAGGTCGCTCTAAATCACAGATGGACTCATCTCAGTAAGATTGCAAATTTGAGGCACATTACATCTAAGCAAAAATGAATGCAGACTCAGCGGGGAAGGTGGCGGATTTCTCAAAGAAGAGGCCTTAGGGGCGCCCGTGTTGTGGATCTTGCCGTTGAACAACCCACCCAACCGGCGAACAATCTTCTCAGTAGGCATAGAGCTAGCAACCTCCCCACTGGGATCACTGTGTCTTGAGTACTCGAATGCCACGTGTACTCGGTGCTTGATCGGTCTGGGGAGCACCCGTTTGGTAGAAGTTGATCCCGAT
>NC_028458.1:41056045-41068874 GCF_000263155.2 Setaria italica
CCTCTCCTTTTCAGAAGAAGAGATCGGTTTGGCAGATGGAGGTGAAGAACAGCTATCTTGGGCCATCCAGCGACCCAATCGGCGCCTCCTCCACCTCCTCCATCGCCAGCGGCGATGGATAAACTCACACCACTTACGCTTCACGAGTCAAACTAGCGGTTTGCATTCCATTTATGTAATTGGTTTTGTAATAGTCTACGTTTACTACTCCTAATTAGTATCTAAACATTCGATGTGACACGTGCTAAAAATAAGACACGGGAAGAAAACGCCCCCTTAGTTCACCCCCAAATTCCAACTTTGACACTATGCAAAAAGAAGATTCCCCATCACATCAAACTTGCGGTACATGCATGGAGTACTGAATATAGACGAAATCAAAACTAATTGCACAGTTTTGTTGTACTTTGCGAGACGAATCTTTTGAGCCTAATTAGTCAATATTTGGACAATAATTCACAAATACAAACAAAACACTACAGTTGCACTACAGTAATTTTGGTTGTCAAAAGTTGGACAACTAAACAAGGCCCTCCTCAATTTTCTCCCTCATCTGCTCCACACCGTCGCATCAGCTGCCCTGAGGGCACGGCCTCCTGGGGGCCCTGTGGCGCGCGGCCTCCTAGCGGCCCGGCGAGGCTCGGCCTCCCGCGGGGGCACTGCGGCCGGCGGTGCGCGGCCTCCAGATGCAAGCTAGCTACGAGGTCACTCTCACTTCACAAACAAGAAGCATATCGTCGGTGGAGCCCAGCCGTACGCAGCGCGTGGCAAAGGGCGGGCCTCGTTTGCCGCCGGTGCGGTCTGTGCGCCTGAGCTTGCCGTCATGTCAACGTCGACGCAAGAGGTGGAGCAGATGGACTGGATGGACGGCGACGGCGATGCCGTGGCGGCGTCGCCTCGGGCACGGACGTCGTCGCGGTACAAGGGCGTGGTGCCGCAGCCCAACGGGCGGTGGGGCGCGCAGATCTACGAGCGCCATGCGCGCGCCTGGCTCGGCACGTTCGCCGACGAGGCGATGGCCGCGCGCGCCTACGATGTGGCCGCGCTCCGCTTCCGCGGCCGCGGCCGCGCCGTCAACTTTCTCGGCAGCCCCGCCGGCATGGCCAAGATAGCGTTCCTCGCCGTGCAGCCCAAGGCCGAGATGGTCCCCCGGGTGGCGCTGTTCGAGAAGGCGGTGACGTCGAGCGACGTCGGCCGGTTCAACCGGCTGTGGTGGTGCCCAAGCTGCAAGCCGAGAAGCACTTCCCACCGCTCGACGAGGCGGCGCCTCCCGTCCTGCTCGTCTTCGAGGACGTCGCCGGTGGGAAGGTGTGGCGGTTCTGGTACTTGTACTGGAGCAGCAGCTAGAGCTACGTGCTCACCCGGGGCTGGAGCTGCTTCGTCAGGGAGAAGGGGGTGGGGTTACATGGGCAAAATCGTATTTTCACAAGGCGGTTTACGGATGAAAAATCCAACAGAGTGTTATATAAGAAATGAAAGTTGAACTCGGTATCAAATAGGAAACGAAAATTTTCTAAGGGCTAAGAAAGAAACGAGTAGTTTTTCTAGTGTCAAATAAAAAATTCTCTCTAAATAGAGAGGGAAGCTCCCTTGAGAGTTCTAGCAGCACCAAAGCAGTGGTCTGGTGCCTGTTCTCTCCCCACACCAGAGGAGAGTGTGCGGCTTGCTGGCAGGTTGCCTTATAGGACTGCCCAGGTTGGAGTGAAGAGTTGACCTAGCCGGAGGCTTGTAGGCTAATCGGAGGCAATTATAGCCACTTTAGAAGTAATCGGAGGCAATTATAGCCACTTTAGAAGGATCTGACCAGATGGATCAGTTCCACGTAGGTTGCTTCGTCAACTAGTATATGTTTCTGCGTGAAACTAATACGTTAGCGTGCATCTTCGGTAGTGTTTGGACCAACAATGTCCTCTCTAGCTTGTCCTTTTGCCCTTTGAAAGCTCAGGTTCTTGAAGAGTTGAAAAATAGATGAATATTATGATCTGAAATCATCAGTACTAGTAGCAGATTAGTGTTAATGGTGGCAGCAGGAGATAGCTTTATGTGATGCATCTTTGCAGAATTCCACATTCAGGTGGCATATTATGTAAAAGAACAAATTAGCTCTAATGTCAAAGACCTACATGATGTACTCGAGTATATATTTATGGTTCTAAACAAATTTTGTTTTAGGTCATCTTATTTATGCTGATCTCATTTGAAGAAGCAACAAAAATAGCATACACAAATCTTATTTGTACATGCATGTTTGCAGATAATCAAATAGATAATTATTGTACAAGTCGTCTGTTTTGTTGTCTATATGTGAGGTGGTAAATCATGCTGACAGATGTCTAAATTATTGTACGTGCCTCGAGGGGCGGCGATTGATCCTTCTCTCGGCCGCGACTTGCATCTCACACAGACTTTGTTTAGTTCCCCTTTTTCCCAACTTTGACACTATGCAAAAAGAAGAATCCCCATCGCATCAAACTTACGGTACATGCATGGAGTACTAAATGTAGACGAAATAAAAAATTGCACAGTTTTGTTGTACTTTGCGAGACGAATCTTTTGAGCCTAATTAGTTAATGTTTGGACAATAATTCACAAATACAAACGAAATGCTACAGTTGCGCATTTATAGCAAAATGCAAACTTTGCCACTCCAATTTGGGAACTAAACAAGGCCACGGTCCTTGTCTTGTGATAAAACAGAAGAGCTGCACTCCCGTGCCAGCGGTCGTGCGTCGTCCTTGCCTCCTCGGTGTGCCCGCCGTCCAGCTCGCTCTTGGAACCATGTTCTGTTTATATACGCTTCTCCTAACCACGCTTGGATTATAATCTAAACGAAGATTTTCTCGCTTCTCGCTTTTCGCTTCTTGTAGTTCAAATTTCTAAAACAGCTTACCACATAAGTGAGAATCGGTGAAAATAAGCAAAGCGTTTGGCAGGATTCTCACTTATTTTCACCAATAAACCGCTTATAAGAAAAACAAAACAAAACAAACAAACAGGACCTACGGTCCGATGACTGCCGCCCAGCGACCTGCTGCTCGTCGATCGTCGCTACCACCTACTACCTGCCTTGCATTCTTGTCGCTGTGAATCTGTGACGGATGGGTCGATCGCCGAGAACTTCTTTTTTTTATCTTTCAAAAAAAGAGAACTGTCTTTTTGTTCTTTTAGGAAAAACCAGGCGGACTGTTTCTGATGGGCCATCAACCGTAACACAATTACACAAGTTGCGGAGCCCAATAAGCAAAGCAAAACAGTTAAGCCCATAACTTTCTCCCGTGCAATATTTTCTATCCAGCCCAGAAGCCCACATACTACCCGCCATTACGTCTTGGCCCCGTGCGAGAGCGCGAGTAAACCGTCTTCGCAGTTGTTTCTCTATCACTCAAAACATTCTTCTTGCGAGCGCCGCCGCGAGAGGAGACATGGCGGCCGCGCTCGTGCCGGAGACGGCGCAGCGGCTGCTGACGCCGGAGACCCTTCGCACGGCGGCCAAGCAGTCCCAGGGAATACACCTCGTCCCCCTCTCCCTCCGCCGCGCCATCAAGCGCTACCTCCGCGGTAATCAATCAACGTGCCTCGTCCTCCTTCCTCGCCCACCACCTGCTCGACGGATTGCCTGTTCCCCCCGCTAACCACTTGCGCGTGCTCTTGCAGACCAAGACAAGGCGCACATGAACCGCAAGGTGCTTCTGCTCTCGGCATCCTTCGACCGCGCCAAGGGAACCGGCGCCGAGCTCGCCGCGGCTGCCACCCGCGGCGCGCTCCTCGACGACCCAAACGCGCCCTCGGGCGCCGAGCAGCGGGCGGCGCGCTGGAAGGTGAGGTCCGCGTACGGCGATATCGGCCTCCGGTACCGCGAGGACGAGACAGTCGCCTACGTCGCGTCACGCATGCCCGCCATCTACGCCGCATGCCACCGCGTACTGCGCGAGGTTCGAAACCACGAGATCTCGCAGCTACTGTTGTCCTCAGTGAGGTGAAATTTATCCAATCGAGCAAATTGATGGACTGATTCATGGACTTTGCAGGTTCGACGGAGGTTGCCAGAGTTTGCGCCTGCCAAGGTGTTGGATTTTGGTGCCGGGCCAAGCTCAGCGCTTTGGTAAGCATGTCCTGATTTACATCTATTACTATGAGTTCCTGTTTACGCAAGCTTAATATGCTTTAAGAATGCAGGGCAATGAGGGCAGTGTGGCCAAAATCAATAGAGCGGGTTAACCTGGTCGAGCCTTCCAAGGAAATGCAGAGAGCAGGGCAGAGTCTACTTGACAGTAAGACTCTTGCTGTTGCTTACATTGCGATTCATATTTGATTGTGCGATTGATTGACTGATTTTCGGGTGGTTCAAAGTAGTATTATGTGTTGCAACTTGCAAGCATGTAGAAATCTTAGGATTGATGCAAAATCTTGAAACACAAAATTATAATAGAGCCACTGACCATGTGACATAAAGTTATTTTGAACTCAGCAATGTAACCCTGAGCCTTGCGCTTTTATCTGATAGCCCTAGTGATTTTGTCTTAGGAGGCCATGGTGATGCTTCAAATGGGCATTGCTAAGGTACTCCTCTCACCTCCTAGGAGGTAAGATATTAAATAAATCTGGACCCTTAAATTTTAGAGAAGTGAAAGTAAAAAAAAAGAAATTAACAGCTATTACTGTTAGCTTGCATGCGGCCATGCAGATGGAATGAATGTGCCTGTTATGCATGTGGCCATGCAGATGGAATGAAGTTTATCTAGGCGCATGTTTCTTTTAATTACGTCCATGCATTCTTTTTACTTTTTATTTCGTGATGAATCTGCATATCTGCTTCTTGTTTTTCAGTTCACGGCAATTAGATTGATTATGGTGATTGGTGATTGTGGCTATTTGTTCAGAGTTATGACTAGCACATCCAGTTGCAACTTTGAAATACATCATGCAGGTGAACACTGCACGTGGTCACAATCATTAGGGAGAAAAAGAGATGTCACGTTAGCAAGTAAATATTACAACCCATCTATGTGATGATACGAAAAATGTTACAACTTGTCCATGTCACATTACAAAAAAAAATTGTTACAACTCCACGAAATGTCCGGCCAAATATCTTGCAACATCCAATAAATCATAGACATGATTCATAAATTCCAAAAAAAAATACATTTATGTGAACAAATGTCACGTTATTATTTTTAGCAGATCCATGTGCATGTCATGTTCTTCGCTCTAGAGATTAGAGCTAATGGGCGCGCTTGGATCCTTTGCTCAAGATTGCCTGGCCAGACTAGCAGGCAAGGCAAAGTCACTCAATAACTTTAGGATGTTTGGTTGCGGTGAGAAAGCTTGCCCATATTGCATGCATGCGGCAGTTCCATTTTAATAACAGCACATGTCTCTCCGGGCCCAAGTATCAGCCAGCCATGCATGTGTGAGAGTAGAGCAAATGTGATCCTGCACAAGCAAGATGCATATTTTATTACTACTCCACAGTGCGCGCTTGCCTTGCCGATGCAGGAGAGCTGATTTGGCTGTCCTGGCTAGTCAAGCATTTCCTTGCTCGAGTAAGCAAGATTGCCAGGCAAAGCAAGATTTTCTAGCCACTACCAAACTCATATCCTTGCCTAGCAAGGCTTGGGCAAGAGCAGGCAAAGGATCCAAGTGTACCCAATGTGATTTAAAACGTTGTAGAAAAAAAAGAAGTGTCACGTTAAAGGGGAAAAAAGAAATGCCCATGTCTGAACGGCTGGCCATAATCACGTTAGAGGGGCGAAAAAGAAAGAAATGTTAGATCTGATTGCATAGAAGTCAGATCTAATTGAAGATATTTTCCCCATTTTCTGATTTTAAAGTATATATAATAAATATTAAATATATTACCTCGTAGGAGGTAATATGTCGTTAGATCTATGGTCTACAGTCATTTGGGAGTACCTTAGCAAAACTCATGTCAAAGACTCAAAAGTGTTTTTTTTATAGTTTTTTATTTTTCATTTTTTTCAATTCTGGAATGTTAATTATAGTGTTTGTGTGATTTGTAGATTTGAAGGGGTTGCCACTCATCCACAGCTATGATAGCATCCAAGAGTTGAACCGCAACATAGAAAAACATGAGCGAGGGCATGATCTTGTAATATCGGTAAGTTATATTTATTGCTTTGCTCCTGTAGCGTTTCATGAATCATAGTAGTGGTCAAGTGAGAAGTGTACTTGTTTGGAACTACTTCAGATAACAGGCCATTTTTATTCAATTTGGTTTTCATTGGAGATCCTGATGTTTCAACTTTATTGAATACTGTCTTCCTTCAACCTGTAGTCTTACGCACTTGGAGAGATTCCTTCTTTGAGCGACCGAATAACAATAGTGCGCCAGCTTTGGGACCTCACAAGTGATGTATTGGTATAATCCAACCTCCACCCCTCCCTTTCATGGTGCTCCTTGTATCTCATTGTGTTTGCGTGTGTGGGGGTATAGTTTTGAGTTACTCTTGTATCTGATGAAAATAATGCATGTTTAGGTTTTGTTAGAGCCTGGAACACCCCAAGGAGCAAAGATTATAAGTCAAATGCGCTCTTATATCCTTTGGATGGAAAAGAGAGTACGCTTCACTCACTGAATGTGTCTATACAAATCATTCATATATTCCCTGGTTATGTAGCATTTTATTTATTTAAGCTTTGCTTTTCCCAGAAGTGTCGCAAATCTGAGAAATCCTCAAGCCGTCCTCCAAGTAATGTGAAGAGCATCGTTGCTCACGAAGCCTCATTGAAAAATGGGTCTTTTGTGGTTGCCCCTGTAAGTTGGAACCAGATATGCTCATTTTATTTATGTCTCCAATAATACTAATTCCAATCTCCATCTCAGTGTCCCCATGACGGTCAATGTCCATTGGAGAATTCAGACAAATACTGCCACTTTGTCCAGAGATTAGAGAGGACTTCATCTCAGCGTGCCTACAAGGTTTTGTTCTTCATCTTTTTCTTGGTTGTTTCCTATGCGTTGTATGAGAACAATTTTATGTTTGTTACATCTGAGTCACTAAAAGGAGTTAAAAAACATCATAGTCCATGCACCACATGTAAAAGACGCGGTGCTGTTGTTCTGTGCTTGCTTTCGTATAAGTTAGACGTTCATACATATGTTTCTATTATCCAGCAAAAAATGCTCAGATTTGAGCAGTATCTATAGAGTTGTGGTTGTGTATGATGCAGGACCCAGAGTGTGTAGTAAAGTGTGTGCTTTACACTTTTGAGTATAGCATTGAAGTACCTTTTCTAAATTTAGTGTAGGCTTACAAAAGGTACTTTTACCTATTAAGAAGACTAATGGTTTCTTTATCTCCTTTTTTATATTTTCTGCAGAGGTCAAAAGGTGTGCCTTTACGTGGTTTTGAGGATGAAAAATTTTGCTATGTTGCTTTAAGAAGGGGCAAACGACCAGAGTAAGAGCTTGGGACTTTTGGAGTTCAGATTTTTCAGATTACCTCTCGTTTTGCACATTCATTGGCATGAGTGCATTTTATTTAAGTTACCACATGATCGTGCACCAGGGAAGCTTGGCCACTTGATGGCATGAAATTTGAGACGCTCAAAGAACGCCGTGCTAAGAGAAAACCAGAAGATCTTAGCATTGATTATGGTAATATCCATTTATGATTATTCCTCCGGTCTTTTTGAATATGTGGTTTCTTAAATTCATGCTTACTTCTCGCTTTTTTTATTAGACGATCAATTTCCAAGTGAGCAAGATGAAGAGGTTCCTAACGATGGTGGGGACAGTCTGGTACCATATGCTTCAGATGAACACGAATTAAGTTTGTTCCATGACAGTGAAGAAGCGGAGGAGGAGGAGCAAACGATTCGTGCTGACCTTGGAGGAGGTTGGGGCCGGATTATATACAGTCCCATCCGAAGAGGGAAGCAAGTACAGATGGATGTATGTCGGTCCACCAAACGGGACGCATCCGAAGGCGCGTTTGAGCGTGTAGTTGTCACCCGGAGCAAGAACCCTACCTTGCATTTTCAGGCCCGCAGGTCACTTTGGGGCGACCTCTGGCCATTTTAAGCAGTAGAATCGCCAGGCTTGGTTAGAGCCGATGGGAGCTCTGAAACTGTTCAGCATTGGATTCACTGGGTGAAAACCTTATGCGGTTTTAGTGACTGTTGTGCCGGAACTAATACCAATGTGCTCTATAACAGATATATATTGCCGGAAAAATCTCTTTTGAAACTATGGGTATCACAGTACGAAGGATGTGCCAGAATTCTGAGCTTGGGCAAGCTGCGTCAATGCGTCATGTGACACGCTCTTGAATAAGGCGCATCATACTATTGAATGAACGGTAACGTTAGAGAATAAACGTCCGGAATTTTAAAACAAATCGGATACTCCGATATACGTTGCAATAGTTAAGTATTGGTGTTGCAACTATTATTTTTACATGTTTCACAGTGAATGTTGCACGAAATATAGTGTTCATGTTGCAGAAAGAATTTTCTATCCTAGAGTCGAACGACGTAATCATTTTTACACATTATTTTTTATGTTATAAACAGTGATCGCTGATGTTGCATTAGGTAATTTTTAATGTTTCGTCGGAGTGTTCGACGGAAAATTTCTATTTTCCCGTCCGAACGCTGCTGGGCGCTAGCACCGTTGAATGAATGAAATACTTTAACATTTGCCATAATGCTGAATGTATTCTTGTGTAAAGTGCGCAACTAGATGTACTTTTGTGCAATTGGTTCCTAATATTTGAGAAATTGAGCCCTTTCTTTTTGTCTACTGCGGCTTACGCTACACTGGGCCCACCGGCCAGCACAATCCAAAAGCAGGTTCTCCTCCTCATGCAAAATCGAGTCATCTTGTGGCTCTTTCCACACGCCGCTCTCAGCAACACCCGTGGGGGTACGGCGCGGCGAGGCCCCGGCACAACTCATCTCCACCGCCCTCCTCCCCAGCCGCAGGCGCTCTTCCACCGAGGCAAGTTCTTCGCTTCTCCTCATTCATCCCCTGCTAGAGCCTAGAGACCACCTGTGCCACCATCTGCTCTTTCCGCAGGCGGTTGGTTCTATTCTATCCTCGATGCGCAGACTACCTGCTCCGCGCTTCGATTAGTTTTTGGCGCACAGCCCTGCTATTTCTTCAACAGATCATCTTGTTTATTCTTTGCGTTAGATTAGATTAGAGGGATTCACAGTGTAGATGAGCTCAGGACCTTGGCTAGAAGCCAGTCACTTCTAGATAAATCTCAGCTGTACCAACCCTGTTGTTGCGGTGTTTTCAGAGCACGCCGATTCCTCGCGAGTTGACCCCGGAGGAGGCGGGCAATGGGCAGCGACGCGGCGGAGAAGTTCAGGTTCTGCATTGACAGGGGCGGCACGTTCACCGACATCTACGCCGAGGTACCCGGGAGATCAGAGGGCTATGTCATGAAGCTTCTCTCCGTCGACCCGTCCAACTACGACGACGCGCCCATCGAAGGGATCAGGAGGATCCTGGAGGAGTTCACCGGGGAGAGGATCCCCCGGTCGTCCAAGATCCCCACCGGCAGGATCGAGTGGATCAGGATGGGCACCACTGTCGCCACTAACGCGCTTCTGGAGAGGAAGGGTGAAAGGATTGCCCTCTGTGTCACGAGGGGGTTTAGGGATCTGCTTCAGATCGGCAACCAGGCTCGGCCCAACATATTCGACCTCAAGGTGTCGAAGCCGTCGAATCTGTATGAGGAGGTGATTGAGGTTGACGAACGAGTTGAGCTTGTTCAGGAGGGGGATGGGTCATCTGTTGAGGGGATCTCTGGAGAATTGGTCAGGGTGGCGAAGCCTGTCGATGTGGAAACGTTGAAGCCTTTGTTGAAAGGTTTGCTTGATAAAGGGATTAGATGCTTGGCAGTGGTGTTGATGCATTCGTATACTTATCCTAACCATGAGCTCCTGGTTGAGAAGTTAGCTCTGGAGATGGGATTCAAGCATGTGTCCTTGTCTTCGTCGCTGACACCGATGGTCCGTGCGGTACCTCGGGGCTTGACGGCTAGCGTGGACGCGTATCTGACACCAGTCATCAAGGAGTACTTATCAGGATTCATGTCGAGATTTGAAGGGGGTTCTGAACAGGTGAATGTGCTATTTATGCAATCAGATGGAGGACTTGCACCGGAGAGGAGATTCTCTGGGCATAAAGCAGTATTGTCAGGTCCTGCAGGTGGTGTGGTTGGCTACTCACAGACCTTGTTTGAACTTGAGACAATGAAGCCGCTGATTGGGTTTGACATGGGAGGTACATCCACGGATGTGAGCCGCTATGATGGAAGCTATGAACAAGTTTTGGAGACCCAGATTGCTGGGGCAATAATTCAAGCTCCCCAGCTTGACATAAACACAGTGGCTGCTGGTGGTGGATCGAAGCTTAAGTTTCAGTTTGGTGCTTTCAAGGTTGGGCCAGAATCTGTTGGAGCACACCCTGGTCCAGTTTGTTACAGAAAAGGTGGTGACCTGGCAATTACTGATGCCAATTTGATTCTAGGAACTGTTATTCCTGAGTACTTCCCATCAATATTTGGTCCTAATGAAGATATGCCCCTTGATTATGAGGCTACAAGAAAGGCATTTGAGGATCTTGCTGCTGAGATCAACTCTCACAGAAAGAGTCAGGATTCATCAGTGAAGGACATGACAGTTGAAGAGATTGCGCTTGGGTTTGTCAATGTTGCAAATGAGACAATGTGCCGGCCTATACGCCAGTTGACAGAAATGAAGGGCCATGATACTAAGAACCATGCCCTCGCTTGTTTTGGTGGTGCCGGTCCTCAACATGCATGTGCTATGGCAAGGTCCTTGGGTATGTCTGAGGTGCTTGTTCACCGATATTGTGGAATACTGAGTGCGTACGGGATGGGCCTTGCTGATGTCATTGAAGACTTGCAAGAGCCTTACTCTGCTGTTTATAATGCCGATTCTGCTGCGGAGGCATCTAGAAGAGAATCCCTTTTAGTAAAACAAGTGAAAGAAAAGTTAAGAGAGCAAGGTTTTGTAGACGAGAGCATCAGGACTAATTCATACTTGAACTTGAGGTACGACGGAACTGATACCGCCATCATGGTAAAACAGCCAGAGCAAGGATCTGGAAATGACTATGCTACTGAGTTTGAAAAACTGTTTCAGCAAGAGTATGGCTTCAAATTGCTAAACAGGAAGATACTCATATGTGATGTGAGAGTTCAGGGTATTGGTGGTACAAACATCCTGAAGCCTCATGAATTGACACATATTTCAACAAAACCTGTGCAAGAAAGTTCGTGTCAGATTTATTTTTCATATGGATGGCAAGAAACTCCATTGTACAAACTTGAGAATCTAGGTTATGGCCATGTTTTGGAAGGCCCTGCAGTTATTATGAATGGAAATAGTACAGTGATAATAGAAAAGGACTGTAAAGCCATCATCACCAAGTATGGTAACATAAAAATTGAGATCAGTGCAGCTCCAAGCACAGTAAAAATATCTGAAGAAGTTGCAGACGTGGTCCAACTTTCTATTTTCAATCACCGGTTCATGGGTATTGCAGAACAGATGGGTCGGACACTTCAGAGAACTTCAATTTCCACTAACATAAAGGAAAGGCTAGACTTTTCTTGTGCTCTCTTTGGTCCAGATGGTGGCCTTGTTGCAAATGCACCTCATGTTCCTGTGCATCTAGGAGCCATGTCTAGTACGGTTCGCTGGCAGCTTAATTATTGGGGTGATAACCTGCATGAGGGTGATGTTCTCGTAACAAATCATCCGTGTTCAGGAGGGAGTCATCTGCCAGATATAACAGTTGTCACGCCAGTTTTCGATAATGGTAACCTTGTCTTTTTTGTTGCTAGTAGAGGCCACCATGCAGAGATTGGTGGTATCACCCCAGGAAGTATGCCTCCTTTCTCGAAATGTATTTGGGAGGAAGGTGCTGCCATCAAAACATTTAAACTTGTTGAAAGGGGTGTTTTCCAAGAGGAAGGAATAGTCCAGCTGCTGCAGTCACCTTGCTCAGATGAACTTTCTGGCTACAAGATCCCAGGAACACGTCGGATCCAGGATAATCTTTCTGATCTCCGTGCTCAGGTCGCAGCAAACCAGCGAGGAATAGCACTTATCAAAGAACTAATAAATCAGTATGGTTTGGCCACTGTGCAATCTTATATGAGCCATGTTCAAAAGAATGCTGAGGTTGCTGTGAGGGAGATGCTCAAGGCAGTTGCATCTCGAGTTCAAAAGGAGAATGGGTCCTGTGTTATTGAGGATGAAGATTATATGGATGATGGCTCAGTGCTCCACTTGAAGCTCACCCTTGATGCTAGTAAAGGTGAAGCTACAATTGACTTTGAGGGTACCAGTCCTGAGGTCTATGGCAACTGGAATGCTCCTGAAGCAGTTACAACAGCTGCTGTCATATACTGCCTACGGTGCTTGGTGGATGTGGATATACCGCTAAATCAAGGCTGCCTTGCTCCTGTGAAGATCCTCATTCCTAAAGGCTCTTTCCTTTCACCAAGTGACAAGGCTGCTGTGGTTGGTGGCAACGTGCTAACCTCTCAGAGAGTGACAGATGTTGTCCTAATGGCGTTCCAAGCCTGTGCCTGTTCTCAGGGCTGCATGAACAATTTGACCTTTGGAGATGACACCTTTGGTTACTATGAGACCATTGGAGGTGGCTGTGGAGCTGGGCCAACCTGGGATGGCACAAGTGGCGTTCAATGTCACATGACGAACACAAGGATGACTGATCCTGAGATCTTTGAACAGCGGTACCCTGTTCTCTTGCACAGATTCAGCATCAGGGAGAAACAGTGGAGGTTCTGGTTTCCGC
>NC_028458.1:41070527-41081133 GCF_000263155.2 Setaria italica
ACTTGTGGGGAGTTTGGCATGAAAATTAGTAGCACATGGAAAAGGTGCAAAAAAAAAGTTGGTAAGTCAGAGCTGTGTTGTTGAACCAAACACATGTCTAAGAACCTTTGGTGTGCTTCATTTGTCAGGTCGGGTCGAGTTCTTTCAGGTTTCGGATAAAAAGATTTGGCCCGTGCCCAACCTATACCGATCATCGGGTCAGATTTTTTGGCCCGCACCCAACCCATCATATGGTTGGTCGGGTCAGGTTCAGGTTGGGTCAGGTCAAACCCATGTTTTTATGTGCAATTTTCGGATTGGGTTGGATTTTTCGAGTTTTTTTTTCAAAAATTTTGGCCCATGCTCGACCCGTGTTTTAGATCGGGTCATAAATATCGGCCCGCACCCACCCAACATATTGAATGGGTTGGGTTGGGTTTTTTTTCAGGTGGGTTGGGTCGGGTGGCCCATAGTCAGATCTAGGTGCGGGCGCTTAAGATGTGGCTAGCAACCAAACCTGTCGTGAACATACTGGTAATATTTCAATTCAATGAATTGTGAGACTTCGGTTAGACTGTACCAGAGGTTGTACATCTGTGTGCATGTCAAAGCAAAATTTACCATCATCAAAACTGTCTGTACACATTTTTAAAATAATGTGAATCCAGTATCAGAATATGTAGCGAAACTTGTATTCTGTAAGGCACTCTTGCATCCAATTTGATCTACATAGTTGTGCGGACTTGCTCATCAAAATCTTGCCAGGATTCAGAACTGCACAGGTTCCAGAGTATATTGTTCCAGTTGTTTAGGAAGGAAAAACATTTGTCGGTATATTGTTTGCCTCATATTCATGACTGCATTAGATTTATTCAGTAAAATCCTACTTGATAAGGAACTAATTAAACATTGTGGGTCATTCCTCCCCTTCAGTGATACACCTAACTGTGAAGATTAATCCTTGATCTCATATTCTAAGTTGAAGGGACAAAACGTTGATCTTTTTTCTGGTTGAAATAGCGAAGCTTGGAATCAAATGCAAATACACACGAGAAATTGAGGAAACAGAGACATTTCATTTTTTTTTATGAATACAAGCTGGGAAAAGATATATTTAGTATTTGAAACTGATTGGCACTCTCTCCGTACAATGTAATAGACCAGTTGATTATAGGATCATACATTGATAACGAACTAGTGAGAATTCAAGGTGGCTATCAACTGTCCACTATAAAGATTAATATTTTGGTGTGAGACATGGAAGAAAAGAAATAAACTGATATGTGGCACTGTGCACATGAGCAGTATAAATTTGTTGACTTGATGTTTTTTCCCTTTTACACTGTACAATGGTTTTAAACCAATATGAAACCTCAGAATTTAGGTGCTACAGTAACACAACTAAAAATTAACCAAATTAATACTAGGAAATATAGATTTTCGACTACTGGAAGTCTGGAATTCTGTTTTTGATCACTGAATGTGGAGGCAGTAGCATGCTGATGGTCTTTAGTATGGCTCAACTACATATATGTGGAGGCAATAGCATGCTGATGGTCCTGTTTATGGCTGCACTGCATATATGTGGAGGCATAGCATTCTGATAGTCCAGTTTAGTATGGCTGCATGTAATCCAACACCTGCTCTGCAAGAAAGCTCAGCTCACATTGCCTCACTTGTGAATCTAAAGTTGAGCTGAAAAGGTTCGTTGAACAGATAAATGATGCGCATTTTTCTCCAAAGAGTTTTTTCAGATCTTCTTGTATATTAGACTTGAAAGTTGCACCACAATTTCCAGAGTAAAGAAGCAGAAACTCTGAACATTTTAACCTGAAAAAAGAAAAAAAATATGAGTCAAGCATTTTATATGGTGATAAAGACTGGAATGTGTCTGGGCTTGGAGTATGGACAGACCTTACATGGTCATCCCTGTTTGGATCTTTTACAATATCAGCAATTTTATTTAGCCCAAATTGTTCCTTGAAATCCTACACAGAGATCAGTAAGAGATCAAAGGAGCGATGCAGACATAAAAATTCAGCACTCAAGTTGCAGAAATAAGCTTTTCTTTCGAGACCTTGCCTAGGCAAGTGTTTCAATAAAACTGAAGAAAGAAGATAAGAAAAGGTTTCCCTACCATCTGATTTTCTGAACAATCCACCAGCAATGCTAAAAGAGTGTCCAAACATCCTCTTTGCTCAAGGATACCCCGAGTCATCAGTATATTCAGAACCACCTGACCATAATAAGCGCAATCGATGCAGTATTCAGATAGAAAGAGCACTAATAAAGCCAACAACCACATTCGCATAACTCTGGTGTTCAAGGAATCCAAAACCAGTTCTAGCGTTGCACCTCCTGGTTATGGCAACAAGCCAACAACATGACTTCTCTTCATAGTGGCACAAGAACTAATCCCCCACCCCAAATGGTCTCTCGCCTCTCGTGCAAGGAACCATAACTCAGTAAGCTTGAACTGAACGTCTTCTGCCTGAGGCACTTTGCTAGGATCCTTGTGGTCACCAGCACTAGGAAGTAGGAACCGTACTAACATGAAACATTCACCCAGACCCTGAGCAAAAGCAGATGCCAGGACATGGACCTGATGTGTTGGACCCACTTTTCCATGGCTGATGCTAGCTACGCAGAACTACTCCCACTTTTATTTCAAAAAAAGAACTTCTCCCACAGTTCAGGCATCTCCAACTCCCCAACTGAAACGCCAGTACTTGATGTACTGAGAACGTTCCTGCGACAAATATGTGACAAGAATTTCCCAACTAACGGTAAAGGAAGGGCGGATCTGATGTACATTGGACAATGCAATGTCTGAACTACGACAATCATGCAAAATCTCCCAGGAGGCCAGGACGGAAGCGAAATGCTGGCAGAGCTGCGCCGATCGCGGCGAGGCCGTACCTTGACGGCATTGTAGCGGTGCGCCGCGGCGGCGCAGCCCGGGCAGAGGAGGCAGCAGCCCTGGAGCACCCTGAGCGCGAGCACGACCTCGGAGTCCGTGGCGGGGTTCCTGAGCCTGGCGGCGGCGGGCTCCATGCCCAGCACCTGCGCCACCGTCACCACCGCGTCGCCGGTCGCCTTGCGCAGGCTGTGCTCGAACAGCACCGGGACCACTGCACATAGTAGTAGAAGAGCCCAGTTCCGTTCGCATCAGGCATGATTGATTTGGTAAGGAAGAAGAAGCGAGGGGAGGGAAGAGACAGAGCCGAGAGACGAGAGGAGTAGCCGTGACGAACGACAGAGATGTGCGTGATGTGATGTGAACCTTGGAGGTCGCGGATGGCCTGGGAGTCGCGGAAGAGTCCGAGGTCGGCGTCGGCGGAGTGGAGGGCGCGGAGGAGCCCGCGGAGGCCGCGCAGGCGCAGGAAGGAGAACCCCGCGGCCGCGTCGCGGAGGCCGCACCGCAGCGACAGCGCCAGGTCGCGGTACATGCGCCGGCGCTCGGACTCCGTCGGCCGTCTCATCCCCGCCTGCTCCGCCCCCGGCATCGCTCACCCCCACCGCCGCGCCCGCGAGGCGTGGCGCCAGTCTCGTTAAATTCTTGCGGGGTCTGCGGCGCGGCACGGGCGAGGCTGGGTTTCCCGGTTTGATGGATGCGGGGCGAAGCGGGACGATCCCGTGACGTGTCGCGGACTCGCGGTCGTTGGCGCGCGCGCGTGCCTGTGCTTTGCTTCTCCTGGGGTGGGGTCGGGTGGCCCGTCTAATCGCCCGGGATCCCTGGCCCCACCTCCGCACCGCACGGTCACCGACTGCGGGAGTCTGATGAAAGTCTCCCTGAACACATGGCTCAGAATGCACACGTGGAAAAGAGACCTCCATCCCGCGTTTTTAGTCTTTATTTGGGACACGAGATTAAAGGATCTTTAGTCCCACGTCAAATTCCCACCATCGATGGCCACCTCCGGACTCTTTAATCCCGATTGGTAGTATCAACGGGACTAAACGAGTCATTTAATCCCGATTGTAACAGCTAGTGGGATAAAAGAATCTGATAAGACATTTACTTGAGGTTGAAAACACCAAACGGGACTAAAGACCCTCTTTAATCCCGGTTGGAATTAACATAATTCCAACCGGGACTAAAGAGGGACCTTTAGTTCGATTGGTGGTTCCAACCGAGACTAATAGACCGCTTTTCACGTAGCCCCACTCTTTCTCCACCTTATTTTCTTCTCTTCCTTTCTCCCTTATCTTCTCTCCTCCTCCTCTCCCTTTCTTCCAGGCGGGCAAGCCGCGGGTAGGCCTCCGGCGCGAGGCTGGCGCGGGTGGCGGGGTGAGAGCGGGGCACGTGGCGGCGGGACCGCCTCCCGCTGCTAGGGGGCGATGGCAACCATGGCCGCGCGGCCTGCGGTAGGAGTGCGGCGGTGGGGCACGAGCGGCCCCACTTTTTTTATTATTTTTTTTGAATTTTTAGTCCCGGTTGGTGTTACCAACCGGACTAAAAAGGTCTTTAGTCCCGGGCGAAATACACGAAACTAAAGGTGGGCACTTTTAGTCCCGGGTGAAATACATGGAACTAAAGATGGGCACTTTTAGTTCCGAATGATTAGTTCCGATTAGATTTTCAAGAGCTACGTGTCTTAGAACTAAAAAAACCAATTTTCCACCCGTGATGAGACAACAGTGACATCAGATCACGTGAGAGCGAGTCAAAAAAAAACTGAAGGCACGTGCGGCATCGTGGATTTCGAAACTGAAGGCAGGTTAGAATGGTTTGTCAAATAAACGCACGCCATTGGAATTCTGCGGAGTTCCTGCTGCAAAAAGTTTGGAAAGAGAGAGAACCTCCGAGCAAAGCTCACCAGCCACCAGCCAAGAGAACTAGAGATGCTGACACTGTTGAACCAGCTAAGCGTCCGTAGCGTAGGCGATGGCTCCTTTACGCGCCGCTGTACGTCACGTATTGGGTATTCCGTTCCACGTCTTCTCCCGCTCATCCGTGCGGCGTGCCGGACTATCGCCTGTCGGTGCACTCATCTCAAGCTCTCAACTAATCTTAGCCTCTGCAGTGACCGGCAGGCCTGGTGACCGGCACGGCAGGTGGCTCGACCAGTGTCCGGACCATGGTGATGTACGCACTGGTGCACTAGCGTACGGCTTCATTTCCCCAAGTCCACAACAACAGTGGACCACTGGGCCGCTTCAAAATTTACAGCCAGCTTCTTCCTTCGGGTCAGCCCATTAACCTTCAAATTCTAAGCCCAAGTAACTTACTAGGTGGATGGTACTGTTCGGTCATCTCCAAAATGGGCCCAGCGCACTGCCCCGCTTCGCCGAGCATCGAGAAAGCTCCCCGCCCCGGCGCCCGCCGCTGCATATTGCCGTCGAGAGCGAAAGCGAACGCCGCCAGCCCGCCACCGAGGAGTGAGAAGCGCAAGAGCAGCGGAGCAGGGACCCTCGCGTGCGGGCGCAGCGATGCAGAGGGACGTCGTGGTCTCCGACCCCGCGGCCGCCGGGTCCTCGTCCTCCGCCGCCTCCTTCGCCGAGACCAGGGTCATCTGCCGCGTGTAAGCCTCGCCTCCCCCATGCGGTTTCTTCTTTCCTTTCCTGCTGCCGCGAAGCATCGGGTCCTGGCGGCTGATGCTACCTGCCTGCTCGTGCTGATGCGTGCCTCTGTGTGTGCCGCTTGCTTGCAGGTGCCAGAAGCAGTTCGCGCAGTACACCTGCCCCCGCTGCAACTCCCGGTACTGCTCGCTCCCGTGCTACAAGGTGCGGCCTTCTCTCGGTTCTCGTGTGCTATGGGTCGCATCCTCAACGACTTAGGGCTTTTATAATAGCCTTCGATGATTCCACGCTCTTGTTGTTCCCATGCCTGGGTTGCCTTCTGCAGACGCCCACAATGTGTTTGTCGAATTGCCGCAGTGGTTCTGGAAGCTTATAGACAATAAATACAGGCCCTGATTCCCGTGCAAAGGTGTAAATGTAAATAACATACACTACAATATTCTTGTGATTCACATTAACCACATGGGAATTGTTAGCTTTGGCGTATCTATTTGATGCTGTACTTTCCAATGGCCACAATGAAATACTAGTGCATTTACGTTGCTTACTAGGATATCGAGTTTTTCTCATTCCATTGGTTAATGAAAATCACGGTAGAAGGCTAGAAGCTGAAACATTGCTTTGCTGTGCTGGAATTTAACAATATCCATTTACTAAATTAAAGGACTAAAAGAGCAATCCAAAAGTGTTAAAAGAAGTTTATACATCATAGTTTCCAATTTGAATGTTCCCTTTTAGTGAATCTCAAGTACACACACTTTGGATCAGTTAACATCTCAAGTAACAATATGTTGTAGAGTTCATCAAAGAAGGTCTAATTGCAGGCCTGAGTGGATCAATTTGTCTGTTTGAGATTACCAATCAGTTTCTGAAAGAAACTATTTGTTCATTCATGCACAAAACAAGCTTCTGACTTATGCAACTGCTTGTGTTGTGATTATATACTATTCAAACTGAGGAGACCAAGACATTCTTTTATATTCATTGAAGCTGTCAAGTTTGTGTACCTTCTTTTCTATGCTCGCAGATGCGAAGGAATATCAGTGTTTTCAGTGATTGCAGCTGATTTTGCACTGCGGAGCCTTCTTTTTGTTATATAACTTCTAATAATTTTCTTGATTCTTGTTTAATAGGGGCATAGCCTTCAATGCACTGAATCCTTCATGCGCGAGAATGTTATGGATGAGCTTAAGCAGATGCAACCTGAAGATGAATCAAAGAAAAAGATGCTAGATATCCTCAAGCGGCTCCACTTGGAAGAAGAGATGGAGTCGGATGGTGAAGATGGTATGTTTGGCGATTTGGGCCTATGCCGTTGTTCTATCTTCCTTTTTTGTAAATAAAAGCTAGAGGTTCACAATTGCAGTTTTTTCTATTAAAATAATTGCTTAGGAGGATAAAACTACTTGTTTCTCCATGCACATGCATTATGGTATTTTCCTGGTTATAGCTAGTAGAGTTATGATCACTTGTCTGTTCTGATTTTTTTTTTCCTTTGGGTAATTATGGATAAATCCTATTGGCATGCTAAACTTTTTTTTGTCATGCAGAGCCGATGTTGTCGGAGGAACTTATTCAAAAAGTTATGTCTGGTATGTTATGTTCACTTTTCATGCCGTTCTAAATGTGACAACACAGTAGGTTTCTGCAGTAGTATAATATGTTCTTTAGTATGTATGAAAGTGTTGATGTTCTTTAAACAATCTTACCTCATTCTTAATTGCAATTCCTTTGTGAACTTTAGTTGAGAATTCAGCATTAACCTGTTGGATTTTCCTAGATAACTAACTAGGCCATCAAATGCTGATGATTGGTGGCAACTCCAATTTTCTGATGTTTCCTTCTGTCCAATTTTTTTCATGATTTATGTTCCTAGAAATGCAGTATAGGCATATAGCATACTAGCAGTATCCATGTTATCTTCATTTTACTCATTCGTCCTTCCACATTTTGGGTGATATTTATTCCCTAATCATTTTAGACTGTAAGTTTGTTAGAACCAGTAAATATTGCTATGCACGTCAAGATTTTAGTTGGTCGCTCATTGGGCTTGTATTTCTCTGTTGTTTCTACCATACAGGGGAAGAGATAAAGCTTGAAGACCTCTCTGATGATGAAATCAAACGATTTCGTCAAGCTCTGGCCTCAGGTGAACTCAGCAAGATGATCGAACCATGGACACCATGGTGGAAAACGCCGTCTGCTAGATCGATACCCCTTAGCCCTGATGGAATCCAGCTTATCAGACAAGTGAACACAAAAGGCACTGCTACATCAGATCCAATGACTGACCAAGAGCCTAGCATCAATGAAATCCCAGAAGGACCAGAATCTCCTCTCCCATCGCTGAAACAGCTAACAAGGGCAGAGCCATCGCCTCTGCTTGCCGTTCACTTGGTTGACATTCTGTACAGTTACTGCTTCACGCTTCGGCTCTACAATGGTGATTGGCATTCTGATCCTTTGGGGGCTTCAACTGTTGCCCTGTCTATGTCTAAAGTCATGGGAGAGGATGCTAAACCTGAGACAGTACCCGAAGCACTCACAGCCTGCATAGAGGAGACATGCTCACCTGCTTACAGGCACACCGGCGGGTTCAGGCTTGCTATCGGGCTTGTGGAAGATATCATCACCATTCTCTCCTTGGGACACAATGCACTTGTATGCGCACTAAGTGACTTCCATCAACTCATTGAGGCTGGTAAGAGAATGCTCAAGGCAGAGAAAGTGGGCAAGACACAGAGCACCCAGAGCTCTTCGAAGCTTCGTGGTGCAGCTAGGAAGCTATTCTTCATGACTTGTTGGGTCCATGAGCAGCCAGGCGAGGCCTGGCCACCTTTAGCTCGGATCGTCGAAGTACAGAAAGCATCTCTTGAGGAGTTGGACACTGGGAATTGTAAGGCGGATAAAAAGAGCAAGCAGCAATCCAAGGTTCTTATTGAGGAGCTGTAGCCTGTAGGCATGTGGATGTAGTGCTGGATTACGAAGCTCTGTACCCTTTGCAAGTTTGTCTCTCTCAGGCTGAATCCAAAAAGGACCATCTTCACCTTGTAATGCAGTGGCTTGTGTATACACACTCTAATCTTGTTGAAGAAAACTGTGTACAAGTCTGAAATCCTGTTTAAAGTGATCCTAATTGATGAGATTTTTTGCATGTCCATGCTTGTTCTTGTGTAAGTCCTGATTGGTTGGGTTCCAATTTTTGCCCAACCAAAATCATGGCATGCCTAGAAATTTTAGCTATCAATTGGTTCATTACAAAAATTAGCGTGCCAATGTTTATAGTTAAGGTAAGTTACTAGAAATTTCTTGAAACTCAAAAGGTGGAAAGTATTGATTTGGTACCAAATCAAATGGGTTCTAAAATTTCTCGCTCTAACTTTGGGCATGCCCTGGTTCCTTTTGCTTATTTTTAAGCAAGTGTCATATCAATGTTTAGATACTAATTAGGAGTATTAAACGTAGGCTATTTACAAAACCCATTACATAAGTGGAGGCTAAACAGCGAGACGAGCCTATTAAGCCTAATTAATCCATCATTAGCAAATGTTTACTGTAGCAACACATTGTCAAATCATGAACTAATTAGGCTTAATAGATTCGTCTCGCCGTTTAGCCTCCACTTATATAATGGATTTTGTAAATAGTCTACGTTTAATACTCCTAATTTGCTTAAAATTAAGCAAATGGAACCAAACCAGACCTTAGTAGGCCAATGGCCAATAGCTTGGCAAGAATTGGAACTGCAGTTCAGAAATTCATGACTGTAAGATTCTGCAGTCTTTCCTTTGACTTTGTGTCGCGCCCGTCATCTTGAAACTGAAAGGTACGGCAATTACGCCGTTGTTTACCTGCAGGGCTACTTTTGCAGCTTTACGGAGACATATCGTTTATCAGGTCTTATTTAGTTGCCTAATTTTGAGGTGCTCAAATTACTATAGCAACACTGTAGCGTTTCGTTTGTATTTGTGAATTATTATTCAAATATTGACTAATTAGGCTCAAAAGATTCATCTCGCAAAGTACAACAAAACTATGCAATTAATTTTGATTTCGTCTACATTCAGTACTTCATGCATATACCACAAGTTTGATGTGATGGGGAATCTTCTTTTTACACAATGTACTAGCACCGAAGAACAATCTTTTTTTTTTTAAACTACACTGATGAAGAACAATCTAGAGCAGCCACGACCGCAGACAGCAGGCACGCAGACGCGGCAGGTCGTGACAGTGGTCTCTGCTGGGCTGACGCTGAAAGCCAAGCTTCTGAGCTTCAGACGGTTGCAATCGGCCAACTGTCGGCAGGACGTGACTCGTGAGATAGGCCGATAGCATCGCTTCTCCTTGTTGCAGCTGTTTGCGGACGGCTCTACAGCCAATCAAACAAGTAGCAGCAGTACATTTTTTCTGCAGCGCTGCAGCATAAAAAAACACAGGCAATAAAAATAAAACTACTGTGTTTCGTTACAAATAGATTTCATCCAAAACAGAGTGTATTTGTGAACAAATCGATTTTATCTCTGAATTCCATCATCATCCCCGGGACGAAAAGGAGTGAGGAAAAAAAACTGAGACCTAGTTTAGTTTCCTGCTTATTTTTAGCACCCATCACATCAAATATTTAGATACTATTAAACGTAGCTATTTACAAAACTCATTACATAAGTGGAGGCTAAACGACAAGACGAATCTATTAAGCCTACTTAGTCCATGATTTCACAATGTGCTGCTTGAACACACCATTCTTGATGAAAGTTGCCTGAGGCATTTCACATGCGGCAGCTCATAAGCCCATGGCATGAATCTTGAGTGGTTCATGTGGGGCCTTGAAAAAAAATAGCATGTCTGAACGTCCGCCAAAGTGGCATTTATCCGAAATCCTAGATATGGTCTGGATAAGAAAGTTCAAAGAACAGATGACGGGTCTGACCTCTAGAACACAAGAACTGAGGGCGTATGATGGATGGATATTGATTAATGTTGAAGATCCTGCGGATAGGTCGAGAGTATCTTCCCTTTAAGGGATGCGTCTTACATGTGATCCGCGGACGACCAAATGACACGCAGAATTCGTCTATCAATGAAATCAGCAATAGGAATA
>NC_028458.1:41081233-41206412 GCF_000263155.2 Setaria italica
ATGTCTCGCCGTTTAGCCTCCACTTATGTAGGCCCTGTTTGTATACGCTTTTCCTAGCCACGCTTGGATTATAATCTAAGCGAAGATTTTCTCGCTTCTCGCTTCTCGTAGTTCAAATCGTTGAAGCGGCTTACCACATAAGCGAGAATCGGTGGAAATAAGCGAAGATTCTCGCTTATTTCCACCGATAAGCCGCTTATAAGCGGATACAAACGGGGCCGTAATTGATTTGAAATAATCTACATTTAATACTTCTAATTAGTATCTAAACATTCGATATGACACGTGCTAAAAATAAGCAAAATTAACCCAACACCCTATTCGCGCAGTGCAGTAAACGCTTCCGCAAGAATACCGGCACGCCGTTTCGGCTCTGCTTTATCGCGGCGCCCCGAGGGGAAGACGAGCAGACGTCAGCACTGACCCGGCTCCCGCAACCGCATCTCCCCCGTCTTCTCGCCTCTTCCTCCTAGTTCCTAACCACCACCGGCACCGCCGTCCCCAATCGCCAAACCCTAGCCCCGCCCTCGCCGCCGGCGGCCATGGCCGAGACCGTCGACGACAAGGTCAGCTACTTCCAGGCCGTCACCGGCATCTCCGACCCGGACCTCTGCACGGAGATCCTCGCGGCCCACAACTGGGACCTGCAGGTCGCGGTGTCCTCCATCACCGCCAACCCCTCCTCCCCCTCCGCCTCCGCCTCCACGTCCTCGCGGGAGCCGGCCCCGTCCGCCCCGCTGGCAGATGCGGAGTTCGTCGCGCCCCCGCCGCCGATGCCGCCGCCGCCCCAGCAGCAGCAGCAGCAACAGCAGCAGCCGGGGATCGCGTGGAAGCTGGTGACGCTCCCCTTCTATGTCGTCTCGGGCGGGGTCGGGCTCGTCGCCGGTACCTTCCGCCTCGGCGCCTGGGTCGCCGGGGGCGTGCTGTCCCGCTCCCTCTCCCTCCTCGGCCTCGCGGGGCAGGCCGGCGGGGACCGCCTGCTCGAGCTGCCGCCGTCCGCCGCCGAGGCGGCTGACTTCGTCGCGGAGTTCGAGCGCGAGTTCGGCGCCGCCCGCGGTCCGCGCTTCGTGGCCGAGGGGTTCTCCGACGTGCTGCAGCGAGCGCAGCGGGAGTTCAAGCTCTTGTTCGTGTATCTCCACTCTCCTGATCACCCGGATACCCCCGCCTTCTGCGGCGGCTGCCTCTGCGCCGAGCCCGTCGCGGCCTTCATAGATGAGAACTTCGTTGCGTGGGGTGGTAGCATCAGAAGGACTGAAGGGTTCAAGATGAGTAACAGCCTGAACGCGTCGAGGTTCCCATTTTGTGCTGTGGTCATGGCTTCTACGAACCAGAGAATCATGCTATTGCAGCAGGTATGGTGTTGAAATGACCCCTGTTGGGGCTGGAAATAAGTTTAAGCTTTCATATAGTTAGGATTTTGCTGTATTCAGTCGATTTGGGGTTTTTGGTTCTTTTGGTTAGCACATCAATGATACTGAAGGTGTGTGTGAAACCATTAGATTCAGTGGACTTAGGTCAGTGGTGCTTACCATTGTTGCTAGGTACTATTAGTGACTCGAAGGTGTGTGCTGTAGACCTAGATCACATAGTTGCCAAAGTTAGCCTATTGTTATGCTTATGGGCTCGGTGCCGGTTATAGTAAGAAAGGAGGATGTTGCTGCCTCCTGCTTGATAGTGTTGTTAGATTGTTTTATGAATTGTTTATGTTGCCATAACTGAATTAGGAATTTGGATTGTTTGCAATTTAGTTCTTGAGCTAGATGTTGTATTTCCTATTTGAGATAGCAGCTGTAACAACTGTAATGCTCCCCTCTGTAAGGTAACACTTTATACTCTGTACCTTTATTTAGGTAGTATGCATGCATGTCATCAAGTGACATGCTCACCAGAAAAAATTATCTATGTATGGCATGTTTGGCTGTGTTCATGCTTTGGAATGGTACTTTAAACTGGACTTGAAGTCTAGAGTTGGACAAGGGAATATAGTTTCTGCTCCAATTTTATCCCACTAGATAGTGTTTTGAGATTGTTCTGAAAGTGTTTATGTTGCCATAACTGAATTAGGGATTTGTAGTGTTTGTAGTTTAGTTTCTTGAGCCAGATTTATATTTCCAATTTTAGATAGCAGCTGTAACAACTGTAATGTTGCCCTCTGTAAGGGAACACCTTATATACTGTACCTTTTGTTAGGTATGCATGCATGCTAAGTGATCTGCACCCAAAAAGAAAAACTATCTACCTATGGCATGTTTGGCTGTGTTCATGCTGTGGAATGGTACATGAAACTGGAGTTAAAAGTTTAGATTGGACAACGGAATATAGTTTTCTTTATTTCACTCCTTTGTTTTTGATCTTGATTTCCAATCCCTTGGGAATAATCTCTTGGGAGTAAATTGATGGGATTCGCACACCCATGAATTCCAAATCCTGAAACCCTTGAATCTATATCCACCAACCAGACAAGGGGGAAAATAGTCCAGCTGCTCATTCCCATTTTCCACCCACCAATTTGCACAAGACCTTATTGTAGATCACTGGATGCATTTACATGATGCTTCTCTGACTCCATTCAGTTGAAATTTTGTGTGATAAATCTAATGTATTTTTGCTGTGACTGCTCAAAGAGTCATGAACAAAAGCTGATCTGGCAATATTTTTATATTGTATAAGAATTTGAGCAAAGCACTGCTATTGTGGTACTGACTATTTGACTGATGTTTACATCTGATTACAATTAGTGGATGGTATATTTTCTTTGTACAGCTAAATTGATATATGAAAAGAAATCATCTGGTTCATCTTATCCATTTCGTCCAAGTTTCTAACTGCTGAATAGACTGCGCACTGTTGATAATAAGTCCATTAGTTTTGTTATTCGCACATTCAACTGCATATCCTGTAATTTAGGGACCTGATTTCTGATTATGCATTGTTGCTCCATTCTAATGGATCATCCTACATCTGGTTAACATTGGTGTGATTTTAATCAGTGCAGCCTAAACTTAGTTTTATGGCAAAATTTTATTTAATATTCTTAGGTCCCCCCTTTCCTCCATTTACAAGTATTGATGCTAATGCCACTGGAACTTGAGAAGATTATAAAGCTAACATCATTTTTTCCCCAAAAGATTGGCCTCCTTACATTACGCTTCAGTGAAATAGAGCATCTAATCAACACTAGTAGTCTAATCCTTGATGGAGCCAGGGCTTTTCAGGCTTGAGGTCTTGCTATCATTTAGTAATGTTTGTGTAACTGTATGGTATGTGTTTGGTCATAAAACTGTTGAAATACATTTATTTTACCATATAAAATTGATCTGTGTTGGGGCCTTGGGGGTATATTATACGATTGGCTTGTAAAACTGTCAAAATGGTTTACTCTTGCACCATTTAGAGTTGATTAGTATTGCTTATGTAATTTATATTCATCTTCCAAAGGTTGAAGGGCCTAAGTCACCTGAAGAGATGATAACAATTCTTCAACGGGTTGTTGAAGAATGTGCTACATCACTCGTTGCTGCCAGGATTGAAGCTGAAGAGAGGCTAAATAATCAGCGTTTACGTGAAGAGCAAGATGCTGCTTACAGAGTTGCACTTGAAGCCGACCAGGTATCCTAAGCTACATGAGAAGTGTGCACTTTACATTACTGATATTTGACAGTAGAAACGTACGTTGTATATCTCTGAAAGGAACTTATGGTGGGGTTGGTCAACAATGTGGGCTGGAGGGTGGTTATGTGGATTGCCTTATCTATATGCGAGAACATTTCATTTTTTGTCTAGTGAGGGAAATTTTACCTTCAAGTCTTATATTTGTCCACAGTGTATTCTATCCCATAATACATCAGTTAAGGTGCGGACTTAGGCAGAGTGTGGAAACATGATCCTAATTTTCGGCTAGTATTGGATTTTTTTTCCTGATAACACTAGTTTATAACACTTGTTTTTTGAAAATTACTAGGCCAGGGAACGTGAAAGGCAAGAGGAACTGGAAAGACGTGAAAGAGAGGCTGCAGAAGCTGAGAGAAAACGTAAAGAGGAAGAGGAAGCTCTAGCGAGGGCAGCCCAAGAAGCAGCTGAAAAGGAAGCTGCTCTTGCAAGGAGGAGGCAAGAGAAGGCCATGGCTCTTGGGGCTGAACCTGAGAAAGGGCCTGGTGTTACTCGGGTATGTTTAACATTCTTTATTCGTCTTTTTTGACAACCTTTTTTCAATTCTTACTCTAGGATAATATGCTCAGTTTGATGTCATTCTGGTCTTTGAGGCATTTTTTCTATTTGATGCCTACCAAACATCATCGCTGTTCATGCAAATTCTGTGCTTCCTATACCATCCATCTTGATTCTTGAAATACTTGTTAATTTTGAAAACAAAGGCTAGCTTGAAATTTGATGTTTGCCTGCTCGCACCCGGCATTTTCTGAACGGGAGTTACATGTTACTAGTTGTAACAGTGTATTCATGTATGCGAATTCCTGTGGAACTAACTAGTGACATTCTGATTATGTTGCAGGTTCTCATAAGGTTTCCGACTGGAGAACGCAAAGAGCGGAGATTCCACAGCTCCGCCGCAATCACTTCCCTCTATGACTACGTCGATTCTTTGGATCTCTTGAAAGCAGAGAAGTACAGCCTAGTTTCGAATTTCCCACGGGTCACATACGGTCCAGAGAAGCACTCCCTGACACTGGAGGAAGCAGGCTTGCATCCGCAGGCGAGCCTGTTTATTGAGATAGAACAATGATGTTGTAAGTTCAGAAAACTAAAACTCGCAAGTATAGGGTGCTGCTTTTTCGAATTTGTTCAACCACAGTTAAGGATTCCCAGATGTATTACCCCACAGGTGCATGTTTTTTTTTTGTACTCGTTCATTCAATAAATTCACCTTTACCATATATCAGCTGACCGCAGCTAGGTCTTGTAATTGTTGAAGTCCGTTGAAGTTGTGACTACATTCCTCAAGCCCTAGGTACCATGCAAAACTGAAATGCTTGTGGCTATAAATGATTGCTCCCGTTCTCGTTAAGCTCCTTCAACACGTTCCGATTTCTGAAACTTCACTACAGGGTCCACATCTGACGCAGTCCCTCTAGCTGTAGAGGTGCTGCAAGGCCTGGGATAGGAGCAGGCGAGCAGCCAGACAGGCACGCGGTGAGCATACTGCCAATGTGCCATGTGTTGCCTTGGAAGAAGAACAAGGGCTCGGGCATCCGTAGGAAGAGGAAAACGATTCGATTGACTTGTCCTCTCAGTCTCAGCAATTCCCTATAGAATAAACCACCAGGTTCCTAGATCTAATTGGAAGACTCAGTATTCGATTGACTTGTCCTTTGGAATTGCTGAGAAAGGTTTTAGGAATCCGAATCTAAGAATAAGTTGGAGAAAATACTTTACTACTACTATTAGTAGGTTGTTTTGTCTTAGGTTGTTTTGTCTTTTCTAGATATATAATTTTTGTAGACATCTAATATATATTATATTTAAGTATATAGTAAAATCTATGTATTTAGAAAAGTCAAAACAATCTACAATTTGGAACAGAGGAAGTATTATTAATTGTAGAAAAGCTAAAACAACTCGGAACGGAGGGAGTAGTATTAATTATCATTTCTATGTTCCGAATGTTCGGTTGTAATCTTCCAATAAACCTACAATGATAATTCCTCAACCTCCTCCTACCTCGATTTCTCCACGTGATGGCCGGCGACTGGTCATCTCTTCCTAGCGATATCCTGACTCCTGAGCTACTGAGAGACATCTCTGGTCATGTCTCCTCCGATGCCGACCTCGTTCACACCCACCAGGGCCCAAGGTGTGGAAGCTGAGGATGGAGGAGGTTGAGGAGAGACCTCAGCGACTCCTTTGTGCTCTCGGCGAAAGAGTTCCCGGCCGGTGATCAAGAAGAACTGCACCTACCACATGACTGACCTAGCCAGTTTCTCAGGGTGGTTTTGTCACAATAGTGAAGTTGAACCGACCTAGCCAGTTTCTCAGGGTGGTTTTGTCACAATAGCGAAGTTGAGCCGACCTAGCTAGTTTCTCAGGGTGGATGAGAGTCAATTAATGTCATGATATGATGGTTTTTTAGATAAAGGATAAAATTTGGCCTACTATATCCACATGGTGGATGTATACAGCCAGTAATGATGAGTTTAAGTAATATTTGATACACAACCGCAAAGTGCAGTTTGGTTGCCCCTGTTAGCACTTCAAAGTATAATTTTCATTTAGTTTAACAATAGGTTGAACCATTTGTGAAAATATCTAATCACTCCCTATTTACACACAAAATCGAAATGTACAATCAAAATAGGTGCTACTTTGTACATAAAGAATGTGGAGGTGACATCAACACTAATGTCCAGTACTCCATTATAAGCATTTGCTCTCTTCAATTGCATGTTTCCTCTACCCTTACTCTTCAGAGTCCTTTCCCAATGTTCGCCACCAATGGTACACTGAGTGACACCTTATTGTGAGAAAACAGGCTCAAACATAACTCTGGAAATATGTCTATCCATCATATGTGGTGGGCAATGAGTAGCATAGTAACAGCTTTTCACGATAGTCAAAAACGTTTGTCTGGTCTTGCTGTTAATGGTTTTCTCACCGGATCTCAGAATACATTGAGCAAATTCTTGCATATACAACTCTAATTCATCATCAACACGGCATATTACTTCTTCATTCTTCTTGGGATCCTATAAAGTCATACATCATTAGTCCAGTATGTTTGCATGACAAACTGAAAATAAAAAAGCAGTCTTTGAAAAAACGTAAAATAAATTTACACGATGTAAGTGATGGTTGCATATTAGATATATATTCACTTTATATTTTATTTGACAAGAAATTTGTTGTTTCTACATGGACCAAGTACAAAAGGTTAAACTGAAAATATGCTTTAATAATCCTAAAAACTATTGCAAAATAATTTTATTGTTTACTAGTTCTCAATAGATCGAATAATATGGCTAAGGCAGATATGGCAAATTTATTGGTAAGCAATTGTCTCTCACATGATATCAAATATAAGCAGTTTAGGACATTGACATAGTCTAAAAATTGAAACTTTAACCACTAACTTATTTAAAACTATATTATTTTAAATATTTTGACATTACTTTTTCGTGATTGTTTAGGTCTGGACTCTGAAGCACCATGCAAAGTTCATGAAAATGCAGTTGCACTATGCAAAATTAGAGCAGCATTTTGGGTCTTCTTCAAGAGAGTTAAGGTACCCCATACTAAGCAACGGTTAGCTTGTCAGGTTCATTTTATTGAAAACTAAGAATTGTAGAAAACATCATTAATATAGGGTTACCTGAGATAGCAACATCTTGTGGTGAAGACTGTCACATATGGATCTTGTGAGTTGAACAATCCGATCAACATTCTTGTTGTTTATCAATGATACAGCCTCATTAATGCGTCCACCACAAATTTCAATTATTTGAACCAAAAGCAAACATGTTTGTTTATCATGAACCATGCATGACCCCTTCATAGTACTGGGTTCATCATTACATATATTGTCTTCTGTGTTCATCTTCTCCCTTATCCATTCAATCCACTAGAAGTTCAGAGAATTGTATTAGGATGACTGTTGAAAAAAATGATGTGGTTACTATAATAAGTGCAAGTTTCTATTTAACCTACAGCTGATCTCAAGAGGCTGCGGATGTACTCCGGTCCTTCGTGGATTGTTTGTGCTTCTTGTGCTAATAAATCATTAAGTTGCACAAGTGCCTTCACAAGAATAGCATAATTTCCATTTGCGTTAAGCCTGGATGTACCATTTATCTCACATCATCAGTTAGTATAAGTAGTAAGAAGAAGATATCACTCGAAGTTAAATAATTTTGCCACCAGCCGAGCTAATTAAGTTCAACCATTCACCACATTATGCAATGGAGAAATTTAATAATAATTTACTACTGAATCAGAGTTTGATTCTCCAGAAAACACTTCTAATGTTGTACCTCATTTTAGAGTATACAAAAGATTTTTAATCACATACTGCAGTCTACAAACCAAAGTGTATACCGTAATTCTTAAACAACAAGCATACGTATGTTTATGGTTTTCGTCATGTGTTAGTGGAACCATCTATTCAATTATGCACCATATTGTTTTCAATTTTTCTTGCTCTGAGAAGACGCATCAAGTTATCATTCTGGTGCATGCCATTGATCACTCAGATGCATATAAAAGATAAGCGAGATAACTCACCATGATACATCCCTTGTTTCATCTGGACAATGGAGGAAACGTTCCAAGCTTTCTCTGAATGATAAATTGCTCTGAAGATGTGTAGAAATGGTGTTGGCAAGTATTGCCACTCTAGCCCATGCAAGTCTCTCGGTGGCACGACTTGGTCCATAAACGCAAGCGGCAGCTAGAAAATAAGCTATCAAAAGATCTTCTTGTGCCACTCCAAAATTCACGAGGCCAAGCTCGATGTACCACCTTGGCATAGTACCAGAAAACTTATCAAGATTGATGTAAATTTGACACTGAGAACTACTCAACTAGTTGTGAGTCATTTCTATTTTATGCCACTTAGGATATATATATATATATATATATATATATATATATATATATACACACACACACACACACACACTTTTGCTCTAAGTGAAATATTAAAACCATCTTTTTACATTCTTTTGTACTACTTTCCATTAGAAAAAATATACACATGGAAAAAAGAGATGTCACCATTCTCTTGCGTATACATACTTTTGCAGATTTTTCCACTCAAGCTGATGTAGAACCTGGATATAATTGAAGTCCTTTCTTGCCAACTCAAGATATACATTGTTATTCACAAGAGGCATCCTGACAAAAGTGGCCATCACATAAAGAGGTAATGTAATCTTTACTTGCATGAAGAATATGTAGCATAGTAGTTATGGACCAAATTATTTGGATATGATATACAGTAGTGAAAGTTACCTGTAGAGCGTCTTTCCAATCCAGACATCATCGTCACCGCCATATTGATCTAGATAGCTTCTTGCCTCTACGCGTGGCAAGCTTGCATACCAAGGAAAGTCTAGTGTATATTGTACCTGTTTATTAGATTCAGCATTTTTGTTGGTATATATAGAAGAAAAAATGTTGCAACAAGACAAATATCTTTTTAGAAACTATGTGATGACACAAAGACATAACAAGAGGATGCCAACATATATATGCTGACTAATGCATGCTGATGTGTGTTATTGCAATCACTATGCCAGTCACTCAAAATTATTTCTCTGTAAAAAAAACTGTTGAAATAAAATCAATAAGAAAGTCATAAACCAAACAAAAATGAATTAAACTATTTAATAACTTGCACTTATATTCTATTCACTTTGCAATATAAATAGGATCACCCGATGCTACCATGGATTGGAGATTACCTCGCCAGGTAGATCCTTAGAAATAATCCATTTGTCACGAAGCGTTCCTTCGGCTTCTCTTTGCCTAAGAAACTCATAGGAGAAAGTCCCAGCACGGTGCAAAACATCCTCGCCTGGAAAACTTATCTGAGAGGCCCTATTGAGGTTATACATCCCTGTGACTGCTTGAGTTGATTGTCGAGCAAAACAAAAGAACGTCCCATCCTTCTCAAAATTCTTAAATACATCTACAAGCAACAGAACATATGTTAGTGATGCAGGACACCTGACATGCACATCTCGGTAATTTTATATAATTGAGGATAGACACAAAAAAAATCTTCTTGACCCACAAATAAACCCATTGATAGCCTAATAGTTTTTGCCTACGGCATCCGCATTGTCCTCCTTAACACCTCCAACCTCGTGTTGCTAATAGTACAAAGATTCAGCAGCCGTAGTAGTTGAAAAGGAAGATGGGCTTCCTATACCTGGTGAGACACTATATCCATGCAGCCGTAGTAATCTGAAAGCCATAGCTGTATCATCCACATCCTTTACATCAGAGTTCCTAGCCCAGCAAATTCCTTCTTCAGTCCAGTGCCTATAAAATGGAAATATAGATTGAGAAATTAATTAACCATAGAATGTAAAAGAGTTTTCCCGTGCTATATCTTGAAATAAAAAAAGTAAAAATGTTGCAAAGAAAAACCTGTTCACATAGTCCATGCATTGTTCAATCTCCCGCTGGAAGTAACGAGAGATGCCGAGACGTTGTAATCGATCAACTACCCATATGTGCTCAAAAAGATCCACAGGATAAACATTGGGGACTAAAATGGTCAAGACAAACAATTGAAGAGGAGTTACAGAATGCTAAACAATATTGTGGATAATGGTACATGATTTATGCATAGCCATGGATCTTACCTCCTCCGTTGAATTTCTTGACTATCCTATCAATATAATTGAAGCACTTCCTGTCACCAGTTTGCATAAGAGCATATGCAGTAGCCGAAGGAGAAAACAAGAAGGATCCATCACTTGATTGCAGGTTTAAAAGCTTCGACCAGTCCAGTCCAGGCATTCCTTCAAGGCTATGAAGAATTGTTGTAGGAACTCTATACATCACGTCCTTTGGAATCCTATATTGAAAACAAACATATATTTATTAGAAAGGAAACTTAGAAAACTATCTCAAGGAAACCACCATCATACTGTATACGTTATGGGAGTGCATGCACCTCTTCATCTTGATTTCTCTATTCGTGTATATGCCTTGTAAAGCTTGGTGATCATACGGGAAGTCAACGCCCAAGCCCTTTGCTATTTCAATGAGAGAAGGGAACGCAATCTCGAAGCCAATAGGCATCGACTCTTGGTCTTCCACTGCTAACTTCCGCATGTTCTGATTGAGAAAAGAGAGCCCTGAAAGTAAAGCAGCATGCAATTTAGCAACAATGACACCATTAGTGCCGCGGAAGCCTGCAACTTTTTTTAAGTCGCACTAGGCAGAACTGAAACTTAAGTCCACTCTTCAATACCATATTGAGTTGCATGTGAAATGATCCAATATTCTAAGCTCGTAAAATAATGTAAGCAAAAGATTACTTCTACGACATTTTGTTCACTGTTGTGCACCCGTAATTTTACAGTACCTTTCTTGCATGTTTCAGGCTCAAGAGACCATTTTGTCAGTGTGACGACACATGCAAGGGTGTTTATCAAACGGTCATAGGCAGAGAACAAGTCTGAATCGCCCCAGGAGCCATCAGGGAGCTGGTTGTTGAGGATCCACTGGACGGCGGTCGGAAACTGGGGGCCCTCCCCGCCATCCAGCCTTGGTACCAAAGCAACCCAAGCGGTGTCGTATGCTGAGATGCTGATGTCTCCATCATTCATTGATCTGAGCTTCGCCCTAATCTGATCAATGAGTGGTTCAAAGTCTGTCCCGTGAACCTGATGGAAATTGTCATCAACAATTGGCAAATTAGCCAGCAGTTATATATGCACGTGCACCACTGTGTTGCGAATGGCGAATGTGAAATGATCATCTCGAAACAAAAGTACACCACAAAAGAAAGATTTACTTGGTAGCTGTCAAGATCACGTAGCTCCTCAGGCCATCTCATGATTTCAGCATCATTTCCGATGATGGGTGTTCGGGACCCTGCAGGTGAGTTGAAACTTATTTTTTTTTTATGAAAGAGTTGAAACTTATTTGCCTTGGAACGCAATGCAAGATCGCATGGCAATCAGGCAGTGCATGTCTGAAATTATTGTAAGTATGAAGATGAAGCTGACAGTAAGAACAACATCAATGGCAAATCAAGTAGCTTTCCCAGTGGCTTACCGTACTGTACTAGAAATTAAGTAAAATTCTGATAACACTAGTAAGGCTAAGTAAGGCTAAAGCTAATAATGTCTTGTTTGTTTGAGCTTTCTGGCAGTTTCTCATCGTGAAAAACTAGAAGCTCAAACAAACAACAAACTTCCTATGCAACTTCCGAAAAGCCAGAAGCTCAGAAAAGCTGAGTTTATACGGGAAGCTGAAAAGCTCAGTTTTCTGAGTTTTTCGTTGCTTTTTGAGCCCAGAAAGCTAAACACATCTTCTAAAAGTTAGTGTTGGCTTTTCAAAAAAAAAAAAAAAACCACCAGCAGCAAAAGATGCAGCTCAAACAATCAAACAAACAGATCCTAAGGCACATGCTCAAATAAGGCTGACTGATACCTCTGGCAACGGTTGATTCGTTGGTATCCTGCACTTGGGCCCGAACCCTCCACTGGCTGGCGATGTTCACGCCATAGAGCTTTGCTTGGGCCGCTGCATCATCTTTGCTGGCTAAACTCCATTGATCTAATTGAATCGCAAAAGATTAGCCTCATTACAACGCAACAAGAAAGAGGAAGGAACCACAAGCAAATGCATAGCAAAGCTTCCAAGTTGTGTGAAGGAGCGCTGGCTCTGCCAATACGTGCGTAGGGATGGAGCAAGAAAACCAATGCATAAGCTCCATGGTTTTACATCTCTACATCTTGTTTGTGTCTCTTACTTTGTGGTTGAGATGTACGAGTTTTTCCACAGAAACACATGAAGCTAAATTCAGAGTCGTCTGAGACTCCTTTAAAACTATGCTGATGAATGCTGAGCTGTCTATATATGCCACTTGTTGGATGTATGAAAGATCACCAAGTCTCATTGATGTGTTCCAACTTCTCTGGTTTTTGTACATTAAACTATCACTACTTAAAAATCACAGTGTCCCCTAGAGTTTGGAATAAGGTTCCCTAGTGCCTCCCCTGTTGAATAACCAAGGGCTGAAAAAAAAAGTCCAACTTACTCAAGTGAAAGTGGTAAACTATTGAAAATTTTACAATCTTGTCAAAGAATCATGTACAGAGTTTTCATATATATATTTGACAGCATTCTCAACTTTCAGTAAGGATGTATATATGGATCCCGTATGTGTGGGTTCCAAAAATTACAGATTTCTGGTGAAATAGTTGTGAACTGAATTGACTTTTATGCTACTTTTTTCTATGTTGTAAATTAATTGACTTTTCTATTGCATTTTTTTCATGGATGTACAGATCATTACCTCACACATATCTTCTTTGTTTTAAGAATTTTTGGAAACTTCTAAACAATTTTTCTTGTGAATATTCAAAATTTTAATTCAGTCACTAGAGCATTTGTACCTGAGATATATACACCCGAAAAGAATACATAGGATATGTATGTAAAAAAATCAAGGGGAAAGAAAGTTCCCTTATGATTTCTGCCACGTACATACTTCGTAAGGAACAATTGGTGACCAGTGAGAATGCATAAAAATGAAGCCAAGGTGGCAAATGCTGTCGGCGGCCTCTCAACTGAAGATTAACAGCCGAGTTTGCTCCTTTTTTCTCAGACTCAGATCATGCAAATAGAGGTAAACATAGCAATGGGCGGCAAGAGCAAATGAAAATATGAAACAAGACATGGTATTACAAATAGATGTTCTTACTTGCCACAACCGTGCGCCACGGTGATCCAGTGCTGGCCAGTGCCCTTGCTGGCAGCTGCATTGGCAAGTAAAGCCCCATGCAAGCTGGTCGGTGAACGTACGTTAAAGAGATGGAAAGAGAGTACACAGGTTACTGCTAATCACTGAAACAGAAACGGCAAGGGCCGGGGTTCATCTGCAAGCTAAGTCCTTCTGTCTATGCGTGACCTATATATAGGCCGGGTTGACGCGGGGTACGACCTAAAACGTAACTTCTCAGTTTTTTTCAACCTCAACAATTCAACTGAACAAGATCCTGGAGTTGACTGGTCTTAATGTTTGTGACTTTGTTCTAAGTTTCCAAACACGTGCTGTGAAAAATCTGCACCATTTATTTCAAAACAAAAAAAAATTCTGCATCCGCTGCACACACCGGGTGTAATCCGATCCCTCTGTGTCGTCGCAGCACGTGGAGGGGAAGTTCATCGAGACTGACGGCAACCGAGTGCAGGACACTTCAAAACCGTTGGCCAGCCATGACTCCATGTGTACGACGTGTACTTCTGTGCCACTTTGCCTACCAACATGAGAACCTGAGAAGGTGGGAAGTTCAGACGAGACTTGGACTCTTCGCTCCTGAGAACGTGTGGGCCGTGGACCATGCAAACCGGTCCTGGTCCTTCTTGTGGAACAAAGAAGTCGCAGCATGTGATCTAGCGGTCAGTTAAGAAAGACAAATGGTGATGTGACGTATTGTTCTTCGCACTGAATTTGGAAACAAACGAGTGCGGGCGCATACACGCACTAGTCTTTACCTATTATTAAAGCAAATAATATTTCTGCCTGGATTTTTCGTCCGTCGGGCTATTTTTCAAAAAAAACCCTGATATTTCGTAATATCAACCCGCAGTCCAATTCTGAGTATAGGGGGGCTCGAGTGGAAAAAATAGGAAAACGAGGGATTAAAGCGAAAAGAGTTCCGCTCCCTCATTCCCCTCCCCTCCCTCGGGGGATCGAGATCCGCCGCACTCCGTCCGGCTCCGGTCCCGTCCCTCGGGGGATCTAGATGTCGCCGCTCCGTCCGGCCCTCCACCCAGCTCCCTCGTTCCCCTCCCCTTCCTTCGCCGCCCTCCCTCTAGGGATCTAGCCGCCGCCGCTCCGTCCGGCCCTCCACCCCATGTCCACCGACGACCTCCCGCCATCCTCCGACATCGACGTCATCATCCTCCGTCGACTTCCCGCTGCCGCTCCGTCCGGATCCGGGGCCTGCGGTCGGTTCCCACCTTCGCCCTCCTCCCCATGTCAATCGACGACCTCCCCCCGTCCTCCGACATCGATGCCATCATCCTCCGTCGACATCCCGCCGCCGTTCCATCCAGATCCAGGGCCTACGGTCGTTTCCCACCTTCGCCCTCCACCCTTGGTCCCGGGGTCGGATGCGCCCGACCCCTTGAGGGTGGAACTCCGCCTCGCCCGACCCTGAGTGAAGCTCCGCCTCGCTCGACCCTGAGTCCTGGGGTCGGGAGTGTCCGACCCCTGAGCGGAACGTTGGAGTAGTCCGAGGCGAAGTCGAATCCGACGCGTAGTCGAACTCGAACTGGTTGACTTTGAACGTCTCCTCCTCCTCCACTTCTAGGAGGAGGCTCCCGCCCGTCGAGAATGGCCACGGCAGCGTAGGTCTTGCAAATGAAAATTCTTGTTCAAAGTTCAAAAATGGTACGAACGAACGTATAATAACGTGATAGCAAGTAATGACCCGTAGCAACGCACGGGCATTTCTGCTAGTACAATTAAAGATAGCACCTTCCTTCTACTAGCCCCACGGTAGACCTGAGGCAAGTGGTCTAGCGTAGGGCTAGGGGCTGCTGTTAGCGCCAAGTGATGGGAGTTTCCTTGAGAAGGCGCTTATAAGCGGGCCTGCCTGCTTAAAAAAAAGCTCTCTCATTCAAGAAGTCCAAATAAGGAGAATGGGCTGGGGAATCTCAAGAAGCCCAAATAAGGAGAATGGGCTGGGGAATTTGAGGTCCTCGGAAGGCAAGGTAAATATTGCGCCTGCCTGGCGGGACCCACAGGGCCACACGTGGCAGGAGCAGGTTGCGCCCGGAAGGTCTCCCGGGGAGCCCCCAGGAGGGTTCACTTCGAGGCGAAGCAAGTGGTGGCGTACTGAGGAGCAAGAGGGCACAACAGTCGAGGCAAGCTGTCAACTGCTTGTCTCGTCCCTGTAAAAACACCATCATTACGGTCGATGGAACACATGTAGCCCCCCAAGGATTGGCGGCCTCACACATCCCGTTCAACAGGCGGCGGACGCCGTCCTCACGCTGAGAGTGCTCACCTGGTTCCCGCCTGTTCGTTCTTAGAGGGTGGGCCCCACTATAACCCCGGGAAACAGCGACGGCCTCCCGGGAAGAGACCGGGAGCCAGATTCAACACCCTTTTCCCTGGGAGGTAGGCCCAGGTTAAAAAGCTCAAAGGTTACCATGATGAGATGGTAAAAAAACAAGATTGGCATAAAGCTCGAAGGTTACCATGATGAGATGGTAAAAAAAAACAAGATTGACATACAATGGACCTGGTCAGAGCACCCCCAAAGACCATGCACGTCAAGGCAAGGGGCGCCAGAACAAGTGGGCAATGTGTCAGGAGAACTGTAGCTAGGCGAGCGGCCGCCGCATTCACACGACTAGAAGAAGGGAAAAGATTGTGGCACAAGGCTTGCCCCAATCAACCCTCCCATGGGCTTGGCCTATAAAAGGGCCAGCTCTTGTACAAACAGAGAGACAACTCTAAGCAAAAGAACACACAACACGTATGGTGTTACGCTTCCGAGTGACCTGAACGTGTCTAAAATCTTTCTTAGTAAAATCATACACTGACTCCCCTAAACGCCTCTTGAATCCCTACACATGAACTAACCCTCAGGTCGGATCTCTAAAAGGGGGTCCCATCAGATCCCCGCTCTCGATGCTTGACCACCGTCAGACGCGGTCGTGCGGGGCGAGGACTTCGACCTGAGAGCTGCATGATTGGTTGGAGGAGGCACCGGATCTATAGTGGGAGAAGCACCGAATTTGAAGAGGAGGCAGCCTAGGTGGTGACGGCGGCGACCTTTGATCCCGCGAGCGAGAGGAACGGAGGGGCAAAGAGGGTATCGGGGACAAAACGAGTCAATTTTGCGTACCGCAGGGAGCGCTGCGTTTTGACTCTAGGCACATCGTGGTGGGGGACGACGTCTCGCGGGATAGTACCGTGCCGTCAAACGGGCACGGCCCGTTTGGTGGGATTTTTCGTGATCCCATGCCGCACTGCACGGTGATTGCGGTCCCAAACAGGATTTAGAATTGAATCCGCTTCGTGGCGAACCAAAAGCAACACCTCCGCCACGCGGTCAATTTAAGCTGGTTGGGCCCTAATGCCCTGCTTCGCTCTTGTTATGCTTTCCAGATGGTGATAGAGTTGATTGCAACAGTGAGAATTGCAAACCCTTAGTTCAAAAATAAAAGGAGAATCACAAACCCAAAGAGAAGTGGCTCATGTTCATGTAACTAAAGTTTCGAAGGTTGCTGATTGGCCAATATAGGCTGCAACGTTACGATATCTTTAAAAAATCACAATCATCAATAGTGAGCTAAACCAAACATATCCTCAAGGGGTGTTGGACCCACTAAAATTTAGCACCTGTTACATCGGACGTTTGGATGCTAATTAGAAGTATTAAATATAGGCTAATTATAAAACTAATTACACATATGGAGTCTAAGTCGCGAGACGAATCTATTAAGCCTAATTAGTCCATAATTTGACAATGTGATGCTACATGGTGCTACAGTAACCATTTGCTAATGACGGATTAATGAGGTTTAATAGATTCGTCTCGCGAATTAGCACAGGGTTCTACAATTAGTTTTATAATTAGCTCATGTTTAGTCCTCCTAATTAGCATCCGAACATCCGAGGTGACACTGCTAAAGTTTAGCACATAGTATCCAAACACTCCCTTAGTTGAGATGCGCAATGTTAATGCGCTAGCACAACGAGATGTGCACAATATCAATTTATCGATCCTAAGATACACTAATACAATCTCTCAAACATGTTCATAGGGATATAATATGCGTGCATACATTTATAATGATGAATGTGCAGTGGGCAGATGTACTTTGTTTTGTAAAAAAAATTAAATAATTGTCTATTAATTGAGTTGCATAGTTTAGGAATGGTACCCAACCAAACTGACTTTATTTTGTTTTTGTCACGAAACGAGAGTATGTCTAAGACTAGTTGTGCCAATTAGCAATATCAATCAGTAATTCCATAATTATCCGTAGGCATATCCCAGGCTCCGTTTCTTTTTTTTAAAGAGAACACTTAAGTTGGGTGCACGCACAGCACGTTCACACATCACCCCTCAAAACCCTTTCCCCCGTTCTCCGCGGGGTTTGAAAAAAAAATCTATTTTTTCAAAATCGAATCGTCTCCTCAATCAGACCCTTTAAAATTTCAACAAAGCAGTCGACAACAAAAAAACTTAAAAAAAAAATCCGAAAGAGAGTAAACCCCGAATAAATTTTGAGGGGAAAGAGGGAAGAGCGACGCCAACTGTCTTCCACTTCCTCCTCCGGTCGTCGCCCACCACCTCCGGAGTCTTCCCCACCTCCTCCTCCCCTGCCGTGCTCTGCGCTGCCGGCCGCCCCTGCGGACGCCGTGAGCCGTCCGCGGCCCCCTGGTTGTCCTCGATTTGGTAACTGCCACTCCTGTTTCTGTACTCCCTTCTGCATCCCCCCGCCCAATTTTGTAGCTCGTGGCCGCTTCCTATGGAATGCGGCCCGCTGCTTCCGATCTACGGAGGAAATTAGCACCTTCTATGGCAGACCTTACGGGGATACGCGCTTTGTCGGTCCGGGCCGCGCACGCGCGCTTGCCGATTTGTTGGCCGCTTGGATTCCCTTTTCCATGCAGACAAGTGTCGCTGCAGATAAATTTCGTGTTGGCATGGTGCGAATTCCATTTCTTTAGTGTGGTCGTTTTGGCGGCTTATGGAGTTCTTTAGGTATCCAAGAGCAAGGTAGTACTTGGTGCCATGAGGATTGTGTCGACATCCCACCAACTTTAGATAGTACAAATCTGACATCTTAATTTTGGACTTATTGTGTTTAGGTGTGTTTACCCACTTTGACTTACCTGAGATAACCATCTGTAGTTGTTGAGTTGAAATGGTATTTTTTTTCCCTGAGGGAATTCTGGAAAAGTATGCCTATTCTTTACTCTGATCTCTTGTTCTTGATATATGTCATCTGTTTATGCCCACTTGTGCCACGGCTCTGTAATGCATCGCTTTCAGCTTTCCATATTTGAGGGTTAAATTATCAGCACACATCGCTTTCCTTCTATTGTCTTATAAAAACGACTGAAAACTTTCTTGTCTGGATTAGAATTACCTCTGTTGTCTGCTTGAACATAATGACTGGTGGAATTTTGCATTCTGTATAATCAATGACTTCTGCTGATTGCTGATCTAGGATTGTACCTCATACCAGATGTTCTACCAGGATAACAAAATATAATAAGACACAAACAGCGCTACTAGATTGTTTTTTGCAAACAAACACCAGTAGAAGTTTCATGTGACCGGGACTTAGAGAGTGTAACACGCCAGCTTATAGGCCCTCTTTTTCCTTGTACAAATGACAATCATAGCTTTGGGTCGATGATGTTTGATGACCGTAGACCGGTCCAGTAACAGCAATTACAGTATTATGCCCATCTTCTTTTTTTTTTTGTGATACCTCCACCAAGTATGAGTCCATGGCCTTGTAGACTTGCAGGGTTCAGTCCAGATCTCTCAAAAGTGGAGGTCTTGAGTGTCTTGTGAGAAATGAGTTCTCAAGGCTTCAGGGTTTTTGGAGTTGTGTGGGTTTTGGAGACATTGTGAGGCAAGCCTTCAACACCTTGAGGGTGCAGGGCTTTATAACCTTCTGGATACGGACCCTTGGAGCTCTTTGAGGCACATATTGTTATCATCTCTGAGGTCCTCAGTGAGGTTCAGTTTGAATTGGTTGCAGATACTTCTTTAAATAAGTTACTACAAGACAAACAATAAATAGCTATGCTTGTCTCCTGTAAAAGTTAACAAGCAAAACATTGGTGCTCCCTCTGGTCTGATTCATTTTTTGTTTTAGGTCAATCAATCAGCGATACGAGAAAAAGAAGCAGTAAATGCTCTAGTTTTTGGCATAGTTTAACCATACTGAATTACTGATCGCCATTAAGTAATTTATAAAGGCATTTTGTGGAAACATTTCAGTGAAAACCCTGAACAATATTTCAAACTGAATTAATCTGTGACATTTTATTATATTAAATACAGTGATATTACAATCTTAACCAAACTAGCAATGTGTTCTACATGACATATTCATGATTTGTTATCACATTTTTCTTAGGAACAAATATGATTTTGTTGTGCTATATCTGGATAGTGTCTTGAAAATGCTTTTGGTATTTCTTTAGAAGCAACAATTTCTTAGAAAGTCCCTCATGCCTGATTTCTGAATACTGAAAATTATCTAGCTCGTGTTGTTTCTTTTTATTATGTTATTGTTGAACTGATCCTATTCTTACTTTTCCTCCTTTTTTCTGTTTGTTTGCGGCAGTAGTTTATTGACAGAAGTGCATCATTGATCAACAAGACTTAGTCCAGCACTTCTTTTCAAATCAGTATGATTACCCTTTCCTACAGGTGGGCAAGCATAGAACATCAGGTGTGTTAGGTTTCCCCTCCTTCCATTTGAATACTATCTGGTGCATAATGTATGTTTGATCCTTCTTCCCATTTTTCCTTGCATGTATAGTCATGATGTTGGACTCAAAGAAGGAAAGGAATCTCAGCACATGTTTCCAATTAGGCCAGAAATCTTCTGCTCATTTTTGTTTGTTTTCGAAAGTCCGATCTGCCAGCCCACCACCTGGAAATACACCAGTTTATCTAAATGTTTATGATTTGACACCAGTAAATGGCTATTTTTACTGGGCTGGTCTAGGGATATTTCATTCTGGCATTGAAGGTATGATGTCCTACACTTTGTTTCATTATAACAATACATAGAGCTATATCGGAAGCCAGCTTTTTTGAACTTCAACACCCTTCTAATTTCCTCAATTTCTTTTATGTTTCCATAATGTCAACACTATTTTTCTTCCCATAAAAGATTTAACTCGCACTATACTTCATGAATGAAGTTATTTGCTGTCCATTTACATCTGCGTAGCACTCAGTACTAGTTTGATGTAAAGTTTATTCCGTGTTCAGCTGTCTCTAGAATCTTTTGCGCATAGTCCTTCCCTAGTTTGAATATCACACTGATTCCATCTAGGGAGAATCAGCAATATCAGTGCATAAAACATTATTCTCTTGCAAATAAGCGTGAAGACAGGGTGTCCCGAACTTTTTTTGGTTTTTAAAACATTGGGATACAGTACATTGTGCCATATTTTACTCTATTTATCCACGCACAACTTTGGCCTTGTCCATTAACCAAAATGCTACTTTTAAAGTATCAAACAGTTTGTTATGTGGTTGGCAAAACTCAAGTTTGGAAATCAACCTAGAATGGACAAAGAACGCTGCAATTGATTATTTGGTGAAATCTTTTTTTTGTGCATTTTAAATTTTTGTTATTTGTGGAAAAATGCCATAACAAAACTTTAAGATATAAAAAGATCCACCATCAAGTTGAATATTTTCATTAGCAATAGTTTTTTCCTACTACTATGCGTAATTTTCTTGAAATTAGTTTCCCTATTATTAAACAACGTGAGCTAGGATATGGGAGAGCGTAATTTATCAAGGAGAAATAAACACCAAAATTGAGTTGGAGAGGACCAGAACTTGGGTGGAGGTGTACACACACACTTCAACCCTGTACTAACTGAGGTAGGATTAGTTGGCAGAATGGTATGGCACACATTTGGGTGGCAGTAACAAAATTTCTCCTTACCCTACAAGTACTCTTGAGAGGCTCTTCCAAATCATGAAGTTTCGCGATGCTATTATTTAAATCCCCTTTCTTCTTTAAATGACTAGTTATTCATACCATTATGGTCTATTTATACATTGTCCTAGTTGGTTGATTGGTGGTTCGTGCTACTTTCATATAGCTTGGAAATGGATAATGAACGTTTGTTGGTAACATGTCTCCAGTAGAATTCTTCTTTAGCTATATGTTATTTATGAATGGGTTATTCAAATATTAAGATAAAGGAGAACAAAAGATATTTAACAAGTGTGATCTCTAATATTGATAGAAAACTGATCATTGCTGACTGAAGCCTAAGTTGCTTTGCTGGTAGTTATTTCGTGGTGAATGCTGATGTACTTAAGATAAGAAAGACTTTTTTTTTTGGAGCAACTATTTCTGCCTGGTGCAGCATGCAAGTCTAGATACATCATGACTTCAGATTGGAACCAAAAGGAGCAAAGGTCACATCGTGTTTGAAGCTTGAACTTTCAGCATCATATCTTTTGTTATGCTGCTTCACATAAATTAGATAATGTGATGTGGATATTTAGATGGCACATTTGAAGGAGAATAGAGTATTAAAAGAGTGTGATAGACATACAGTGGGATTAGATAAGTAGACCAAGTCTAGATACATCATGACTTCAGATTGGAACCAAAAGGAGCAAAGGTCACATCGTGTTTGAAGCTTGAACTTTCAGCATCATATCTTTTGTTATGCTGCTTCACATAAATTAGATAATGTGCTGTGGATATTTAGATGGCACATTTGAAGGAGAATAGAGTATTAAAAGAGTGTGATAGACATACAGTGGGATTATATAAGTAGACTAGTAGAGGGATTGAGAGATAGAAAGCAAATGACAAATTTGTTTTTTTGTTTGATTCACAAAGCTACATTCACACTCCTTGACTAGTAGAAGATTGTATTTCATTTTGTTTTCACACTAAAATCCTCAGTTGTGGAAAGCCATTAATTTTATCAATTATTCTTATTGTATGATTTGTACTTATTGTTTACTTAACTTTTGAATATAGGACCATAGGTTGTACTTATGGTATTTTCTACCTTGTTTCTTTACAGTTCATGGTGTGGAGTATGCATTTGGAGCACATGACTATTCGATTAGTGGAGTTTTTGAGGTGGAACCTCGGCAGTGTCCTGGTTTCAAATTTAGGAAATCAATATACATGGGAACTACCTGCCTGGATCCTCTCCAAGTCAGAGAGTTCATGGAGATTCAGTCAGTAAATTACAATGGGGATACCTATCATTTGATAAGTAAAAACTGCAACCATTTCTGTGAGGATATCTGCAAAAGGTTGACAGGGAATTTAATTCCAAAATGGGTTAATCGGCTTGCCAGAATGGGTAGGAATTCTTGAAAGACATGCTTTCTCAGCCATTTGTTTTGCTATTTAAGGGTTGCTGCAAAGTTTGATTGTACTACCTCCAGTCAAGAAAACTTGACATTTCAGACAAGGCAAATAACCTGTTTGCTGCTGCTTTTGCTGGTCTGAATGTTAAGCTCTGATTACCGGAGTTAGTGTCTTGAAATAGATTTCTTGCCTTTTTTTTTCATTACTATATCTATCAGTTTGCTGTCGGAGATAAAGGTGAAAAACAGAGTTCAGTTGTTTCAGAGTAAGCCAAATACACCAGTGGTCCTTATGTGTCACTCGAGGTCCAAATAATTCTAATTCCCCTGGCTATTTTACTACTTGATGTGGTGATTACATTTATCTTAGGTACCTGCATGAAGGCAATGATATTTTATATCTATTAATGGAGTCTTCCTGATGTTTTATAATGTTAGACCTGGGCTGTATCGTGAATGTTCAATACTATAAATACACCTACTAGCACATTCGCTGATTTGGCTGCTCTACCTACTATTTCTGTTATGATCTTTTGAGAGGGGGGGGGGGGGGGGGGGGTTATGTTTTTCTGCAACAACGTTCACTAGAACTGGTTCTGTGTGAAAGTGTGGAAAATCTGCAACAATGCTCAATAGAACTGGTTTTATGTGTATCCATCTGAAAGCTAGCAGTTTGTGCAAAATGAGACAACTTGGCTATTCAAATGAAACTGCACAGTTTAGTGTGTTCATGTCACTTAACCTCAATATGTTTGTGCTCATATAATGAATAGCTTCCTGGCCTCTGTATTAGCTTTTGTTGATGGCAGTCACTGACATGCACCACCTTATATGTGCAGGCGCTGTTTGCAACTGCATTCTACCAGAGTCCCTCAAGATCAATGCAGTCCGTCACGACCCGGATGGCCAAGCTGAAGATAGCGAGAAAAGAAGGCTGACAGGTGCCTTCAGTTGCTTCTCTTCAATCTCTCTATGCCAAAGACATTTCTCAACGTCTTCCCTCTTCCTACGTTCCCCCGCGAAAGGAACTTCTTGGCATACGAAACAGTCGAGTTCTGCCCGATTAAAGAAGAGCTGAGAATTGAGGTACCCTGTACATTGCATTTCCCTCATTGAAGCACCAGGATTTTTTTTATCAGCAACCCCTTCTACAACAGTCATGAAAGGATACAAAGGTATTTACAAGGTGGTGTTCATGTCTGAGCATTGGCTCCAGCTGTGCCTTGAAATCTGTACAGAGTATGTGTAGAAGTTATTCTTAAACTTGAGTTCACAATACAATGAGCTCAAACAAACTCCTAAAATATTTCAGTTATGGTTGCTCTCTATGCCGACTCTGCCGGCTGATATGATAATTTGCTCGTTTCAGCTTGCAAACTGTGCAGTTTTTATGCCTGCTCTGTTGAAAGGACGTTCTACCTGTAGTGACACTGGAGTGATGGTATTAGTACATGCGTTTCGTGTGTGTATAACTTACGGTTGTATTGCATCTGCACCAAAATGCAGGCAACATGAGATTGTTCCTTTTGGGTTTGTACATGACTGATACGCTTTCGAAATGTTGTGCTTCATTGCTGTACAGCCTGGAGGTTGCTTGCTTTGCGCAAATGGGAATGCAAAGCACTCCCCATTTGTTCAGAAACAAAAGCACTCCCCATCGACAAATACAATTCAACAAATAATTGTTAACCGGGGCAAAGCATATTAAACCCAAGTATGGTATGGTTTCAGAGGGGCCAGGTTGGCAGAGGGCGTGTTCATATATGGTACAGTATATAATGGTGGATGGTGTGTAATCCAGAGATTTTGTTTTGTACTAAAGCAACTTTAGGCGTTGGACTACAATGTGCGTATGACAAAAGAAAACATCTGTGCTTCAAGATCCCTCAAAAATTATGTTCCAAGATTCCTTTGCTTGGCTATGTTTTTTCTCTTGTGCTGCGGTTGAATTACCAAGCCGTGAGATGCGAATTACCACCACTAGCTCTAGCTAGGGGCTAATTGCAAACCATGAGAACGCCCGTTCACATTCTCTATATAAGCAAAAGCGGCCCAGCGGCCCACCGCCGCAACCCCTGTTGGGCCGCCAGTTCCCCAGTTCCATCCACACCATCCTCTTCCTTCTTCCCCCGGCCGCCGCCAGTCGTCATCCCTCCCCAATACAAAGAACTCCAGAAGCGGGCTGCGACTGCACTTTCCCGCCCGCGCGCACATTGGCGCGAAATTTGGCCACCTACTTCCCGCCCTCACCCTCCGCGCGTCGCGGCAATAATACTTGCCACCCGTCTCCTTACCCTAAGCTTCCTTCTCTCTCCTCCCGACGAAACGCCGGGCTTCCCACGGTCAAGGACCCGAGCCCTCCTCCCCCATTGCGGCGGTGCCAAGAAGCCGGCATTCGGGGCGCTGTCTCCTCCTCCCTCGGTAGCCGCCGTTCGCTGCCATCCAAGGTCAGTACCTCCCGCTGAACACGCCGCCGCCGCCCTCTCTGTACTTTCGCTAGCTGCGGGCTGTTGTAGATCTATGTTTATCTTGGCATTTCCACGGGGAGAAATCGCAGATTTGTTAGTGGATTCGGCCGGATGAGCCGTGGCTAGGACTATCTGAGTTGTTATTGATTTGGGATGGTTGATGGTACCGGGGATTAGGGGAAGCAATCTCCGCTCGGGGTAAAAAAAAGGTGTTCGTTTTGGGTACTCATAATTGTCTTCTAGTTTTTGACGCTGAATGGCTCTGGGAGTACCTTAACGAGTACAGGGATGCAAAATCTGTCCTCTTCTTTTTAATCCCTGCAGAGTTCCGGGAGTTTCACTGCAGAGTGCTTGATTCACACGAGCCAGTGTGAACAGAAAGTGCATTTCTAAAATGGAATATGTGTGCTAGACTGTCTATTTAACATGCCATGTTACCCTGTGTTCATTCATTCATCCCTTGTGCTGGGTAGTGGAAGTCTGGTCCTTGATGTACAGCAGTGGCTTGTGTCTCACTCATTTCTTGTGTGCTTTATTGATTCATTCTTCTATGACACATACATACAGTTGATTAATAGAAGATCATGTACACGCATTCATGTATTGTTTCTGTGTTGTCTTGATAGGGTCACATCAGTGTTCCTGTTCTCTTATATCACATATTATGATTCTTTGTCAACATCATGTTTTGCTTGTTACATTAAGTTTTCTCATTCTTTTTAAGCAGTATCAGCATTTTAAGTGATGATATTCATGCATCTATGGAGCATGCACCTGATCATAATACTTGATTTTCTGCATTTCTACAGGAAACATGCCTGCTTCTGCTTCCACAAATCTTGATTCGGGTCCTCCTAGAAGATCTCCAAGGCTTAAGAAGATTCACATAATATATGATGAAGATTCTGACAGGGATTCTTCTACCTTTAAGCGGGTCAAAACTGAAGTAATTGATTCTGAAGAAATTGCCTCTCCTTCAACCTCAGAACTAAGTGTTGCTTCATTCAGTGACAAGGATGGTGAACAAGATTGTCATGATGTATCTCTCAAGGTTATCAGAGCTCAGTGTAAAGCCAAGAATCGGAAGACTTCAAAAATCACGTCGGAAAGATGTAGCATTGAACAATTTGATCTCGATAAGCCTCTTATTGCGTTGAAGCAGAAGAGGCCAAAAACATCTCCCGCTAAAGAAAATAGAAAGATGGAAGCATTAACATCTTCTCCATGTGCTGTAGAAGTGGAAGATACGACATCCAAGAGACACGATACTCTTAGCCCCACACAGAGCTCCCCATTCAAAGCGACGATGCATGACCCAACATTGGAAAAGCTTGGAAGGAGAGCTAAAGATCTGGAGCAGTCTAAGATTGCTATTAGTGAGTAACTAGCCTGTTCATACGAAATACATTTCTTATTTGTCCAAATTTCTCAGATGAATGTCTACAGATTTTTCTTCTTACTTCTGCAAATACTCTTTCTTGAAATAAACACTCTCTTTCAATCATGTGGATAACTGTTTTTTGTTTAATGCACTTCCAGAATGTACTGAAGAAATAGCTGGGGAGCAAATTTGTTGTGCTGAAGTGAAAAACACAGCTGGATCTCTAGTGAGCTGTGAAAAAACTGATATTCTGTGTGAAATAAAAATAGAAGATATGGATTGTTCTGAGGGATTTGGAACTTCCAGCTGTTCCATAAAGAACTCTGAGCGTTTATCTTTTGAGCTGCAACAGGAGCTAATGGAGGGTGATGAACGTATACCACAATCTTGTTTCATGAACCAACCAAATCAATTAGCCGATGTTTCTGATCATTCCTGTGAACAAACCTGCGGTGTCAAAGAAAACAGTTTTGATGACATCACAGCTGGAAAGGCAACTGAGATTGTTTCTTCGTTGGGTATCATAGATGAAGTGAGTAATCGTCAGAAAACATCTGAGAATGTATCTAATTCAGATGTGGATAAATCTTCTACTGGGAATGGATCTTTGGCTTGTTCTTTCAGTCAGTCTTGCCATGATTGTATAGATAATGATGAGTACTGGAATACAGGAGTTGCTCATGGGAATGAACCTGAAAGTGTAAAGATTTTGGAAGAGTTGTCTCCTATTGATGAGTCTAGCACGGATATGGTGTCTCTACCTAAGATGGTTGAATCTGATTTATGTGGAAGCACAGAAATGAATTGCACTTCACTTGAGGAGGTTGTCCAGATGCAGGGTGAGTGCCAATTGGATTCAGTAGTCTGCTGCGGTGTAAGACCAAAGCATATGTTACTAGATGCGGAAATTGGACATACAGTGGGTGATTATACATTTTCCTTTGACAAGACTCTTGACTTGACTCAGCCTATCAATTTTGTTGCACAAGATGGAAGGCTTGAAAGTATAGTATATGATGTTCTAAATAATCATGCACAGAGGATGACATCTGAAAATAGATCTTCTGTTGGACTTCCAGATACTGCTGTGATTCAGAGCACTGTTGTTGACTTCAACAGTAACTGTTCTGAAGACAAAAAGTCTTCAGATAATAAAATCTCACTTCTGGATAATGTGGAGTGGCCATTGAAGGATAAGTTACATTCTACAATACATTATGACATTTGTAGATCTGTTAATAATGAAGGACCAGAAGAATTAGTGCTTCAACATCAGTTATTCAAGTCTTGTACTGATAAGTTAAACCCTACCGGTGTCACGCCAGAGATCTCCAATGCTGAAGAATCACATAAATTATCTTCTGGAGCTCCAAATTCCTCTGTTACCTCTCTGGAAACTGATGGGCAAATTAAGAAGTCAGAATTTTTTATTGACGAAGAGTCAATTGAAGAACATGGTCCAAAGAAATTATTGTCCAAGAGAAAGGTCTGAACCATTCCTTCAGTAATGTTAGAGTACAAATGATGAACAAGATAGCCATACTAACATATTTCTCCTGTTTTTGTTTTCAGATTATGTCACCAACGTCTCAGGAAAAACTTTGCAATGCTCTGACTGGTATTGATTTGTGCGATGGAGTCCAAAGACTGAGTAAGCAATATTTGCTGTCTATGTTTCTAATATTTGTACAAAGATGAGTTATAATCATACTCTTTCTTATTGTTGCAGAGAGGAAAATTGTTATTGAAGATTGTGACAAAACTAGAATATCATTACCTCAGCCAGCACCCAAGCAAGACCGATCAATGTTCAGCACAGATAGGAGACTTAAGGGCAGGACTAACGTCTCCCCTACAAGCAAAGGAGTTCTCAAGTCAACAGGATCCCCACCTCATCAACAGACAACTTGTTCTTGCATGAGAAATTCATCAGTGGTCTTGGACACTGAGAAAGCTGTTGAGTTTTCTCAAAGACAGATGCATGATATAGAAAACATAGCTGCAAAACTTATAAGGAGCTTGAAGCACATGAAAAGTATAGTGGATGAAAGTTTGTCGTCAGAAGCATATTCTCTACTTCCTAATTCTAACATTGCTGAGGTGAGACATTCTTAAATTCTAAATTATAGTTGAGTTTGTTGCTCTCACAATGAATAGATAAGCACTTCTGCTTGTTGAAGTTTCACCATATTTTGAATTGTTTGCTAAAAAATGTAACTCCAGTAACATGATTGAAGATAGAAGCTTAATATAATTCCCACGACTGTTACTTTGATGATATTTCTTTAACCTTATAACCATGCATTAATTTGGCTGTCTTCATTTCTTTGCTGATATTTTCCATGACTAGTTTTTTTTCTTTTAATCTGGACTGTTTCTCATGGAAGTCAATTGTTGGCATGAAAAGACATACTTTGAGGGAATCCTAACAACAGTTTTTTCGGTCAAGTTTACATACTTGCACTATTTTGTACCATTAGTACCTGTTACTTTGTTATTACAGATGCAGATTTTCTCCTTAGATTAATTGCTGAAAGTGTTTCCACTAGGAGACTAGCCACGAATAAGGATTATGAAATGCCTGTGATACTGTTGGAATTGTTTGAAGTTAAATACCTTAACTGACCAGTAGATGTGGGCTGAAGCTTGGATTCCAAATGCTTTTATTCAAAATATTATTTCAATGAAAAGTGAAGTAGAAAACGCAGAACGGAGCATTTATATGTTTCTCTTTCAATTTATAAATTTCTTTCAAAAAAAAATGTTTACTTGTCCATTTGCTGACATACTGGTTTGAGCTTTGAAAGCAAAGCAACTCCAATCTTGCCATATGTTTGATTGATGTGGTGCAATGTTTCGATGGACAGATCAGAGCTGCCTCTGAAGATGCATTAGAAGTGGAGAAGACTACGAGGAAATGGTTGTCGATAATGAACAAAGACTGCAATCGCTTTTGTAAAATATTGGTTCGTCCCTATCCACTTTTAAGACTCCTAACTTTTTTTATATAGAAATTTGGTCTCTGACCTGATATTTCTTTCATGACTATGTTTTCAATTGCAGAGCCTAGCAAAGAAGAGCGCTGTTTCACATCCTGAAGTGCCAAGGAAACAAAGAAAGATAACTTTTGCAGATGAAACTGGAGGAACGCTTTGCCATGTTAAGGTTTTTAAGGAAGGACAAACCTCTCTTCTTTCTGAATGCCAGAGTGATCTATAAACATACTAAGATATTGTTGGCATCAAGAAATTTGATCGAGACAAGCAAGCTTGCTGACAATAGAATCAAACAAGCTGCTTAGTTGAACCAAAATAACCAGAAAGTGCTTCCATTTACTGTAGAATACAAATGGAATAGCTAGTGCATGTTGAACGAACATCTTGTAATTTGCTGTAAAGTGATTGATGGCGTTGTTGTGGCAACTAAGGTATTATGTATTATCCTTGTATGTTAAGAGTCCATGTAAAGCGGCGCTTATCATGATTGTTTGTTGAGGACACAAGTAGTATGTAAACAAGAATTGACCCATGTAATACAATTATGGTATTTTGTTGTTCCAAGATACTCCATCACAGAATATAAGTTTTTTTTAGTTTATCCTAATTCAAACTATACTAAGTTTGACCAAGTTCATAGTAATATTTATGATATCAAGTGAGCATCATTAGGTTAATTATAAAACATGTTTTATAGTTTGCTTTACTGTGGTAGATGTTGATGTTTTCTCTATAAAGTTGGCTACACTTGCAATAGTTTGGTTTAGGACAAATCTAGAAATTCTTATATTTTAGGACATGGGGAGCAGGTTTTTTTATGGAACTAGTTAGCACTTAGATTCGTGAGCAGCTGACTGTTTATTCGATATTCATGTAACCAGTTCTTTTGCAACATTATATATTGATAGATCAAAAGAAGATTTTTTTGGCCCAACCAAATAGCTTGTGGTTACTTGAACTCCGATCTTTCAGAGTCTAGATAAGCCACTTTGAAGTGGTTTATAAGCCAAGCCATTTTGTTTGCAGTCTAGTTTTTTGTTAACTGTCCGAATTCTAGATTGAAGTATTCTTATTGAGTGCTTCGGAACAAAGGAAGAACCTTTATAGTTCCTATTAAATTCCTATAGAATGGCTTGTTCTATAGGAATCTTGGAGGGAATCGAATGTGTGGTCTAACCTAATGGAACTTCCGTTCATGATCATATTTCTCGTCTGATCACGTGTTTTTCCCATTGCTTTATGCATGCTGTTTTCTTATGTTTTCCGTTCGCTTGGCCTCTTTTCTTTTAGGAAATAAGTAAAGCCCAAAATAAAAAACATCACAATTTTCAAACCAGGGCAAGCCTTCTTAACATGTACAACATAAATGCATGATAAACAATCAATGTTTTTTTCTTGTAACTCCGATTGCGTGTTAGGGCCCACTATGACCTTATTTCATTTCTCTTTCTTCGACCCATGCTCCTCCACTTGATTCCCTCTCATCAGAGTCTACAGTCCACCCCATGTCTCTCCCAATCTTGCATGTTCTTGTCCATCGTAATCTAGATCTATACTTGACAAGATCCATTGCATACTCATCTTCTTATCTTTCTTTTTTTCTCTATTATGTTTGTCATCTAGCACAAAGATACTGCAAAATTGTCGATGATGTCAAACCATTGCAAAGTGTGTTTTCTAAAACTTTAGGAAGTCTTCTTTATATATGGCCAAACAACCGGGCTTGGTCAGCCGCAACCTATGGCACGATTAAGGAACCGAGCTGTGCCATGCCACCCCATGGACTCACCTGGCGGCCCGGCATTAAGACAAGGAGAATTACCATGCCGTGCCAGCTTGGCCCCTCTCGCTGACCTCAATCTAAGGCCATGATTGCTCACTAATGTGGACCATGCCTGCTCATGTCAGCCTCTTGCTTCTCCCATTATATTCAATCATTGCCCAATGGGCATTGACACACAACTGGTTTCTTGTCTAGGTCTAGCAGTAGCAGTGGAAGCAGACGGACACTAGTGCATGGCAGGCATTGCGTGGTGCTGAGCCCGAGAGCACGAGGCACAACGCAACTGCGTGGCATGATGCGGAGCTCAGCCTGTGGTGCCACCAGCAAGAGGTGGACTCGTGCGTCGGCGGCAGCCTTCGCAAATGGTAAGAAACGTCCAAAATTGATGTAGATATCATCAAAACCCGGTGTAGTTATCCTTTCATAATAGGTAGTATTTCAAATCTTGCTTTGATAAGCTAAAATATTGTATTAAGGTTTAATCTCTCAAGAAGTGAGGAAAAGAAAGCACGCATTCATTCTTTCATATATTATGTATTTTACTTGAAAAATGACAATATTCCATACTAAACGGTTCGGATCCATAACTACGAATTCCAGTGCTTATTTGGTTTATTATAGAGGCGAAAAGAGAAAACTTGTCCCCAATAATTTGTTACATTTCTTCTTGGTACAGGAGGAGTTGACTCTCACTTGCGCACTAAAAAAGGCAGCCTTTTGAAGTAGACATTGAAAGCTTATATGATACTTGGAACTAATGACTACTAATCTTCTACTAATAGGTACTATAAAAGAGGGCACTTAAAAAAGGGTGGTATTTTCTAAGGAAGGGAAGACGGATAGGGAAAAAAAGTGATTTAAGAGAGAGATCACGAGAAAGGTTTAGGTGCTCCCGCGGGTTAGGGTGCTCCCGTGCTCCCAACCCGTCCATGCACCTCTAAATGTACATAAAAAATTCATACAAAAATATGAATGGAGACTCCTTGACGATCCGCAACTATTCATGGACTATTTCTCTTTTTTGTTTCCTCTTGCACAAATTTTTATTCATCATCAATTTTTGCATGATAGTAGAACATGTCGAGAAGTCTCCATTCATATTTTTGGATGAATTTTTTATGCATATTTAGAGGTGCATCCGCGGGTTGGGAGCACGGTAGCACCCCCAACCCGCGGGAGCACGTGAACCTTTCTCGAGAGATCACTCCACTAGTATTCAAAATATAAGGGCCTATTTGGTAGAGCTCCATCTGATTCTGATTCTCTATGGGAGTTGATTCTCTGAGAGAAATAATTCTGTGGCTGAAAGTGATTCTCTAGCATAAACTCTTAAAATCAGAATGGAGAATCACTTCATATAACCAGGAGAAGCTATTTTTTCCAGCTCTCAGCCTCTTAGTTCATTTCAGAGAATCACTCCACAGAATCAGCAGAGAATCACTTCTTTATAAAAAACTGTTTGGCAGAGCTTCTACTGGATTCAACAGAGAATCAGCTTTGGGAGTTCCGCCAAACGCACCCTAAGATTGAGGCAAAATCATAGTGAGATTATCTTGCCTCAGAGAGTGAACAAATAGCTTCTCCAACAATTAATGCTCTACAATTTTGGAATTTCCTTCACTAGTTTTGGGATCAGCTAAGAGTTTGTTTCTCACTCAATGAAACACTACCTAGGACACCCCTATGACCCTATGCCTGGCTGTAGTTCTTGCGCCCACTTGGCTGTGGTTCTTGCACCCACTGTGGTAATAGCTCATAAATGGCAGTTCCGACAAAAATGTGTTTTCTAGGATTATGTTAGTGATTTTGAATGGTTGTTGGATTGGATTCAGGACAAATTTTTTGTTAAGAGGGTACTGTTTGGCCAAAGAAAAAACCACTTGCTGACACGATTGTCTCTTTATATAGATGAAGTCATCCATCCGTCTAGTCTCAGGCTAGGGCTAGAGGTCCAGCATAAGAATACAAACTAAAAAAAGGTGAAGCTACCATTTAACGAACGCAATGCAAGCACTCTCCATCTAGTGTGTCTTGGTGTGTTCTAATAATGCCTCGAGCAATGATGGGAGAGTGTCATGTGATGCACATCGTCTTCTTTTCCTGGTATAGCAGGGGGGGGGGGGCGAGCCTGTACTAGTTATATATCCCAAAGTCTAAACCTCAACCTTGATCTAATGGTCACTCTCAATCTCCTCAAACAAGACATCAGTCCCCCCAACCCCATACTCGTTCGGTTTTCATCCTCGCTAGCATCCACGTCAGTGCCCGAACGTCCTAGTCAGATCGTGCAGCATCAAGTCACTTTCCCCTTCACGCCGGCGGTCATTCACCCTTCGCGTTAGGCCTCGGTTCTCGCAGCATCCCTTTGACCCTGATTCTACATCATGCCAAAGCAAATGCCTTTGCTCTATTCAACTGCCTCTTCTCCATTCAGCTACCTTTTTGGTAGGAACAAGCATTAGCTTCAACTGACCCTTGCCTCTGAAATGGAAGCTCTCAGTTTTGCATTCTTATTGTTTAGAGCCCAAACATTGTCTGTCGAAGCAATCAATAGTTGCCTCAGAAAAGAGGTGGTGCTGTAATCAAATGACAACAAAAAAATCAAAGCCCCTAAATTGCACAACCTGGCCAAATCAGCCTGCCGATCTATAGAAAAATATCAAACAAATCAACACCATCTCAAAAACTAACCTGGGGTCTCATGCATCTGTAGCACCTCTTTCTAGGGTTTAGCTCACTCCAAGAAATAATCCCTCTCGGTGCCTTCTTCTCCTGTAATCAAAGAAATGGGTGGCCGCTCCTTGTAAGGAATAAGGGACCAAGAGATCCCCTCATCTCCGACGCTGTGGATCGATGATGAGCTCGACTTAGATAAGCCCCCGCTCCTCGGGCTAGCCATCTCCCTCCGCAAACCTCGCCAAGAGGATGGGCCGGTGGCTGGGGCTGCAACTTATTTTGATGTGAGAGACAGAGAGAGGAGAAAGAGGAGAAGAGAACCACCAACAAAGATAAACGGGGTAGGGGAGTCTTTTTAATCGGTTCTCTTTTTGTCTCTTTGCCAACGTGGATGCCAAAAATAGACTGGTATGGGTTAGGGGTCTAATGTCTGGTTTGAGGAGATAGAGGGTGTATATTAGACAGTTTCATATATCAATGTTGAGTCTTAGACTTTGGGTAGGATTCAGGGTGGTAATGTGAACTTATTCCTAAATGAAAAGAGGTATACATAGTCGAGAACAAAAAAGATAAAAAAACTATATTAAAGGATCTAGCCGTTGTACTATTTTGGAAAATATTCCTTCTTTGCTCTATGGTTAACCATAGTAAATTTATGCTTGAAGAACTCTTGACATCTTGGAATTGATGGGCTTCATTACCACCTCCATGGAGCTGCTATTTGCCTTCTAAGGGACCGTATAATATCATATCTAGATAAATTGTCTTTTTTATAAGACTAAGGGCATATTTGATCCCACCAACTAAAATTTAGCTGGCTCAACTTTAGCTGAGATCATGTTTGGATCCCTAGCTAAAATTTAGTTATTGTCTTACCTACCACCCAGCTAAAGTTTAGTTGTTTAGCTAGGTGCTCCCAGCTTGACAGCTAAACTTTAGCTAATGGGATCCAAACACGGTCTAGATAAGTCTTAACCAAGTTTATAGTATTCCAACATTGTTTGGCAAAGGGACATAAAATAAATAGATGCTGCACTCTTTCATCCACACCGCTTGGGAAAAGACATGCATAGATTTGTTGATCCATAGTTTTTCTTCTTAGTAGTAAGTATCTAATGTTCAATATGTCCTTGAGCAAAAGCCAAAAGAAGATTTTATGTTTTTCTAAAAGAACCATCCCAAAGCCAACAATAAACCGGGGAAACGTCATGCCCTTGGATAATTTTATATGTCTTACTATAACTACAATATCCATTACCTCAGATGTAGGACCATGTATCTTCTGAGTGGGCATATGCATTGAATCAAGATGACTTCATAAAAGAGAGTATTTCTCCAAAGCTTCAGTTGACAGTGGCAGGTGAAAAAGTGAATGGAATTGTTGGGACTGATGGTGCTCTCATGAGGGATATGTTCTTGTTGTCTGCAAGAGATAAAAGCTTTGGGTATAGTAGGCAAGCTTTGGCACTAGGCCTGGCCCATACCATAGGACATTCCATAGAGAAATTGATCTCCCATTACCTGGCTATGGTAGAACAGTGCCTTTGTAAAGGTCCAGCAATTTGAGGATATCTCTTCATGAAAGGGACCTTTTTTTAGGCAAACCATGGAGCTTACCATTTGAGTAATAACTACTCCAAATCAGATGGACCCATGGTAAATTTCATGATTGAAAAACTTGTGTAGTTTATTTAGTAGGAGAGCATCATTTTGAGCTTTGAGATTAATGACACCCAATCCCTCTTCATCTTTTGGCAAACAGACCATCTTTCAGGCAACCTTTGGTTGTTTTTTTGGCATTAAGATCAAAGTCTCACCATAATTAGTGCCTTTTGTATTTATCTAATTGTTTGCTAACAATTGCATGGAGTTTCACAATGCACATTAAAAAGGTTGGAAAAGAGCTGATAACAGAGTTTTCCAAACTTAGTTGCCTCGTTGTGAAAGAAGATTTGAAGTGACTAACGACCTATTTTCACACCTTTTGATAAGAGGCCGGCAAGAAGTCTTTTGGAATGCTGGCTTTGTGAGTAATAAGTGAATATTAGAATGAAAGAATTTGGTGTGTTACCATCACCTTTGACCCACTTGATTGTGCCCCTTTATTTCCAATATATCTTTTGTTGATTTCACAGGGATATTAGATATTTATTAAGAGAATATCTGAAGTTCCATTCAAAGCAAGATCCTTTGTAGTCTTCCAAAGTGTCAAAGAATTCAATAACAGGTTTAACCTTTGACGTAGAATTATCCAAACTTGATATAGTAGCCCCCTAGGATTTAAGAACTCTCCTAAGATTTATTTTTTGAACGATGCACATTTGCCTTTCCATACAAATCAATGCAATATCCGGTATGGAGCCAAAAAGCATTCTACTCTATATTTCTTACTCCAGGCTCACATCCAGTGGGAATTAAGCCATTAAGTAGACCAATTTTCTTAGCTTGATCTTTGTGCTCTTGACATAGGATGCTTCATTGGTTGATCTAGCACCATACCCTTTTTATGAAAATCATTCATTCCCACTCTCTGCCCTTCTAAAAAGACATTGATACAGAAATATACACTACTAGCTACTTTTGTTTTGTGGATGGGTTAAAATAAAAAATTAGGAGAGTAGTGCTTAATCAACGCCCAGCTGACTTGGAATGGATACTGCTAGCTCCGATCCAGGTCTGTATTCCAATACCATTGAAGAAGTTCCTGGTAAATGAAAACGATTACGCCCACACGAGGTTTGGCAATAAGTGATTGTCTGATAATGAGCAACTTACTTTTTCCTTTTGTTGTACCTAAATCTTTCACTCTTCTAGAAAATTGGACTGGGTTTCTTTATCAATCACTCTTTTCCTCATGAGTATAGAATTGGACTGAGTTGAATATAGGGATGATCCTCTTGTCGTAAGATCCTTATGTTCAATCACAGTCATATTCTTTTTATGCACCCGACACATAGTAATTAAGATTTTCAGTGGCAACCCTAGACAAGGAATGTCTATGTTGGTGGTTAGAAAATGCCCAAACAGTAGAGGGTGGCTCTAGAACAAGAGCACTTGTCCAGAGAGCTTCTAGGAGACTGAGTGGCTAGAGTGTTGTGTCTTGAATGAGTTCATTACTCTCCTATTTATAGCCCCAGGGGATGGGACCTTTTCGAGCAAAGGACCCCCGTGCCCCTAGTACGGCTCCCATGGAGCCAATCCCACTGGGATACGGCGCCAAAGGTAGGGAGGTCAAAGACCCCTCCAGGTACGGAGGACCCTTGTACCTAGGGCCAACATGGCGGCTCCTTTCCGTATGGGGGGTGGGCGTGGCAGTCCCCATACTTAGGGTTGATGCTAGGGTCATCTTTTTACTTTGAAAGATGCCTAAAGCAACGATTCTCCTCCCAAGGATCTAATCCGGGGCTCGACTGGAGCCCCCATTTCACTGCCTCTCCCATACGAACGATGCCTTCAGAAGGGGGCTGGAGGTCTACGGAAGGCCCTCGAGCGTCGCAGACGGGGCTTTCACCCTTCTTGCGGTTCCGTTTATAGTCTGGGGAATTCGGGTTTCTACAACCAGCTCCCGTACGCTGGCTAGCTTCGGGGGACCTCCGTGGGTTTTAGAGCCCCTTTCTCCTCCTGTTTCCGTGGCCTCCCGCCTTCCTAGCCTTCATGACCCGAGGGGGCGAGGAAAATATAGGACGTTCTTCCTGCGAGGAGAGGAGCCTCTGAGCCTCTGGAAGCGTTCCGATGGGAAACTATCTCTCCTGGAGGGGAGCCTTCGTGGTGCTTCACATGGCCGGGTGCGACCACCTTCGAGCGGCCAAGGAGAAGATCTGGGCCAATGAGAAGATCCGGGGCATCCCCAGCGACGTGGCGGTGCTTGTGGAACGGATTCGGGCCATGAAGTCTGCCTCCCGAGCCTTCGGGATTACTGCCTGGACCGTGGACTTGCCCTAGATCCCACCTTGGTGATGGCGGAAGCTCACGCCATTTCGATGGCCAATGCGGGGGAGAGCACCGGTAGGGCCAAGGGTGCGGCAGGGAATGAGAGCATTCAGAGTGATTCCCAGGTTTGAACTCTTCCCTGGCTAGCCTCTCGAGGCTTAGGCGCCCCGGGCCCACCTTTTGTTAGTTTCTCTTTTGCTAGTTTTCTCTGCCCCGCAAGTTCTTTCACTTGTAAAGAGAAAAAGCTCTAGGATTGTAATGAAGTCTTTTTGATTAATGAAGAAGGATGTTTGCATTATCCCACAAATCCATCATTGCTTATTGGGGACCTCTCCCCCTTTTCCTTTTCAGCCCGTGCAACATGGTCGGAAGGCTTCCGCTATGAGGGGACTGCCTCCGCATGGGAAACCCCACTCGAAACGAGGGTTCCCCGACCATCTTGGGGTCTAGGCTATGCCCCTTCCGAAGGTTTTTCCAGAGGCGCTCCTCTCTAGGAGGGTTCTAGTTAAAGGCTCTTTCGTCCAGGATTCGTCAGACTGGCTGGAGAGGCAGGAACCCGTGCCCGGTTGCCAGAGGCATCCCGAGGAAGATTTTCCACTTTCATCGAGAAATGTGGCCGCCTCTCCAACCAGCTAAAGCCAGATTGGCTTTCCCAATTGCCGTCCTCCTCATTTGGGGGGCTTAGATTCTTCCGTGCACCCCTCGTCCTCCCTCTCGGCTGGGGGTGCTAGTCAGGACACCCCCATTCGTGGGGCCGCTCGGCATGCGCCTTCGTCTCCCTCCGTGGAAGAGGCGGGTTTTCCTATTGGCCATTCTTCTGAGTTTGAGGTGTAATATTTTTCTTCTAATATTAATAAAAGATTTTATTCTTATTTTCTCTGGGAATCCTCCTGGATCACTTTTGGGATTATGCTACGCTATGGCGGGGAGCTAGTAGCTAGGGTGTATGCCCCGATCCCCCTCCCTTATTTTCAGAAGGGAGCTAGGAGGGTGCCTTGTTAACTTTATTTATCTTCATAGGATACGAGTCCCCTGATCTTCTCTACGGCTTCGCGCCCTGAGTGATTTTCTGCGGCGGAGAAAGGTAAACGGGAAGCTTCGGAAGCCTCAACTCCTTTGTCGTCATCTGGGGGCTGGTCGGAACAAGACGTTCACGAGGCCAACCCGCAAGTGGAGATGGACGTGGCTCTTGCTAGACGCCTGGCCACCGAGGAGGTTCTGGGCAGCGGTGTTCCTTCGGAGGATGTTGACGCAGTAGCTTCTCAACATGCCGCCTAGTAGGCCTTTTCCGTGGACCTCGGGCCTAAAGCTGCTGTCGGGGAGTCTTCGTTGCGGTTGTCCCATCGCCTCCCCAGCGACGATCCTCCGGTAGACGGCTCGTGCCGTGTTCTGGGGCGTGTGCCCGTGGCTGTGCTATCCTTAGCTTCTTAGACTATCTTAACTAGGGTGACCTAGGTTAGCTGGTCCCACCTCCGGTGCTGTACCTAGGCCATTGTCATGTCAAGAACGTCGCAGCAAAATCATTATAGTGCAAAGACCAATTTGTGATTAGTTTTTTTTCGGATTGTGACCGCGCCTTTTGGAAGTGCCATGCCTCTGGTTGTATTTAAGTTTTCATTTCACTAGGTTGTCCTACTTTTGAGTATGAGCAGGTTGCCTGGCCCTATATCGGTACCCGAGGGCCTTAGCCCTTAGCCGCCCAATGTGACTCATCAGAAGGCAATCGCTTCCAGAGAGGAGCAGGCGTGCGTAGCTACGCCGGCGCTTGAGGACCTCAGCCCTTAGCCGCCCAACGCGACTCGTCAAAAAGCATCACTTTCGGAAAGGAGTGGGTGTCTGGTGCTTTGCCGGCGCTCGAGGTCCTCAGCCCTTAGCCGCCCAATGCAGCTCGTCAGAAAGCATCGCTTTCGGAAAGGAGTGGGCATGCGGTGCTACATCGGCGCTCGAGGGCCTCAGCCCTTAGCTGCCCAATGTGGCTCGTCGGAAACCATCGCTTTCGGAAAGGAATGAGCGTGCGGTGCTACACCGGCGCTCGAGGACCTCAGCCCTTAGCCGCTTGATGCAGCTCGTCGGAAAGCATCGCTTTCGGAAAGGAGCGGGCGTGTGTTGCTATGGCGGGACTCGAAGGCCTCAGCCCTTATTGCTTCTGGAAAAGGAGTAGGCATGCAGTGCTACACCAGCGCTCAAGGGCCTCAGCCCTTAGCCGTCCAATGCAGCTCGTCAGAAAGCATCGCTTCTGGAAAGGAGTGGGCGTGCGGTACTACAATGGCGCTCGAGGGCCTCTGTCCTTAGCCACCCAATGCAACTCATCGGAAAGCATCGCTTCCGGAAAGGGGCGGGCATGCGGTGCTACACTGGCGCTTGAGGGCCTCAACCCTTAGCCACCCCATGCGGCTCGTCGGAAAGCATCGCTTTCTGAAAGGAGCGGGTGTGCGGTGCTACGCCGGCGCTCAAGGACCTCATCCTTTAGCCACCCAATGCAACTCATCCGAAAGCATCACTTCTAGAAATGAGCAGGCGTGCGGTGCTACACTGGTGCTCAAGGGCCTCAGCCCTTAGTCGCCCAATGCAGCTCATTAGAAAGCATCACTTCCTGAAAGGAGCAGGTGTGCGGTGCTACGCCGGCGCTTGAGGGCCTTAGCCGTTAGCCGCCCAATGCGACTCATTGGAAACCATCGCTTCTAGAAAGGAGCGGCAAGGCACAGTCAAGCCGAAACCACTTCACTAATACGATGACTGGGACGGTAGCCCTTACAACATGATGATGCCCTACCTCTTGGCAGCGGCTAGAAGATGCCGCTGGTAGCTAAACGATAGAAGATTCACCGTGCTACCCTAGCGGTTAGCTTGCGAATGGAGAACAAGGGAAAAAAAACATATTGCAAACAAATTTCAGCTATGAAGAGAGAAATAAAAAACTCACGGTGACGATTGCCTTTCGTCCAGGGGTGGGCCGTGTGCAGGCCTGACCTATCTTGCCCAGGCTCTGGGGTAGTACTGAATGAGGAAGTACGCATTCCATGTGTGGGGGTCTTTCTCTCCGTCCGGGAAAGTCAGGCGGTAGCTTCCTAGGCGGTTGCTTGCAGTGACGATGAAAGGTCCTTCCCACTTGTTCTCGAACTTGCCCAAAGTGTCAGAATTCCTCCGACAACGTAGGACCAGGTTCCCTTTGGTGAATGCGTGGTTTCGCATCGTCTTGTCGTGCCAGGTTCTCGTCTCCACCTGGTACTTCTCGAGGTTGGCCACAGCTTGTATTCGCGTTTCCTCCAGCAGTTCCTTGGTGACTGCCTCCTCTCCTTCTTCTGTTTGGTGCGTGACCAGGAGGGAGCTGCACGATGCTTCCTCTGGGGTCATGGCCTCCTCCCCAAACAGAAGCTAGAAAGGGGTGAAACCGGTAGGGCGCGACGCAGAGGTGCGATGAGCCCACAAGATATTTGGGAGCTCATCAGCCCACATGCCTTTAAGTTCACTGAAGCTGTGCTTGCTCATCACCGTGAAGATGCTGCCGTTGGCACGCTCACATGCGCCGTTGGATTGCAGGTGATACACCGAGCCGAAGGAGACCTTCATGCCCAGGTCTTCACAGTAGCTTCGGAATCGCTTGGAATCAAACTGCTTTCCGTTGTCCATTGTGACCTCCCATGGCACCCCGAAGCGGCAGACGGTGTTCTTCTAGAAGAATTTGATGATGTTGGCGGAGTTGATCGTGGTGACAGGTTCCGCCCCCAGCCACTTGGAGAAATATTCCACGGCTACCATAGCAAAGAGGACCCTGTTGGAGGTATGCCCTAGAGGCAATCATAGAGATGATGATATTTCATTTGTATCCATGATTTGTATATTGTGTTCATTGAATATCCATTAAAGGCTACTTGAATTGATTTGCAATTATGTGAATTGTATGTGAAACTCTTTACTTGTATGGTTATTCTAAAGTTGTCCTGTGGCGGAACCACCTCGGATTAGCTTGATTAAACAGGGTTAAGCCGCCTAACATGCGACACTCCTGCCTAACTCGAGCTAACACGAAGTGCCGTCGGATTTCATCCGATTTAACCACTTAAACAGGATCGAGTTTAGCAAACCCACACGAAGGTGAGCGGTTACAGAGAATACAACAAGTCCACCGAGTTGAACAAGTTTTACCCATTTAGTTCGGCCATAAGATCAAACATCAGAGTTTTACAAGATTTCCAGAAAAATAACAGAGAAACACTAGCGGAAGACTTCGTCGGGGTCGGATGTCCGGGCGAGGCCAGCCAGAACATCACTGAGTCCTCTCCTCGCCGTCCGAGGAGGGGTCCCACTCGACCGTCCAGCCTGGCGGGAGCTGGGGCAGCCAAGCACCAACCAGAGAGGGGTCGGACGCAGCAACTTCACCTGAAAACAGAAGCCACAACAAGGCTGAGCTACTAAGCTCAACAAGACTTAACCTATAGGAGTAAGGGCTACTCCTCCTTCTAGACATGCAAGCTGTTTGGCTGAGGGGTTTGTTTGCCAAAAGCACTAAGTAACCCTATTTCAGTTTTTAGCTCTGGTTCTATGTTCATTTACCAGTCTAGGTTGTGCAACCTATTCTAAGCATTCATAGAGCCAAACAAGATGTGAAGGTATAACAACAACATTGCCATCATCAGATTCCTCATTTACTCAGGGTGACATAGCGATCAAGCAATCTCAAACTGTGAGAGGCAGACGAATCGATTCGAGTTCTTTAACCATGCATGGTGAACCTAGCCTCACGACATCCGCGCACCCGGAGGTCGCTTCCTGTGTCGGCCTTCCCCATCAATCCCCTAACCCGTGTCGGGCCCATTTCCTTTGGTGCAAGGTTCCACAGACCCGGCCTCTGCCGTTCTGTGACCACACATTGCCACCACGTGCAACAACCAGCAGGGGAAACTCCGTTCCAAGAACAATGGGGCGACCGCTCACGTCTAGGTTCAATCCGGTACTAGGCTTCCTCATCCCATACTAAGTATGAGGCTAGTACTTTCAAACACTTGATCACGAACACCACCACTGTCGGGCCTTAGCAAGATTTCGTAGACAGACGGGGCGACCATCTGACCACCAAAGAGTTACCCAAAACCCTGCCCCGTCCATCGTCCTTATAGTTATAACAGGAGAGTAAACATGCAACTCCTATAACTCGCGAGTGACAGGAAATCACCCGACTTTTACCGTTTTCCTAGTTAAGCAATGCAGCTACTCGGTCCAACAGCTAGTGCTCAGATCATGGGTCGCTGAGTCATGCATCTAGGGTTTCACACAACTCCTATACGTAAATGCACAAGCATGATACAGAAGGCATGCGCAAGTCTGGTAAAACACATAGGACTTTCATGCAACCGGGGCTTGCCTTCAAGCAAGGAGGACGGGAACTGCTCAACTTCGGGGGCGACTCCGGCTTCGGAGGGCAGGAGCTCGGCTACAGCTTCTTCTTCTGGCGCCGGGTGAAGCTCGTAGAAACCGTCGGCGAGGTGCAGCTCTACACGAATGCAATGCAAGGGTTAGCTTAGACGGTTACTTCAACAGCAACACTGGCTCGCCTGAGCCCAGAAAAAACTCGCGACAAAGAGCAGGAGGTGATGGTGGTTCGAGAGCTGATGATGATCAAAAGGTAAGGGTAGGAAAGGAACTAGTGGTCTGATCCTTGAACTTGAGGATGTGATAACTGGGGAGTCCTTAGACGCAAGCGCTGAAGGGTTCCCAAGTTTTACACATACACCCTCGAGTTGAAGAAAAAGATCACAGCCAAGCCCTCGGGCGAGGCGGACAAGGGTCGGCGGAACAGACAGGGTCGGGCGAGACAGAACCGGGGTCGGGCGGATAGGAGGGGTCGGGCGAGGCGGATTGGGGTCGGCAACTCACCTTCTTCCTGAAAGGAAAGCGTGGGGTCGGGAAGAAGCGAACTTGGGCGGAGGGACTAAAGCTTCGAGCAAGGGCTAAAACTAGAAATTCTCCGGCGGCGGCGCTGCTTCTTGCGGATCACAAGAGAGCTTGCATGCAGCACGGAGGAGCAAGATGCTGGTGACTTGGAGAAAACTGAGGGAGAACTGAGAGAAGAACTCCTCAAGAGCTGGGCGGGTGGCGCTAGGAGCTTGAGCAGGGAGCTAGAGGAGGCTGAAGGCAACAAGAGCGGAGGGAAACTCCGGCGACGGGGGCATTCCTTTTATAGCTGCTGGAGCAGAGGAACGGAAACGGCGCGGAGAGAGAGAAGGGGAGCGGCGCGAAGGCTGGGGAGAGGCAATGGAGTGCTCTGCCGGGGCGGCGATTGAGCAAAGAGGGCGGTGGTGCAGAACTCCGGGGGTGACGCCAGCGATCATTGCGTTCTGCCGTCAGGGCGGCGTAGGGGCGGGTAGACTGGTGGTTGAGATTTGGCGGAAAGCGGGCGTCGCCGTGCGGAAGAGGTGATAGAAGCGACCGGTTTAACGGCGCTAGAATCGAGGGCGCACAGGTGAGAAGACAGGCGGACGCGGGCGCGGGGGAGAGCGCGGAACAACAGATTGTCGGGCGGCGTCTGACAGAGCGGGGAAAGGAACTGTCGCGGCCGCGGTCGGGGTTGGCGGTGGAGGAATCGTCGTGTAGCGGCGACCGGGCGGCGCAACTGTGGCTGAAGGGACGGAAAAGACGGGCGACATCGGGCTCTGGGGCCGGGATCTGGTGGCGTGATGATGGGCGCGGGAGACGAGGTTCTGCAGAAAGGGTGCAGAGGGCTTCCGCTGCTATTGGGGAAAGGGGGCGCGGGAACCCACTCTGTTGCTTGCTAGAGACAAAACTGAGCGACGACGTCGGAGAAGACGAGCCACGCGGCAGGAAGACTCTGAGGCGGCCATGCAACTCGAGTGCGGCTGGCGCGGGAGATCTGGAAAAGATCTCGCGGGTCTACCGGTGGATAGATCGGATGGGTGAGAAAGATCAGCAGAATCCGACGGTGGACTGAGCTCGCCGGGGTCGGGAGAGGAGCGAAGCGGAAAGGGGTCGGATCTCAGGGGTCGGGACCGGCGGAAAAACTGAGCACTTAGGTGCGGTCAAGCGAGTCGGCTGACTAAAGCTAAGGGCTGCGATCAAGACTAACTGGGAAGGCTTAGGGTCGGTCGTTACATGTCCCTAGTCGGAGTTCATGTGAGGACACACATGAATATTAGACTAGCACATGTATTAGTTGATGACTATGTTTCACAAGTCATGGACATGGAGATGTTGAACTAATAATGTGGACACATGTGGAGACATGTGCTAGGACTGACCCAACACGAGAAGTAGTTCTCTCTTTAAACAACATATACGCTTTGTCCTTAGACCTGAGATTGTCGCACGTATTCTAGATGTGGATCGACCTACTTAGGGGCTATCAAACGCTACGCCGTAACAGGGTAGTTATAAAGGTAGCTTTCGGGTTTGTCAAGAAGCATGCTATGAGACATGGTCAATCAAGATGGGATTTGCCCCTTCTCTGATTGAGAGTGATATCTCTGGGCCCCTCGAGTGATCGGATCCAAAAATGCATGGCCATGCTACGTACGGTTAAGAGTTAACCTACAAAGGGATTCCAAATCACAGGATCGAGAAAGAGCGGTCGGCTTGAAGCTAGACCAAATATCGTGAGGCAAAGGGAATAGCATGTATATTATGTTGTGATGGTTCGTCTGATATGATCTTCGTGTGCGTATGGGAGTTGGCACGTCTTGCTAGAGGCCGCTACCGACTATTGGGCCGAGTAGGAGTACTCGGGCCATGTCTATACGTATCCGAACCCATAGGGTCACACACTTAATGGGCTGGAAGCCCAATTCGGATCTGATCCGAGTTGGATTAGGTTTAGAAGTACTAATGGGCCTCGGATCCAGAGGCCCATCAGGAACCTCTATAAATAGAGGGGTGGGGGCGCCCTAGGGTTTACACCTTTTTGGCGAAACACACCTGCCGCGCCTCCCACGCCCTCGCCTGTTGCAACTCACGGATCTAGCAGTCCGGCTTGCGACGCTTCCTCCCTGCACGTGTGGATACCTTGGAGGTGTTGCGCCTGCAGCACTTGGACGAGCCGCCGACGAGCCACGACGAGCCAACGACGAGCCGCGGTACCGGAGGCGATCTTGCTGCACGTGGACGAGCTGCTGAGGAGCTGCTGGATGTGATCGACTACGTACGACTACATTGATCGACTACGTATGACTACGTGATCGTCTTCACTGCATCGACGCATATCTACATCTTCCGCACCAGTAGTGCGTCGAGTGGTAATCCTGTGATCCTTATACGGAAGTTCTTCCTGGTTATACGCGGTAGAATTTTGAATTGCGCTAGTGTAGCCTACCTCGTATCCCAACAGACCCCCCCGCTGCAGTGGGGAGTGGCCCCACGATGTTGATACCCCACCGTGCGAGCAGCCAAACAGGGGCCAAGGGTTGGAGCAGTGTTGCAGGGAGGTGACTCATCTTGCTCATTCTTTGGCAAGCATCGCAACGCTTGACAATGTCTTGGGCATCCTGAAGCGCAGTGGGCCAATAAAATCCCCATCGGAAGACCTTCCCAATGAGGGCTCTGGACGCCGAGTACACTCCAAAAGGCCCGGGTGCATCTCTTCCAGCATCTGTTGCCCCTTTTCCCTTGTAAGAGGTGGCCGCACACACCAGCCTTATAGAGGGTCCCGTCCACAAGCCATTAGTTGTGACACCGCTGTTGTAGACGGCGCATTTCCATTTGGTTCTTAGGGGTGTACCACTCTTCGAGGAATGCAATGATGGGGGAGCGCCAATCCTCGCTGAAGATTATGGCCACCTCACGCGAGGTCTCAGTGACGTCGGGGGCGGTGGAGGGAATGGTGGTGACGTGGAAGAAGACTTTCGGTGGGAGCGGGTTCCCCTGGATGGCTGCCTTGGCCAACACATCAGCGAGTTCGTTCTCTGCCCTAGGGGTGTGCACGACATTGAAGCCTTGAAACTTGCACTCCAGGTTCTAGATCACCCGGAGGTACTCTGCCAATTCAGGCTCTCTAGTATGGTACACCTTTTCCACCTGGAGTGTGATAACCTGGGAGTCACTCTTGACGAGGAGCCACCACGCTCCTAGGGTAGAGGATTTCTGCAAAGCAAGGACGATGGCCTCGTACTCCGTGGTGTTGTTGGTGCAAGGGAAATCGAGGCGGAGAGCGTATTGGATCTCTTGTCCTGATGGGGAGGTCATGATGGCCACAGCTCGAGCTCTGGAGGTGCCCCAGGCATCATCAACGAACGCCATCCAGACGGGTTCCATTACCGGGGGGCCTGGGCTAGCATGGCGGGTGTCCAGTCGACAATGAAATGCGCCAGTGCCTGCAACTTGATGGCGCTCCGGGTGACAAAGGAGAGTGCGAACGGCACCAGCTCTGCGACCCAATTACTGATGCCCTCGATGGCCTCTCAGTTCTCGAAGACGTCGCGCAGCGGGTATGACGTCGGGATTGTTATCGGATGAGAAGTGAAGTAGTGCCTGAGCTTGCGGGAGGCCATGACCACGGCATATGCCATTTTCTCCATCTTGGAGTATTAGAGTTTTGTCCCCACTAGAGCCTTGGACACGTAGTAGACCGAGGCTTGTTCTTCTTTCCCGTCTCGAGAGCGTTCCTCCACCAGGACTGCGCTCACCGCTCCTTCTGCTGCGGCTATGTACAGCAGGAGTGGAGCTCCGGGGTGGGGCTAGTTAGCACCTCCAGGTGCTCCAGGTACTTCTTGAGATCTTGGAAGGCTCGCTGCTATTCTTCCATCCATCGGAATAGGTTGGAGCCCCTTTGCACCTTAAAGAAGGGCAAGATTCTCTCCGCAGACCTAGCGATGAAACGGCTTAGGGCCACTAGCCTCCCGGTGAGACATTGTGTCTCCTGTACATTATTTGGGGCCTCTATCTCCTGGATGGTGCGGATCTTTTTGGGATTAGCCTCAATCCCTCTCTAGGAAACGAGGTATCCTAGCATCTTGCTAGAGCGTACTCCGAAAGTGCACTTCTCAGGGTTCAGGCGAAGTCCCATCCATCGGAGATTTCCGAAGGTTTCCCTCAGATCGGAGAGGTAGTCTTGCTCATCTTTGCTTTTGATGATGATGTCATCCACGCACGCCTCTAGGTTTCGCCCTGCTTGGGCGTCGAACACCAGTTGCACCAGTCGCACGAAGGTGGCTCCCGCATTGTGGAGACCGAAGCGCATCCGTATGAAATAGTATGTTCCGAATGGATTGATGAAGCTGGTTCGAGGCTCATCATCTAACACCATCCACACCTAGTGGTAGCCAGAATATGCATCAAGGAAGCTGAGCCGCTCCCTTCTGGAGGTAGAATCCACAATCTGGTCACAGGAGAGAGGGAAGTCATCCTTGGGGCATGCCTTGTTGAGATTGGTGAAATCAACGCACATGCGCCGCTTCTCATTGTTCTTCTTCACCAGGACCGGGTTGGCTAGCCACTCCGTGTGGATGACCTCTCGGATCACGTTAGCCCCTAGGAACTTGCGCACTTCAATGCGGGCTGCCTCCTTCCACTCTGCCCTAGGGTTTACACCTTTTTGGCGAAACACACCTGCCGCGCCTCCCACGCCCTCGCCTGTTGCAACTCACGGATCTAGCAGTCCGGCTTGCGACGCTTCCTCCCTGCACGTGTGGATACCTTGGAGGTGTTGCGCCTGCAGCACTTGGATGAGCCGCCGACGAGCCGTCGACGAGCCACGACGAGCCAACGACGAGCCGCGGTACCGGAGGCGATCTTGCTGCACGTGGACAAGCTGCTGAGGAGCTGCTGGACGTGATCGACTACGTACGACTACGTTGATCGACTACGTACGACTACGTGATCGTCTTCACTACATCGACGCATATCTACATCTTCCGCACCAGTAGTGCGTCGAGTGGTAATCCCGTGATCCTTATATGGCAGTTCTTCCTGGTTATACGCGGTAGAATTTTGAATTGCGCTAGTGTAGCCTACCTTGTATCCCAACAGTGGTATCAGAGCCGTAGCTGCTTAGTTTTGGATTCGGGATGTGTGCATATGGAGATATGCGAGTTTTCCGTTTGATCTATGTCCTGGTTTCGTGCCCTTGCTGCAATGGTAGTGTAATGACATACTCCTACCGGTCGGTTTCCGCCATCGGAGTTAAGTGATACACGTAAATCCAGTTGCAGTGAGCGAAGATCAATATGATTGGTCGAATTGAGATCCAGGGTCATACGCCAGGCGCATTAGATGTGCAACAGTAGATGAGATCTACTGCCGATGTCGGAATTTTGCCGTTTGCGTATGCTTCGGTAAATCAGCCGTAACTTTTCGGTACGATCTCGGATTGGGGCGAATTTTATATGAAAATTGATCTACAGAAAAAATTACACATGAAATTCAACCGTTTCGCCGTTTTCAGCGAAATTAGATTTCCCAAATTTGGCTTGGAAGATGGAGTTTCGGGCATCCGAAGTTTGGAACGTTAGGACGCCTAACTCTGTTTTGCAGGATGTATGTTTGTATCTTGTGATCAGTATGGCCCCCTTGTGTATGCGATGCATGTGTGTAACTCATTCGTGACCTGCGTGTCGCGCGTACGGCAACACGGCAGGAGCCATATGTGTTGTCACTTTATTGTATTTAATGGTCTGCGTACCAATCTGTGATGATCCAAGCGACTATGTAATCTTCATTACTAGATTCTTTACTAGCTATTAGGCGTAATAGCATGTTCTAGTTCTTGGAGGACTCATCACCAGGAGGATGGCGCACATGGAACATGGAGATGGAGATCACCATGGTGAACAGGTTCTATGGAGATGGAGATCACCATATGAAAACGGGGCCATACTGTGTCACAACTATGTGAATGCTATTCTGTTTTTGTTTTACTTTCTGCATGCTGTGATGTTAGAAGTAGAACGATCCCTCACAAAGTTTAAGTTAGTATGCCCTCCCAACTAAAACTTGCACCGTCCCATGTCTTGTACAATTAGTGGTGGGTCTATGAAATTAGGGTACCACTAGTTTTCCTTGACTAGACGGGTTTGTGTCGGACACTTACACGCATAAGGGTTGGTTTGCTTAACGAGGTCATCTTAACGGTTAAGGACCTTGGGGCATAACGGTTGGGCACCGAGACATGGAGATGTCACCCAACAACAGGAGTCATATGTGATATGATTAGCAAAAGTTGCTTACCGATCTACCTTGTTTGCTAGCGGTGATGCTAAAGCTCACTAGTGGACTTGTTAGTTGTGGATCCTGAATCACTAAGTTTCAATAGAGGGATATTGATTTTAGTGGGAGTAGATTCTGTTAAAATAGTTTAATGTGATTTGCTCTATCATGGATACGTTTGTCTTAGTGTATTTTGCATTACTTTGTTGTAGATTAAATGGCACCTAGCAGCACTACACCGTTTGCTTTGCGTTCGGTCCTTGAGAAGGACAAGTTGAATGGAACAAATTACTCGGATTGGATCCGTAACCTGAGAATTGTTCTCAGGGCTGAGAAAAAGGAAGATGTTCTAGACAACCCACTACCAGAAGAACCTGCTGATGATGCACCCGCTGCTGCTAAGAATGCTTACAAGAAAGCATGTGATGCTAACCTCGAAGTAAGCTGCCTTATGCTTGCTTGCATGGAACCCGAGCTGCAGATGCAGTTCGAAACAAACCATGAGACGCACGATATGATCGTGGCGCTTAGAGACATGTTCCAAACACAGGCCAGGACTGAAAGGTTCAATGTGTCTAAGGCCTTTGTTGAGAGCAAGCTAGCAGAAGGCGCAGCAGTAGGACCACACGTAATCAAGATGGTTGGTTACACTCAACGGTTGGAGAAGCTAGGCTTCCCACTGGGCCAAGAGTTGGCCACTGATTTCATTCTTTCGTCTCTTCCGCCTAGCTATGGGAACTTCATCTCGAACTACCATATGCATGGGACGGAGAAGGGTCTGAATGAGCTGTGTGGCATGCTTAAAACAGCAGAGGCTGACATCAAGAAAAGTGCTAGTACCAGCCATGTGATGGCTATACAGAACAAGCCCAGCTTTAAGAAGAAGGGCAATTCTTGGAAGAAGAAGGGCAAGGCTGGAACGTCCAAGCCAAACCCAGCGCCCAAGGTTAAAGCTGGACCTGGACCTGCTCCAGACAAAGAGTGCTTTTACTGTCATGAACTTGGTCACTGGAAGAGAAACTGCAAGCAGTACCTAGCTTCCTTGAAGAATGGCGGAAGTAAGAGTACTTCTACCTCAGGTACGCTTGTTGTTAATGTTATAGACAACATATTTCTCGCTGATACAATTATTAATTCTTGGGTATTTGATACCGGATCGGTTGCTCATATTTACAATTCGATGCATGGAATGATAAGAAGTAGAAGCGTGGAAAGAGGAGAAGTTGATTTCCGCGTGGGCAATAATGCAAGAGTTGCTGCGTTGACCGTCAGGACGATGCAACTCCACCTCCCGTCAGGATTTATTATGGAGTTGAATAATTGTTATTTTGTTCCTAGTTTAAGTCGAGATATTTTGTCTCCTTCATGCTTGATGAAGGATGGTTATTCATTTGCGAGTGAAAACAATGGTTGTGTGATCTCTAAAAATAATATGTTTATGGCTTTTACACCCATTGTGAATGGATTATTTGTTTTAAATCTTGATGGTTCACCTGTCTGTAATGTAAGTGCTAAAGGGCCTCGGCCTAATGATTTGAGTCCTACCTACTTGTGGCATTGTCGTTTGGGTCATATGAGTGAAAAGCGCATGAAGAAGCTTCATTCTGATGGACTTCTAACTTCGTTTGATTTTGAATCATACGAGACATGTGAGGCTTGCTTGCTAGGCAAGATGACCAAGACGCCTTTCATAGGATTTCCTGAGAGAGCAGTAGACTTGTTGGAACTCGTACATAGTGATGTATGCGGACCAATGAGCACGACGGCTAGAGGAGGATTCCAATACTTCATAACTTTCACTGATGATTTTAGTAGATATGGCTATGTCTACTTGATGAGGCACAAGTCTGAAACCTTTGAAAAGTTTAAGGAATTTCAGAATGAAGTTGAAAATCAGCGTGGCAAGAAAATGAAGGCCTTACGATCTGATCGTGGAGGCGAGTATTTGAGCCACGAGTTTAGCAATCATCTAAAGAGTTGCGGAATTGTTCCACAACTTACGCCGCCTGGAACACCTCAGAGAAACGGTGTGTCCGAGCGACGTAATCAAACTTTGTTAGACATGGTTCGATCAATGATGAGCCAGTCGGACCTACCGTTGTCATTTTGGGGATACGCTCTAGAAACAACAGCTTTCACACTTAATAGGGTACCATCTAAATCCGTAGTTAAGACACCATATGAGATATGGAATGGAAAGGTTCCTAGTTTGTCTTTTCTAAAGATTTGGGGATGTGAAGTGTTTGTCAAGCGACTTCAGTCGGACAAGATCACACCCAAGTCGGATAAGTGCATTTTCGTGGGATATCCAAAGGAAACTTTGGGATATTATTTCTACAACCGATCAGAAGGCAAAGTGTTTGTCGCTCGGAACGGGGTTTTCCTAGAGAAAGAGTTTCTCAAAGGAGAAAAGAGTGGAAAGACAGTGCATCTTGAAGAAGTTCAAGATGAGCCGATCGGGCAAGAATCAATGAGTGATGCTAACGTAGCAGAACAAGTTGAGATACCCATGGCAAGAGAAGCACCGCCACAACCACGAAGGTCGGCAGGGCTCCGCGAAATGCGGGAAATATTATTGTTGGACAATGATGAGCCTGCGACATATGCAGAAGCAATGATGGACCTAGACTCCGAAAAATGGCAGAATGCCATGCAATCCGAAATAGAGTCCATGGGAGACAATCAAGTTTGGAACTTGGTTGACCCGCCTGATGGTGTTAAAGCCATAGAGTACAAGTGGATCTATAAGAAGAAAAAGGACATGGATGGAAATGTTCACATCTATAAAGCACGACTTGTCGCAAAAGGTTTTCGACAAGTTCAAGGAGTTGACTACGACGAGACCTTCTCGCCCGTAGTGATGCTTAAGTCCATTCGGATTATTCTAGCTATAGCTGCATATTTCGATTATGAGATATGGCAGATGGATGTCAAGACAGCTTTCCTGAATGGAAACCTAACTGAGGACGTGTATATGATACAGCCAGAGGGTTTTGTCGATCCGAAAAATGCTGGAAAGGTATGCAAGCTTCAGAGATCCATTTATGGATTGAAGCAAACATCTAGGAGTTGGAACATTCGTTTTGATGAAGTGGTCAAAGGGTTTGACTTCACCAAGAACGAAGAAGAGTCTTGTGTTTACAAGAAGGTTAGTGGGAGCTCTGTAGTATTTCTAATCTTATATGTGGATGACATATTACTGATTGGAAATAACATTCCTATGCTTGAGTCCGTAAAAACTTCACTGAAAAATAGTTTTTCAATGAAGGACTTAGGGGAAGCGGCATATATTCTGGGCATTAAGATCTATAGAGATAGATCGAGAAGGCTTATAGGTTTAAGCCAAAATACTTACATTGACAAAGTGTTGAAGCGGTTCAGCATGGAAGAGGCAAAGAAAGGGTTCTTGCCTATGTCACATGGCATACATCTCAGCAAGACTCAGTGTCCTTCGACTGCTGATGAGCGGGATCGCATGAGTAGAGTGCCATATGCCTCGGCTATTGGATCTATCATGTATGCAATGATAAGTACTCGCCCAGATGTTTCATATGCGCTAAGTATGACAAGCAGACACCAATCTGATCCAGGTGAGAGTCACTGGACAGCGGTGAAAAATATTCTTAAGTACTTGAGAAGGACTAAAGATATGTTCCTCGTCTATGGAGGTGAGGAGGAGCTCATTGTAACAGGTTACACCGATGCTAGTTTCCAAACCGATAGAGATGATTCAAAGTCACAATCAGGATTTGTGTTCACGCTAAATGGTGGTGCTGTTAGTTGGAAAAGTTCCAAGCAGGAGACGGTGGCCGATTCTACGACAGAAGCTGAGTACATCGCGGCTTCGGAAGCCGCGAAGGAAGGTGTTTGGATAAGGAATTTCCTCATTGAGCTTGGTGTGTTCCCGAATGTGTCCAGCCCATTGAATCTCTACTGTGATAACAATGGGGCAATTGCGCAAGCAAAGGAGCCAAGGAACCACCAGAAGAACAAACACGTAATGAGGCGATTTCATCTCATTCGAGACTTCGTAAACCGGGGTGAGATCAAGATATGCAAAATACACACGGATCTGAACATTTCTGATCCGTTGACAAAACCACTCCCGCAGGCTAAGCATGATGCGCATGTAAGAGCTATGGGTATTAGGTACCTTCTAGATTGACTCTAGTGCAAGTGGGAGACTGTTGGAGGTATGCCCTAGAGGCAATCATAGAGATGATGATATTCCATTTGTATCCATGATTTGTATATTGTGTTCATTGAATATCCATTAAAGGCTACTTGAATTGATTTGCAATTATGTGAATTGTATGTGAAACTCTTTACTTGTATGGTTATTCTAAAGTTGTCCCTAGTCGGAGTTCATGTGAGGACACACATGAATATTAGACTAGCACATGTATTAGTTGATGACTATGTTTCACAAGTCATGGACATGGAGATGTTGAACTAATAATGTGGACACATGTGGAGACATGTGCTAGGACTGACCCAACACGAGAAGTAGTTCTCTCTTTAAACAACATATACGCTTTGTCCTTAGACCTGAGATTGTCGCACGTATTCTAGATGTGGATCGACCTACTTAGGGGCTATCAAACGCTACGCCGTAACAGGGTAGTTATAAAGGTAGCTTTCGGGTTTGTCAAGAAGCATGCTATGAGACATGGTCAATCAAGATGGGATTTGCCCCTTCTCTGATTGAGAGTGATATCTCTGGGCCCCTCGAGTGATCGGATCCAAAAATGCATGGCCATGCTACGTACGGTTAAGAGTTAACCTACAAAGGGATTCCGAATCACAGGATCGAGAAAGAGCGGTCGGCTTGAAGCTAGACCAAATATCGTGAGGCAAAGGGAATAGCATGTATATTATGTTGTGATGGTTCGTCTGATATGATCTTCGTGTGCGTATGGGAGTTGGCACGTCTTGCTAGAGGCCGCTACCGACTATTGGGCCGAGTAGGAGTACTCGGGCCATGTCTATACGTATCCGAACCCATAGGGTCACACACTTAATGGGCTGGAAGCCCAATTCGGATCTGATCCGAGTTGGATTAGGTTTAGAAGTACTAATGGGCCTCGGATCCAGAGGCCCATCAGGAACCTCTATAAATAGAGGGGTGGGGGCGCCCTAGGGTTTACACCTTTTTGGCGAAACACACCTGCCGCGCCTCCCACGCCCTCGCCTGTTGCAACTCACGGATCTAGCAGTCCGGCTTGCGACGCTTCCTCCCTGCACGTGTGGATACCTTGGAGGTGTTGCGCCTGCAGCACTTGGACGAGCCGCCGACGAGCCACGACGAGCCAACGACGAGCCGCGGTACCGGAGGCGATCTTGCTGCACGTGGACGAGCTGCTGAGGAGCTGCTGGATGTGATCGACTACGTACGACTACATTGATCGACTACGTATGACTACGTGATCGTCTTCACTGCATCGACGCATATCTACATCTTCCGCACCAGTAGTGCGTCGAGTGGTAATCCTGTGATCCTTATACGGCAGTTCTTCCTGGTTATACGCGGTAGAATTTTGAATTGCGCTAGTGTAGCCTACCTCGTATCCCAACAGACCCCCCCCCCCCGCTGCAGTGGGGAGTGGCCCCACGATGTTGATACCCCACCGTGCGAGCAGCCAAACAGGGGCCAAGGGTTGGAGCAGTGTTGCAGGGAGGCGACTCATCTTGCTCATTCTTTGGCAAGCATCGCAACGCTTGACAATGTCTTGGGCATCCTGAAGCGCAGTGGGCCAATAAAATCCCCATCGGAAGACCTTCCCAATGAGGGCTCTGGACGCCGAGTACACTCCAAAAGGCCCGGGTGCATCTCTTCCAGCATCTGTTGCCCCTTTTCCCTTGTAAGAGGTGGCCGCACACACCAGCCTTATAGAGGGTCCCGTCCACAAGCCATTAGTTGTGACACCGCTGTTGTAGACGGCGCATTTCCATTTGGTTCTTAGGGGTGTACCGCTCTTCGAGGAATGCAATGATGGGGGAGCGCCAATCCTCGCTGAAGATTATGGCCACCTCACGCGAGGTCTCAGTGACGTCGGGGGCGGTGGAGGGAATGGTGGTGACGTGGAAGAAGACTTTCGGTGGGAGCGGGTTCCCCTGGATGGCTGCCTTGGCCAACACATCAGCGAGTTCGTTCTCTGCCCTAGGGGTGTGCACGACATTGAAGCCTTGAAACTTGCACTCCAGGTTCTAGATCACCCGGAGGTACTCTGCCAATTCAGGCTCTCTAGTATGGTACACCTTTTCCACCTGGAGTGTGATAACCTGGGAGTCACTCTTGACGAGGAGCCACCACGCTCCTAGGGTAGAGGATTTCTGCAAAGCAAGGACGATGGCCTCGTACTCCGTGGTGTTGTTGGTGCAAGGGAAATCGAGGCGGAGAGCGTATTGGATCTCTTGTCCTGATGGGGAGGTCATGATGGCCACAGCTCGAGCTCTGGAGGTGCCCCAGGCATCATCAACGAACGCCATCCAGGCGGGTTCCATTACCGGGGGGCCCGGGCTAGCATGGCGGGTGTCCAGTCGACAATGAAATGCGCCAGTGCCTGCAACTTGATGGCGCTCCGGGTGACAAAGGAGAGTGCGAACGGCACCAGCTCTGCGACCCAATTACTGATGCCCTCGATGGCCTCTCAGTTCTCGAAGACGTCGCGCAACGGGTATGACGTCGGGATTGTTATCGGATGAGAAGTGAAGTAGTGCCTGAGCTTGCGGGAGGCCATGACCACGGCATATGCCATTTTCTCCATCTTGGAGTATTAGAGTTTTGTCCCCACTAGAGCCTTGGACACGTAGTAGACCGAGGCTTGTTCTTCTTTCCCGTCTCGAGAGCGTTCCTCCACCAGGACTGCGCTCACCGCTCCTTCTGCTGCGGCTATGTACAGCAGGAGTGGAGCTCCGGGGTGGGGCTAGTTAGCACCTCCAGGTGCTCCAGGTACTTCTTGAGATCTTGGAAGGCTCGCTGCTATTCTTCCATCCATCGGAATAGGTTGGAGCCCCTTTGCACCTTAAAGAAGGGCAAGCTTCTCTCCGCAGACCTAGCGATGAAACGGCTTAGGGCCACTAGCCTCCCGGTGAGACATTGTGTCTCCTGTACATTATTTGGGGCCTCCATCTCCTGGATGGTGCGGATCTTTTTGGGATTAGCCTCAATCCCTCTCTAGGAAATGAGGTATCCTAGCATCTTGCTAGAGCGTACTCCGAAAGTGCACTTCTCAGGGTTCAGGCGAAGTCCCATCCATCGGAGATTTCCGAAGGTTTCCCTCAGATCGGAGAGGTAGTCTTGCTCATCTTTGCTTTTGATGATGATGTCATCCACGCACGCCTCTAGGTTTCGCCCTGCTTGGGCGTCGAACACCAGTTGCACCAGTCGCACGAAGGTGGCTCCCGCATTGTGGAGACCGAAGCGCATCCGTATGAAATAGTATGTTCCGAATGGATTGATGAAGCTGGTTCGAGGCTCATCATCTAACACCATCCACACCTAGTGGTAGCCAGAATATGCATCAAGGAAGCTGAGCCGCTCCCTTCTGGAGGTAGAATCCACAATCTGGTCACAGGAGAGAGGGAAGTCATCCTTGGGGCATGCCTTGTTGAGATTGGTGAAATCAACGCACATGCGCCGCTTCTCATTGTTCTTCTTCACCAGGACCGGGTTGGCTAGCCACTCCGTGTGGATGACCTCTCGGATCACGTTAGCCCCTAGGAACTTGCGCACTTCAATGCGGGCTGCCTCCTTCCACTCTGTCGATATCTTCCGCACCTTTTGCTTGTAGGGTTTCTTCTTGGATATTGAAGGGGGTCCATGCAAAGACATCCTCATTTTCCTAGAGGAGATCCAAGAGTGCTGCTTCCATTGGCTCTGGGAGGTCTGTCTCCAGCTGCACCGTCTTCTTGGGCTGATCCGGACGGAGCACCACGGCCTTGATTTCACCTTCGGTATGAGCTTTTGGGACAAATCGTGTGGATGATGGCCCCTCGCCTTCCTCTGGCAGCGCGGGAGCCATCTCGTTGACCTCCCGGTGCCCCGGCGCGCGCCCGATCTCGATGAGCCTGGCGAGCTCCTGATCTCCCAACACCTTGATGGTGCCCTTCGGGCCCGGCATCTTCATGCACAAGAAACTGTGGTGGGGGATAGCATAGAACGCATTGAGGAGGCATCTCCTGAATATGGCATTGTACTAGTAGGGCACATCAACAACATCGAAGACAATGTCCTCTGTGCGTGCATACTCACCAAGGCCAAAAGACATCGGCAACTCGATCTGCCCCAGTGCCTCAACTACCTGCCCTCCGAAGCCGCGTAGAGGGGTTCCGACGCAGGTGAGTTGAGTACAGGAGAGCCCCATACGGTCAAAGGCCGAGGCGAAAAGGAAGTTTGTGGAGCTCCCTCTGTCAATGAGGATGCGCTGGACCTCAACCCTAGTGATGTTGGCCAAGATGATGAAAGCGTCGGCATGGGGGTAAAAAGGCGCGTTGCAGTGCTCCCCTCCGAAGGTGATCGGGATGGTGGCGTAGTGGGGGAGCAGGACTAGTGGCCTCGAGGTTATGTGTTGGACCTTCCGAATGTACGCGCATCGTTGCCGCTTGGATTCTAGGGGCTGGATTGACCTCCTGAAGATGAGGAGGACAACGCGGTGAGCCCCCACCATGTGCTGTACGTCCTAGATCGGCACCTCCTGCTTTGGAGCTGGTAGAGGGGCCTGCGGCAGCATCTTGTACGTGGCCGGGTGCAGCCAAGGGTGGGTGGGGTGTGGCATCGGTGCCGGAGGCGCACTGACCCAGCCCATAGGCAGTGGTTGGCTAGTGTGCAGGATCGGTCTCCCTGGGGTGGAGGCCTTGCGGGCGGAGTCAGATGCCTGTGCCTTGCAAGTGTCGATGGAGGGGCACTCTCAAGTGGTGTGCCCTTCCTAGTGTTCGTGGATGATGCAGTATGGCTTCGATGAGTCCATGTAATGAGCCTGACTCAGCTCTGCCCGGGGTTTGGTGTTCCGGGATCCGGAGGAGGGCTTCCAGGCATAGGAGTCCCTTTTCCTCTTCCGATCCCCTCGAAACTCTTCCCTACCTCGAGAAGCCTCCACTATTTGGACTTCTCGGTAAGGGCGATGGGCTTGGTCCCACCGCTTGCGCTGGTCGTCTTTCTCCTGGGAGCGCTCCGGAAGAGAGTCATGATGCCTTCTCTCCTGCCTCTTGGGCTGGGACTCCAAGGGGTGATTCCGTTGCACCTCGCGGAGCTGGTCATCCTCCACGCGCGTATTCCTCCATCTTGCACATCAATTCCAACACGGTCTGTGGAGGATGCCAGGAGAGGCGCGACCGGAGGGAGCCGTGGCGTAGTCCCTCCTGTGCAACGTCGATGGTCCTCTCGCTTAGGCCACTGTCCTAGCACTTCATGTTGATGAAGCGCTTGACGAAGCTCCTGAGCATCTCTGTCCTTCCTTGCTTGACAGCAAAGAGGTGCCCCAAAGTGATGGGTCATCATAGTTCCCCTGGAAGTTTTCCAGCATGGCCTCCCACAGTTGCTCCCCAAAGAAGATCATCCTGACTTCGTGGGTGGTGTACCAAGTACGGGTGATCCCCGTTATAGCCATCACAAAACTCTTCGCCATGACAGTTTCGTCGCCTCCGACCGACTGGATGGCGGCCTCGAAGCTCATGACGAAAGCCTTGGGGTCGGTCTTTCTGTCGTAGGGGGCAATCTGCGGCATCTTGAATCCCCACAGCCAGCTGATGGACTAGAGGCCAGGGCATAGGGGGTACATGGGGTCGTAGAGGGTATTCCTATGGGTGTGTTTGTTCGATACGACTCGGCTCGGGAGACCTTTTGGCTCGTCCACACTCCCCTTCCCTGATGCATCCCAATGAGTCTTAACAGACTGGAGGGTTTCTAGCTCCTTCCGGAGCTCCCTAGCCCATCGCATGGCATTGGCTCTCCGGCTCCTCCTCCCTAGCCCGAGCCTCTTTGTTGATGGCTTCTCGATTAGCCATCTCCCTTTGCTCACCCTCCTTTCGGGCTTGCTCCAGCTGAGCATGCAGGTCATCCACTTCCGCTTCCACTTCCCAAGTTAGTCACTCCTCCGGAAGCCAGCGGCTTCGAAGTCGGAGACATCTCCCGTCTCCTCTTCCCCGGTCACTGGGTCTTCCTCGATTCTAGGTCATCATCGCTGATGCCGCCAGTTCTTCATCACCTCCCAGGTCGACCCTCTCTGGGTTGGCTCCGGCGGGTGCCCCGCCTTTCGGAGCCACAACCTCGGAGGAGCTAGTGGTCGTCGCGGGGAGGGGATCCACCGAAAGGTCCGTGGCTCCCACCCCCTTCCGTCATTGCAGTGCCATGTGGCTTCTCAGTCACTCTCGTCCCTACGGACGGCACCAACTGTTGGTGGTTACAAAATGCCCAAACAATAGAGGGTGGCTCTAGAACAAAGGCACTTGTCCAGAGAGCTTCTAGGGGACTGAGTGGCTAAAATGTTGTGTCTTGAACGAGTTCATTACTCTCCTATTTATGGCCATAGGGGACGAGACCTTTTCAAGCAAAGGAACCCTGTGCCCCTGGTGTGGAGGCCACCGGGATACGGCGCCAAGGGTAGGGAGGTCAAAGACCCCTCCAGGTACGGAGGACCCCCGTACCTAGGGCCAACGTGGTGGCTCCTTTCAATACGGGGGGGGGGAGGGGAGGGGGGGGCGTGGCTGTCCCGTACTTAGGGCTGACGCGAGGGTCATCGTTTTACTTTGGATGACACCTAAAGCAACGATTCTCCTCCTAGGGGTCTAATCCGGGGGTTCGATTGGAGCCCCCATTTCACTGCCCCTCCCGTAGGGATGACACCTTCGAAAGGGGGGTGGAGGTCTTCGGAAGGGCCCTGAGCATCCCGGATAGGGCTTTTTCCCATCCTGCAACTCCATTTGCAGTCCCGTTCTGGTTGCGCCACTCTAGGAACTTCGGGGGTCGACAACCAGTTCCCATACACTGGCTTTGGGGGACCTCTGTGGGTTTCGGAGCCCCTTTCTCCTCCTGCTTCTGTGGCCTCCTACCTTCCTAGCCTCCGTGACCTGAGGGGGCGAGGAAAATATGGGACGTTCTTCCCATGAGGAGAGGAGCCTCCGAGCCTCTGGAAGCGTTCCGACGGGAAACGATCCCTCCAACCCATGATCTTGAGCTAATTCCCTCTTCTTTTGAACTAGGAAGAAGAAACTCGATATGTTACAACAAGAGGCTTAGCAAGAAGAAAGAAGCAGAATTTGGGGCCTGACAAGATATAAGAATCTGCTAGCACTATTTCACTTCTTTTTAATAGATGGCCAAGCCAACATATTGACATGATTCCCCAAGAAATAGCTGATGGAGAGACGAAAGCATATGCCAGTGAAACTAATCATAATACTCCCATATCTTCTATGCGTTCTGTAGTATGGGTTGCTCTTAGGAAAATAGAAAGATTATCCCATTGCAGGCTATCAAATTAGCAAATAAACTTATTCTTGAGCTCAATGCATGAAAGAACTATCTAATTAAAAAAAGGTGGATCCTATAGATTTTCTCACCCGATGCACGAAGGATTCACGAGGAATGAATGGGAAGACTGTTATTATCTAGAACGGACAAGAGCTTCTGGTAATACTCCAACTGAGGCAAAGGTGTTTCATCAAAAAGGTTTTGAGAAGAATTTACTAGGGTTGGGAGCAGGGGTTGGTGGAACAACTGGGACAAACCTCTTTTGTACAAAAGAAAAAAAACAAAGAAAGAGTGGGGTCAATCTTTCAAACTCAATTAATAATGTTGTGCCTGTAAAGCAGATATTGTCGTGATTTGATCACTAACTTGTCTAGATCATATGCCCTTTGGTGAAGTGGGCAGCAACTATCTATGCAAGTTGCCCATCTAGGGTTAGGGTTTGCAGCGGGGAAGAGGGAAGGAGCGCGCGCATCTATCTACTTGTTAAGTTTTCGAATTGAATTTTGACATGTACATCAAGTAACAAAATAGTGAAATAAAAATAGTAATGGATGACCATGTTATTATTCCTCTCTCATCTCACATACCATTACTACATATATGCTAATTTAAACTTTTTACTCGATGTATATGTCTAGTCTTGATTTGAAACCTTAAGAAGAGCTAGGTAGATTCACATCATGAAAACATCATAAATTTTTGGTGGAAGTGTTTATGAGCATTCATGCGTGGGAGCATAGGACCATATAATCTATTTGAAGTACTAGAGATAATCTCACATGTTGCATGTGTAGGGTCTACTATGACCTTCCCTTTTTTACTTCTCCTAGTGCAAGCTTCTCTCTGTCTTTCTCTTTCCCTCCACAATCTAGCCATCTTGGTGTTGGATTGTGGTAGAGTCCGAGGGACTAGAGGGTAGTCATAAAGGAAGAAGTTGTTGGATTTGTGAGGATTGTAGATGGCAAACAAAAAACCTGTGTGTGAGACAATGTGCTTGGCTGCTCGTAGGACCGTTGGTGCATGCGCATGCAGGGCGGCTTATTGGCAGCCCTTTCTCGTTGCGTCTACTCTAATTGAAGAACTTATAAAAAATACATCATGGCCAACACTACCAACATTGCGAAACAAGAAACACACCAAAACATTGCCGAATGATCTTGGGTGTACATCCAGATTCTAGAGGCAATAACAACGAAACCAATGGTTTTTGGATAAATAAAACATCCAACTAAACCCCCATGTCACTTCTGGGTGTTGTACTAGCTAGTGCCAGAAACAAATAATAAAAACAGTAAAACTCATCAACTAGTTTGTAGAAACCTCATGTCGGTCCCAATGCGAAACTGAGGTTCGTCATGCAAGGGGAGATTATTATGGAGACACACTGCAGGTGCTGAATGGATCATAGTCCATCTAAAACGCCGCACACATTGAGCGGGCACATTGTTAGAGAGCTCGCGAACAGAAGAACTCGTAATCGGGATGATAGTTCATGGCTTCCCCAGTTGCCTTGGGAACCAGCGCCTTCGACATGGCTGATGCGCCGTGCTTCAGTGCTCTCATCCGCTCATTCAGAAGTTCAGCGGGATCCTTTTCCATGGAGCCCCCTGATGTAGGCTTGGACCTTGGTTGTTCTCCCAGTTGAAACCACTTCTCTCCCTGTAAAAAATGGATTTTCACAGTGATGACCTGAGTATGAGTTGAGAACCAAAAAATCTTCATTCTAGAACAATTGATATAAGCAATGAACACATATTTCTTTTCTTCAAGAAAATTAAAAAGTATGTATTTCTAGTATTATTAAAGGCATGTCTGCCTAACAGGAAAAAAATATATATGCTGGTTGAACTACTAACCTCGTCTTTGTAACTTAGCAGACCGACAATCGGACAAACTACAGGAGTGAGCCCATCAGGCATATATGTAGAGCAAGTCTGTGGAACTAATTTGCCCAGGGAGTGGTACGTCAGGAATGCAGCTTGGCAACGCCCTGCAGCTGAAGGTATCTGACAGATAGGATACCAGGCAACACAGAACCTGAAAACGGAGCAATCTAGTTAGCACAGAAACAGAAACAAAATGGTTTAATACATTGGAAACCCTAGGAAGATACAGCCAATATTGTTTTTCTACAAGACGGCAAGAGTTGTGCTGCAAGTGTTATTAGAAGAGAGAAAGATAAAAAAACAAACAGGAAGCAGGGATGGCATACCAGGAAGCAGGATGAAGATCAGATAGCCTCACACTTTCAAGTTGCTTAGGATCCCCAAATATTGTATTACCATGCAGGTTCACGCCACTGACAAGCTGTTTTATCCTATATTACATCGCAGCAAGATTAATTAACAGAGATGGAAAAGACTCAAAGACTGTTTATCCTAGCGTCTATATATGCATAAAACAAATTATAAAGAATGTGAAAACACAAGGTAAACAGTATAATATAGAGGGTCAGCATACTTGGTAAAGAGTGGAGGCCGTAAAAATGGTTTCTCCCGTTCAAAGTACTCAAAGAGAAGTACTCCATTATTTGAGGAAGCATTGAAAGAGCACTGTCCAAACAACTGAACTGCAGAAAGTGAAGGTACAAAATATGCACATATCTCTGACCTACGGTAGGTGCCAGTTGTACCACATTTTATGTTTCTGTGGATCTCTACCTCAATTCCAAAGGACTCGGGTTCTTCATACCAGTTCCACACGCTCCTCAAGGCAACACCTGGCATCTGATCTCGGTATGGTTGGATGCAAACCGGCTGGCCCAGCATGCAGCTGTTACTTGTTGTGTGAGGTATCTGTTCAATGACCGGGGTGGCCGATCTTAGAAAGGTCTCAATGTCAGCAACTGGATGGCCACAACTCATGTACATATCAGATGCAGCTTGAATTTGATAGGCATTGTTAACGGCCTTAATAATCTTATCCAATACAGATTCATGACTAGTCAATCCGTTCTCTTCTTTCTTCTGTTCTTCTGCTCTGGAATCTGTATCCTTGGCATCACCATCTGCAGGAGCCAAAGCTTTCAGCTCTCCTTGCAAGAGAAGACATCCTGAAGAACAGGTTTCCTCGATAACCTCTAGGGCCACATGATGATGAGAAGTTGAACTCAGCGCCATCTGATTACTCTCAAGATTTCCTGGGTGCACTGTTTTAAGAAGCATCCTGCTGTTACCAGGAACATTTCCTTCATTAGTAAAACCAGTTTTCAGCACACTACCCAAACTCTGGCCCTTCTTGTATTCACCCTTTTTATGGTTTGGTTTTCTGCCAGAGAAGCAATCATCTTTTATGTAATGTCCTATTGTAATCTCACTTGGAGCTTTTGGGACAAGTGCACTAGATATAGGTACCGAAGCAGACACGGTAGGACTAGGAGTAGGACTCCGCAAACGTTGTATCTTTTTCAGTTTCTGTGCTGTCTTCCTTGAGATTACTTTCTGAAATTCACCATCATGACTAGTATCATTGCCACAAAGCGAGCCTTCTTGGGAGGAACTAGTAGGACTGATTGTTACACTGGAGCTTTTATGATCATTTGGCTTGTTTCTGTCACCACCCCACTCATTAAGCCCTAGGGAGCCTGCCAATACTGCTGCAGACCATGACAATTTACTTCTCGCATCTGACAAGCTGCCAGCAACAGCATGACCCTTGGTGTTATTCCATGCATTACAGCCAGTATAAGATTCAGCCACTGATTCGTTACTTCCAGTAGAAGAGTCATTCACTGATGAACCGGAAACACTGTAATATGAGGTGCTAAAACTTCTGTACTCATTGCTACTAGAAGATAGTTCTTTCTCATTACCAGAAGATGCTCTAGAGACAGGACTAATAAGTTCTGTCACCTGGGAACTAGAGGATGAACTGTACTCCAACAGTGGTACGTCCGTGGTAACATAGCTGGATGAGAATGGCAGGGCTTCATCACCACTGGCCGCATTAACGCATGTGGAGGATGGTTCGGTGCGCAGTTCACTCTGCATTTCTGAAGCATTGGGCTGCTTTCTGGACTTGCCCTTTTTCTTCTTGTTGTTTTTTCTGCTCTTATTTCTTGTAGCCTTTTGTTTACCCGAACCTATCTTGAGAAAAGTACCTTCCAAGAAATCTGAATTAGATTCTTCTTCTTGTTGTTTTGGTTCTGATGGACGCGGCAGTGGCGGTGGAGTGCTTGCTTGAATCCATAGCAGTGGCGGGGAAGGACGCCTAGGGTAGTTGTTGAATGGGACTTGGTAGTCATCTTCAGCAGATTCATTATCTGTTGAACTGTTCAAATGATTCCATCCCAGAGCATACCTGGAGAGAAAGTAAACCAAAGTTGTCAAGTAGTTAACTGAAACAATAGTAAAAAGAATAACACAATAATATCAAGCATGGCATCATAAACTAGAGCACCAAATAGGAATCCAATTAATCCAAACAAATAGGAACTGCACCATTTAAATATAAACTTGATGTTATATTAGAACACACCCCCTCCCCCACCACCACCCTAATGTTAAATTAAACCAATGCAATGTCTTATATATCCATTTCAAAAGATTGAAGGCTGTACTTTATCACAATCCCAAAGTACAGAACTTTGAAAACGAGTTTTTTAGTTACCGACTCTGTCCTCAAACATTACTTTTCTAATTAGTCAAAATATTTGACCAATATACTAAACAAAATATCCATACTTCGTATATGTGTGATTTTCATCAAAACATTAGCAATTCTTTTGTTGGACGTGTACATATCTGCCCTTTATGGCATAGTGCGGTACCACCTAATTTATAAGCCTAGAAAGGATGTCTTCTTTCCCTTTATGCACACCAACCATCATGGTGCCAAAAACTGCTATTTAGAAAAGTTTCCATGCGGCTTCAAGCCCCTTTTTGGTTGGCTTACTCTTGTAAGGTTCATCCTCTCTGTCATCTAAACCTATCATCGTCTAGCATAAGATTTTGTTGATTTAAAAACTAGATTATATGAGTAGTATTGAGAGTTGTTTTTCTTTTTGAAGAATTCTTTGGTTTTGTTGTTCATAGTATGAGTTGAGAGACACCTTCAAACCACGAGTTCCAATGGAACAAGTTCCTTGCAATCCCACACCCATCAGTGTCTTTTATCTAAACAGTTGCTTTTACCTGGCGACCGACAAAATTCCAAGTTCTAGCACCATTAATGTATTTCAACGAATTGGGGTATGTCCTCTCTAGGGGCCCTTTAAGCTTCAAATCAGTCCACAATTGACCTGCCAATGCATCTTAAATGATTGTGATACAGTGAAAAATCTTGACAAGCACACAAACTTGGAGGAATTTGTGCATTGTCTCCCCCATGGATCCTCTGCCACCCATGAAATGCTAGTTGAATCGGGGAAAAATGAAGTCTACCAATTGGTGGATTCACCATTTGCATACCTCAGGGGATCACGATGTGAGCTGATGAGGTTATTAAATACTACCTCCATTTCACAATATTTGTCTGATGTGCATACCTAGGAGGCACAAAACTAAATTTTAACAGGATTGGATCATTCTTAATCTTATCAGATAGATGAATTATTTTCTAACAAGCACTAGTTTGACATAGTTATGTTAGTTATTGCTCTACTATTAAGCCAAGTACGTGAATCGGACAAAAAGTTGTGAAAAGACAGGAGTATATATACAGTGTGATGCTCATTTGGAAAGTTCCAAATAAGAACAAATTGCAAACTAGTGCGTCCAAGATGGCCCTTCTCTATAGCATTATTGTAACCATCAGCGTGTCTCATGAAACTTTGATGAGGTTGTTATGAACATAGAATATAAACTCCAAATTTGGAGAGAACAATTCAAGAACAAGTGCAAATATTCATTGTTATACATCGTTAAACGCTAATGGTAGACAATATAGCTTGTGTTATGGGCACATCAGTTGTGTTGCACCCAATGTAGCAATTATATATCAAGAAAAGTCCTAGGAGTGAAGATTAAGAAGGTACATCAAGGATTTACTTTTGATTCTATTTACATCACAAGGAATGTGTGGAAAGAAAGAAAATAAAGGTTTTTCCAACACAGTAACATGCCCTCAAAACATGTGGCAGCAAATGCAAGAGAAGACGTATTAGTTCCTACAAGGTACAAGGAGAGCATGCATTCTCCAAGTGTAAAATTCTTTTCTGTCCCTTTTATTAGTGGTCTTGTTACAACCATATTGCCTCCAGTGGCTTCCCTGAGGGTGCTTCATATTATATTATTCAATCCTGTTGAACGATAAAATTATTTTCCTTTTCTATTTTTGAAAATTATCTTGTTTGGAATTATTACTTATATATATTGAATCAAGCTTGTATAAATATTGTACCAATTTAGGATAGAAGTATCATAACCTAAAAAACAATAGTAACACTATTAACATCTTAGTTCTTCCATATTGGCCAATGTTCACATTCGCTAAGAGTGTTATTCATTTTATATGTACCCTGTATCATGTTAAGTCAATTTTATATATTTAGAAATGGAGCACTACATAAGTACTTGATTAATATGAATTTGTTGTGGTCATGCTTTAACTGACTGCAAAATATTATTCATACAGCAACATATATAAGACATGGAAATCAATAATAACAAAACAATAAATTATATTTAATAGAACGAAAAATTTACATGCTACCCGACATCATGACACAATCTACGCAAGTTATCTATGGTTGAAAGAGATCAAATTGGCACATTGCACACCACTGAAATAATGACAATATTAATCAGATTTTCCATGTGACAACCATCCAACCATGAGCTTATGCAGTGCTATTAGCTAGGATCAGCTTGTGTCTGATAAGGTTAGGCCCAGATTACAATTATCATCTATATTAGACATATATAGCCTAACCAATTAATTTGTGTTTATTATATTCTTATAACATAAGTTGTATATAAGACTATATATATGAAAGTCACCCCCACATTGAGTGTACATGTAATTGGATAATTCATTCACCTTGTGGATTGGAGTGGATCAAGGGGAAAATAAACTCTTCTTTTGTTAGGGTAACTCAAGTCTGCATGGGAAATGGCTGTATCCAAACCAGCCCTTACTGTTTTTTCTTTTGTTACTTCAATAAGGATAACTCTTCTTAAAAGATTTTTTTAAAAGGGTTATTTTACTATAGGGTTCGCATCTCATTCCCTATCAAATTTCATTCTAATCTATAAATCATCTTAAGCATGCACGGATCATCATCAGTACATAATTCTACATTTTGGTGCGGCTGCAATAATCCAATCCAATTCTAGCTAGTACTCAGACACATTTATAGGGTAGATTTGACTTAGTTCATCAAGGAAAGGGAATAGTAATATAGAGAAAAGAATTTGACCGTATCGCTCGCTCCTGTTCTTGCTTGGCCACAACGGCAGCTACTTGACGTTCCTGCAACATCATATGAATGAAAAAAAGAAAACAAATGAATTCTACAAGAAAACAAACCGTATCTATGCTTAATGTAACATAAAATATATCCCAACATTTCACATACAAATTCAATATTGCCTGGATTCTTTTTCTCTATGGAACATCTAAAGAACCGGCGACGTCTCCTTATTGTTGTAGCCCCGTCAACATTTCCTGAGGATTCTCCTTGTCCCATAGGCATATTTGTAGAACCTGTAGGAACATAGTATTAGGAATCATATGGGTCCATACATCATGTTTCCGAAAATATGAAAAATATTTTTATGTAGCACTAAATTGCTACTAATACTTCAGCGTATGTTTGATTTAGAGACAAGGTGTGGGATGGGAGGATTCCGTCCTTGTTTCCATAGGATGGGATCATTTCACATTGTGTTTGGTTAGTGGGATGAATCTATCCTAATTCTTTTATTTGGTTGGTGGGACGGAGAGGATGGAATGGATGCAATTTCTTTTTACATTGCTAGACATTGTATTAATACATGGGTCTCATTGCACTTGTCATACTCCCTCTGTCTATCTTGTTTTTTGTTCATTTTTTGGGAGTTATCTTCTTCCTCCATGGTAGGGATGAAAACGATCGGTAACAATATCATCTATGCAGAAATGATTGCCCGGTCGATCAGAAATTTCCCCAATTTCACTATTTAGCTATTCAGTGTCGACTACAATATGATAATAGAAGAAATTAGAAAATCTAAATTTAAATACGGCAGTGATCGGAAATGATATCACTTATCCGGAAACGACTTGAAAACGAGCCTCCTGCCTACCGTTCCGTGAGCGAGCCACTTCTGCAGCATCCATTGAAGATAGCTCGGTCCAAAATCAAATCGAGACACCCCTCCTCCTCATCCTCAAGTGAAAGCCTCAAGGGTTGTTCTTCACCAGCCCACCTCTGGCGAGAACGGAAGCAAGGCGTCTCCCAATCGTTCCAGACGCCTCGCTAAGGAGGTAGCTTTTGTTTGAACCGAATGGACCAGACGGAAGCAAGCAAGGACGAGAGGCGAGCGGCGGCGCGCGCGTGTGGGTCATGAAGATGTGCAGCGTGAGTGCGCTGGTCCTCAAGCTGCACGGCACGAGCGTTGCATTATTGGGTCATCGAGGGCTCGTTCGAAGTGCAAGTATGCAGGAAATTAAACTAGCAAGCTTGATGGTCTCCATCAAGCCAGCAATCGTGTAGGGCGAATAGGGGGAAAAATGTATGCAGACTGCATTTCTGTGTTGATATGTCAGTTTTGGATATAAGCGGCAAGCAAGTGGCTTAGTGAAAAGAACAATTCAGTGGATAAAATATTTTCTGCTACCGAGAAATGATTTGCGTATCAATGACAGTGTTTGGAATTTGGATTAGGGCATCCGCCGATTGCCCGGCGGCGCTATGATTCTATCTGTGAAACGACGAGGAGAGGGGCGGCCTGATCGACGGAGTACCTGCGGAGTGCCGGCTTGATTGGCCACGGCTCGGCTCTCTCCTCATGCGGGCACGAACGGCGCAGCGCTGCTTCAAGCCTCCCCGTGCCGCACCGCTCGATTTGCTTCGCCACGGCCGGGGAGGAGCTCGCGCCGGCGATCTTGCAGGGCGGCTGGAGATCCGAAGCACGCCGAGCTAGCTACTAGCAGGGCGGCGAAGCTTCTAGGGCGGCTGGAGATGCGCGCCACGCGCGCTGAGGCTTCAGGATGGCCGGACGGCGGCGACACGCCGGGTTCGCAGGCGGCCGGAGATCCCACGCCGGAGGGCGGCCCCAGCTCCTTCCTTTCTTCCCCAAATCCGGTACAACCACAGCACTGACGTCGATGTCCTCCTCCTCCGGCGGTGCTCCCGTCCCGGTAAGCACCTCGTGCAATTCCACTACCTTCTCCTCATTTCCCTCATTCCTCCCCGCGGACGCCACAAGTACGGCCACATGCGGCCATGCCGGCCCGCTGCCGTTTCTTGTCGCCGCCGCACTCCTTCGGGAAGCCCCCAGCGAAGCGATGGGCGAGCTCGCGACGCTGCGAGCACCGCTAGTCGCTGCCGCCGCTCTTCGGGAAGCCCCCGTCGTCGTTCCCACCGTCGCCCGCGAGCGAGACGGAGCGAGACGCCGTCCAAGTGGGGAAGAATAATTGAGGAGACAAGAGAGTTCTTTTCGGCGTTTGTGCACCTACTACCTACTGTAGCTGGCAGTGCACCAGTGCCGCGTTCCCACGTCAGCCCTGGCCCTAGCGCCGGCTGCACCTACCCCTGCCGCGCGACTGCTACGGAGGCACCGCCCGCTGGGCTCGGGCGTGCCCTGGGCCCTGGCCACCCGCCGGCCACAGCTCTAAAGCGCAGCGCTGCAGCCCACGAAGGGTGACGCCAAGACGCACACGTCAGTCTCACGTCAGCCCTGCTGCCTAGGTAAGTGGGCTGGGCTGGTGGATTACTCCTTGTTGGGCTAAGATACTCCTATTTTACCAGTCTCACGTTAGCCCATTCAATTTGCGCTTTTAGAAACTGAAATTCCCCATCAGCCATCCCCTTCGACGACCTCCAGCCTCTCTCCTCGGTTGCTCCATGGCCGAACACCAAGCACATACTAGTCGTGCATGCACAAGATGCATCAACTCTAAGTACGGATGGATGACTCAGCCAATCATGACTGAATCACCCCTCCCTCTATTACATACTCCAAAAAGGCAAAAATGAATTATTTCCCACGAAAATTATTAAAACGAAGTGACCGAGACAAAAAGGATTCACATACCGCTGCAGCTCCAACAAAACTTCTGAAGAATTCCTGAAGTACACCACCAGCCGGCTAGACTAGCGTTGATGTCAGTGGGGAGAAAACGGTGTGGGCTATTTTAAAATGAGGGATAATTTAAGTTGGGATCGGACTTGGAAGAGAATACGTTGAGAAGGAAGGGAGGAACGGTCAGGGTCAGCAGACTGGCCAGGGGGAAGGGTGGAAGGGGAAAGGAAGGGGACGGTCTTATTTAATAGTGAGGGTGTGAATACAAGATAATGCTTGTTTTATTGATATAACAAAAAAATACAAGACTACAGTCCTGGGAGGCCATGGCAGGAAAAAGAAAAGAAAAGAAAAGCAAAACAGACTCGCCTAGTTGGATTGGGACATCAACACGGGTAACCACTCAACTCAAAACCGCCACACCCGACCGGTTGGATTGGGACGTCAACGCGACCTCACCGCTCCACTCACCACGGCGGCACCCACCAACATTCACGCTCATGTATTCGCCGAAACCTCCAAGCGTGGCCCTGCGTCAACAGGGAACTAATAGAAGCAGACTGTACCACACCGAGAAGGCCACCGCCATGCGGGACCCTCCATTGTAGTATTGCTGCAATACCACACTCCACCTGACAGAGTGATACCACCGAATTCAGACCTCTCGCAGTCGCCACCACAATAGCACAACGCGCAGAGGCCTCACCATATCCGTCGTTGGACTCCACCTCGCTCTCGTCGCCTCAAAGAAACACCGCACACGAGAGCGTCGCCACGCCCGCCACAGTACTCCACGTCACGGATCCGTTTCTTTTGTCGCCGTCAGAGTGGTGAGCAATATTGCCCCGCTCCACATCCATTGATCAGCCAAGCCTCACAGTTGTTTAATAGTACGTGAGGGTTTGAATGTGATGTTGCTGTGGAGTGTTATTGTGTGGGCATCACAGTTGTTGTGAATTTGTATTTTCTTGTGCACGTGTTTTGTCTGTACGCTACTGCTTTACAAGGAGCCGTCTTGCATAAGAAGTGAACAAATGCTTGCTACTTCTGGACGATCTACATGCATGTCTTGCATGTTAGTAGTATTGAAATAAATAAGTTTGGAGTACGTATGATACTGACATATATTAATGCTAACCAAACAAATACAGTTTGCTTCTGCTCATAAACTATACTGCTAAAATACTCTGTTGATGCCATCATATCTAATATCTCCACAATCTAAATATATACCCCGGTACCCTTTTTATTTAATAGAAAAAATAAAAGGTTAATTATGAATAGAAGGTACAACATTTGTGAAAGATACACAATCCTCCAGAAAGTGCTTCATGCCAGATTTTAGAGATAACTGATGTATCTCTAAGATAGGCCATCCGTAAGTCTACCCTCTAGAAAAGCGTATCATGCAAACTTTTAAAGATAGACCATCTCTAAGACCACCGTCTAGGAAGTGTTTTCATGCCAACTTTCGCATATAGCTTTTCCTGAAGTTTCCAATAGAAATTTATAAGAAAAATTTTGAAAAAACTTTTCAGGAGAACAAGGGGGCTTCTTAGAAAACTTTTACAGAAGTAACAAGATTGAATTTTAGTGAAAATTATTTGGGAATTGTGTTTGCAGGACATCCTCGAGGATCGTTTTGTGTGAGAAACACTCCAGTCGTTGATTTAGTTAGATGGACAATGTGATTTTATCTCCAACACACCGCAGCACATAAAAGGACTGCTTTGCCCTTGTAAAGCTAGGCCCACCTGTCAGCTCTCTCCCTCTCCTCCTTCCCCTTTCCATCTCTAAACAAGCAACTTCTATGGCTGTACAAAACCAAGCAATCCTCACATCTGGAAGAAACCCCCCCCCCCCCCGTGCCGCCAAGGGGATGTGCCGCTGTCCGAGCCGACCCGCCCCATCCCCTCATGTGGCCGCCGCCGTTCGAGCCGAGCCCGCCCTCCTGCCCCATCCGCCTTCGCCACTGCCGCCGAGGGGAAACCATCGAGGACGAAGGCAACACCAGCCCAAGGCGGAGGAGTTCCCTTGCACCAGGCGCGAAGGCGGCACCTGCCCGAGGATGCTAGCCTGGGCCTCTGCCGCCATTCGGGCTTGAGCAGCCTCGTATGGCGCGACGGCCTCACACAGCGGCGAGCTTGGAGGAGTTCGGGCACGGGATGTGGCCCACATCGGTGCAGCGGTGGAACTGAAGAGGAAAGGGGAAGGAGGAGAGAGGGAGGGCTGACAGGTGGGCCTGGCTTTATGTGGGCAAAACAATCATTTTTTGTGCTGGGTGTGTTGGAGACAAAAAAACAAAATGACAGTGTTCAACCAATTAAATTAATGATTGAAGTGTGTCTCGCACAAACCATCCTTTGAGGATGTCCTGCAGACAAAATTCCCAAATTATTTCCAAAGTTTTAGGGATCTTTCTAAAGTAGAAAGTTACGGAGCAAAAAGGGTAAAAAAAAAAGTAGAGCAATGCTTGGGATTTTTATTGCTTTTGGGCGCACTTGCGTCATACCACATGTGGAGCACCAAATCATAAAAATGGAAACGCTATGTAATTACAAGCCTTATTAGATATGTGGATTAGCTGAGCACTCAAGAACCCTTGTCCGTGCGCTATTTAACTACTAACTCCATCCCAGAATATAGCTATATTTATATTTGCACTAAGTTAAACCTTTTAACTTTGACTATAAATAGCAAAAAAATCATAAAGATTGATAACACAAAATGTATGTTAGCAGATTCGTCATGAAACCAACTATCGTAATATATAATTTTTTATTTGAAAATTATTATTTTAAGATATTGTTGGTCAAAATTAAGAATATTTGATTTATATTAGGACAAACCTAAATATTGCTATATTCTGGGACAAAGCGAGTATTTCATAAGGATCATACAGCTTACTCCCCCATTGCGCTCAAGTTGCACCTTGCATCATACAGCTTTAACATTTACTTCCAACTGATTTAACAATCAACGTAACATTTCGAATATATGTATGTAGCTTGGGGCTCATATATTTATGTATAGTTGGCTTGCTCACCCATGTCATCTTAGCCATCCATCTAATGTAGCACGTACGGAAAGGTGTGTAAGCTAAAATCTTGTGAAAGATGGATAGAAAATCCTCCTTCATATTCTTGTTGATGGACCGAGTCTTAATATTTCTCCCCTCCTCCCCGTCTCAAGCCAAGGCCCAAATGTTTGAGATTAATGTTATAGTAGATTGATGACTGAGATGACATGGGGAAGAAACCAACCGGCAATGTCCAAGACGTGGTACCATTTGATTGGAGGGGCATGCATGGGTGCATGGGTGATTAATTATTTTGTATCTCAACTATATAATTGCACTTTCCTCTTTAAACTATTATTCTGTTTGAACCGATATGTTGCTTAGACGAATGCAACATATAAAACGAGATCTCATATTTGTAGATTGCACTTATTTTTTACTTATAAAAACTCAACATTCAAAATGTATGACTTAACATTTTGAATATACATCTGATGATATTTTGCTTATGATTTAATTTGTTGTGCGGTAGAAGCTGACAGCAGAGTGGTTCCAAAATCCCTTACGCTTTGATTTGTCTGACTCTCTTCATTTCGCAGCAAACCTTGCATGGATAGTTACACAACATATTGTACAAGTCTCATGCTTGACTCCCAGTCCATATACATCACTAGTTTTTGCTTACACGAGTACACGACACACCTCAACGTACACGTACTACTGCAAGTCCAATAATTCCCTACAAACCCTTACAAACAAGCCGAAAACAAAGCCATCCTCTTTCTACTAGTTATTCAACAAACTTAACAAAAAGTCTACGCTCGCGTCTGCCATCGCCTTCGCGCTTCCTTCCTCGCCAACCGCTGCGCGAATCTTCTCAGCTAGACATCCTGCGTCCTAATTATACTTCGTCACTCGTTTCTGGCATCACTAGTGGCGGCCGTCGATGCCATCTCGACGTTGTTCCTCTCCTTCTCCGGAGACTGCTGCTGCTGATAGCTGTCGCCGGCCATGTTTGGGATGCCGAAGAGCTCGCCCATCTGCTCGAGCGTGCGGCCGCGTGTCTCCTTGAGGTAGGTGAAGAAGAAGACCCAGGCGAGCGACGCGATGCCCGCGTAGAGGAAGAAGCTGCCCCCGATGGTGATGCCCTTGGAGAGCGACAGGAAGGTCATGGAGATGACCCCGCTCGTGACGCGGTTGAGGCCCACGCCCAGCGCGCACCCCAGCGCGCGGAGGTGCAGCGGGAAGATCTCCGAGCTGTACACCCACGCGATGGGCCCGAGCCCGATGGAGAAGAAGGCCACCACGCCGAGGATTGAGGCGATGCAGACGCCGACGGCCCACGGGATGGTGGTGCCCTCCGGGTGGTGGCCGATGACGGTGAGGCCCAGCCCGAGGCCCACGAGGCTGACGACCATGCCCCCGGTGCTGGTCAGCAGAAGAGGCCGCCGCCCGAAGTGGTCGAGCGTGAACGTGGCCACCAGGATGAAGAGCGTCTTGGTCGCGCCGACGGCGCAGGTGGTGCCGAGCAGCTTGTTCTTGTCGGCGATGCCCGCGCTTTGGAACACGCGCGGGCTGTAGAGCACCACCGAGTCGATGCCCGACGACTGCTGGAAGAAGTGGATGCCGAGCGCCGACAGCAGCACGCGCCGGACGCCCGGCGCCGGGGAGAGGATCAGCTCCTTCCACACGCGCACCTCGCCGCCGGTCCGTTTGGTCACGGAGACGTCGACGTCCCCGTCGAGGTCGGCGGGGATGCCGGCCGCCGCCTTGATGTCGGCGAGGCGCAGGGCCGCCTCCTCCGGCGAGTCGGAGGTCTTGTCGAGCACCACCCTCGCGTCGGCGAGGCGGCCCTTCATGACCAGCCACCGCGGGGACTCGGGCATGCCCAGCACCATGAGCGCGAGGACGACGGAAGGCGCGGCGCCGATGCCGAGCATGAGGCGCCAGCCGAGCTTCAGGCTGAGGTGGGAGAAGGCGTAGTTGGAGACGTAGCCGAGCAGGATGCCGAAGTTGATGAACACCTCGGGGAAGGAGGTGAGGAACCCCCGCGACGACGCGGGCGAGACCTCCGCCGTGTAGACGGGCGCGATCATGAGCGCGTAGCCCACGCCGATGCCCGCGACGAACCTGCCGGCCATGAGCATGGGGTAGTTGACCGAGAAGCCCATAATGAAGGCGCCGACGAAGAAGATGGCGGCGGCGAGGATGATGGTGAGCCGGCGGCCGATCCAGTCGGAGGTGCGCCCCGCCGCGAAGGAGCCGATGAGCGAGTAGAGGTTGAGGATGCCCAGCAGGATCTCCACCTCGACGTCCGAGATCTCGAGGTCCTCCTTGATGAACAGCGCCGCGCCGCTCATCACCCCGATGTCTGAGACCACGTAGAAAAGTGTCAAGACACTTAGCACGACGAAGTTACTAAAACATGATGCACGCACTTTAGCAGCAACAAGACAGCGAACAAGTAAAAAAAAAACAGAGAGAGATGGTGATGATTTATATTAATTTATGTACCGTAGCCGAGGAGGATGGAGGTCATGGAGGCCAAGATGGCGCAGGCGAAGGCGAACCGGACGTTGGTCTTCTTCTTCGGCGCGACGCCGTCGGGGAGGCGCCCATCGGAGGCTGCCGTGTTTGTTGCTTCTTTGTGCTGTTCTGCCATTGTTACCTTCGGGAGCTCGAGATCTCCTAACCGTGCACTACGCTTGGTCTCGGACCAGGTTGCGGCTGAAATATAGTGGTGTACAAGGTTTTACACGTCCCTAGCTAGCCAACATGAGCAGAAGACGCTGGTGAAGGGGGCATCCATATATAGGCGTCTAGGCGATCGAGTGGGGTAGAAGCGGGATACGTGATCACCTGGCTTAGTGGCTCTGATCGATACAAGGAGGCCGGTGTTTTGATGATTATATATACCAACTGTTAACCCAGTGCCGTCGTCGTCTTTGCGGTGGTAATATAATCTGTTTTTAGTTGAACTGCAAAGCATTCGTAGAGATTATCTTACGCCCAAAAATTGAATTCTTCATGTGGCTTGCATGTCAGAGTTACTCTCGCTCACACCTAACATTGGAAACCTCGTGTCGGCGTGTTGTCACTTGGCGCTTGGGCCATGCTAACAAATAGGTTGCGAAACATTTGGCTGTTTCATTGTACTCTCCCCTTTCTTCATAATGAATGAAAATGTGTGTCCACGTGGCATCCAGTGCACGTTTTAGGAAAAAAATGTGTGAAGAAAACGTGTCGTATCGCACATGATACTGCAAACTAAAATGGTCACTGAGCTTCTTGTCAAATTAAAATGGTTTCCAACAAAATTTGATATGGCAAATTGATCCGAGGTATTGAACTTTCCTTTTTTTTTCATGGTTTGGAATCATCCTAGCTAGGTGGATTAAACCAAACACAGAACGACCAGAATCATGAATTCATGTTCTCCCTGCTAGCCAGGTCGGTCTATGTATCCGTAAATATCTCCATGGATAACGCTGTTTAACAGCTCGAGATCAACGAGGCAGCCGGGCACGCGAAGTCACGAGTCAAATGCTTCAATTGATTTTATACTTCTTAAAAAAATTAAATACTCCAAAGATTCGCTGTCACATTCGTCAAAGAGCTTAGCCAAGCACGGAGAACGACGGAACCACTGCCCATCACAGGTCACCAGGTGTGCACGACCGCAGCTACAAAACTCCTTACCCATTTCGTCTCCACTCGCGGGCCATGTTTAAACAAAACCAGCATGCTAATCCACACACGCGTATATCATTGATGCACAGTATCAACGACAACCGATCGGACAAGAACTGATCGCTTCAATTTGATCCTTTGATCGTATCATAAAAAAAAAAGCATTTTCCGTTCTTTATATTTGCTTGGAAAAACATTTCACTTGACATTTCAACATTGTGTGGTAGTGTGTCTCCTGCTTAGAGGTCCACCTGTGTTTGAGACTTACTGATTTACAGCCCTATGTAGGCGAACGTCACTAGGCACAATTCAGTAATGTTCTAAATCCACAAGGACCCTATCAATTTTACACACAACAGGCTCTTGCTGTTCCTATTGAAGTCACTGTGTTTTTCTTAACAGTTTGAGTACAAGAAGTCAGCACGCACATGACATGATACTAAGAACACACAAATGTAGTATAACTCCATATACAAGTCAACAGCACATGGGAGCTGCTCAGATCAGGTCAGTATAAAGAGCTGTATACATCATGGAAATGGTTCCAGAGCTAATTAAAATCAAATAACTCGTTTGAAGCTTTCACATAATTTCTTTCAACCCACAATAATGTATAAGCTATACACATCCACATATTAAGAAGCTGCTACTCCGATCCAACCAGGCGCCCTCCAAACTCAAGAACATGTGGAGGGAAAAAAGCGTATGAGATTTATGGAACACCTCAGCAAGCAAATTACTTCAACCAAGTCATTTAAATCACAATGTATTAAGCAACAATTTAAGAGTCATTATTATAGAAGAAGCACCACGTAACTTCAAGTAGTAAGATAAATAAATATTTCACAACAATACTTCATAACGAATATACAAATGGTGCAATGCAGTGCAATACATGACTTCACTTTTACCCACACATCCCAAGGAAGGAGGTAAGGGTTGCAACCACATTGCTATATATCAACATGCGTTGTTGTACCAGTACTTACTGTACCAATTTGGCTACGGTTTCTTCATATGCATAAACAACATGAGAATGCGAATGCAAGATTGCAATGTATGAACTTCATATATTTCAAAATTCATAATGCAAGATTGCAATGTATGAACTTCATATATTTCAAAATTCATAACTTTAAAAGTAAAGCCTCAAGTGGATCAAGATACTTCAATATAAAGATAAATTTTAGATTTATCTTGCTAGTATGAGGTACTGAAATTAAATGGAGGCAATTCAAATAACAAAGTTAAAGTATGTAGACCACATCGCTACATTTACTTGCCTTCACCGAAGATCAAGAACGTGAGTTAAGCACGATCCGAAGGTGCACCACCTATTCACGAACATTACTCAGCACAAGCACAAACACACAAATATAAACAAACATAATTCAAAGTGTTCATATGCCCAAACCCGACATTCTCACAAAAACCACATGCAAAACTAGACATGAAAACAGCGTTGTTGGTTCTCTTTTTTGTATCTTTTAATCTTGATGGCTAAAAATTCCCATCTTGTGCCATCTGAAAGATAACTTCAGAACTTACAACTTTCTAGTGATCTATAAACAGAGTAACAAACATCAACATAGTCTAATCTTGAGATGAACCTCAAACTGAAAATCTGACAATAACTGCAGCACAGTCCTAATAAAACAGGTATATCTGGAGCTTCAAAATTCATATGAAGATGCACTTAACCAATCTGGAAAGCTAATGAAATTTCCTACAACTTATTTATTCACCCAAAGATCCAATTCTGTCATTTGGGTTGCCTAAATTTTTGGTGAACAGATTCTGCCCAGAATTACGAGGCTGAAAAACTGACAGAATCAAACTTCAATACCTCTCAGCTCTTAAATCTGATTGTACTGTTCTTTACGGATTTGGAAACCTCTACAAAACCTCTACAACTCATGTAAAGGTTTGATATTTTTTTGAAGCCATTAAGAGGATGCAAACAGACATTACTCTAAACTGCACAGATTGACTACGTGTTGAAAACAGCGACGAGGGCAAAACTTTACCCTAGCCCTTAACGGCGTCGAGTACGGCTACACGCAGGTGGTAGAACATCTGAAACCGTAAGGAAAACATGGATTACAATGAGGGCATGCCTCAACTAGGGTTTCCCCTTGAAAACAACAAGGGCAATGGTGACAACGGCGATCCCAACGATGACTCCCAGTCGTCTTCCTCTCGCTAGCGATGAACTTCATGGCAGCCCCATCGATTGCACCTAAATTGAAACCCACATGACGACACCACCATGAACAGTGAGGAAAGGAAAATCAATTGGGGAAAACGGAGAGAGGAAATGAAGCCCAACCAATTTTTGGAGAGGAACGACGACGACTGACGTCGTACCCTAATTTCACCTCTCCTTTCTTCTCTTCTTGGTCTCCCTCTCTCCCCTTTGGTTCACGGCACCTGGAGGTGGCAGTGCAGGGAGAAGGCAGGGAGGGGTCCTAGGTTTGGAATAGGAGGGGTCAACAGGGGGAAAAAGAAGGAGAAAAACACCACGGGTTAGACTCCTGTAGCTCGGCCGGGTATTGTAGCTACGTGTTACTGTAGCAACCAAGGGTGAAAATCTTGAACCATCCATGACTTCATGACCGGAACTCCAAACGAGACATATGAGTGATCAAACAGAATTTTTTTAATACCTTTTGCATCCACCAGTGCCTATAGCATCAATCCAATATTATGCCTTCTCATCATGAAAGAACAGAAATATTTGAAGTGGCATCCAGAGTAGCCACAGAAACCTATCACTAAACCACTATTGTTAGTAAAAACTTCCACAGCCACTATATTCCAAGCATTGCATGCCTTCTAAATCCCTTTGATCCTTCCTTTGTAGCAACCTCCAGATTTGCAACCAATATAGCCCCCCTCTGAAAATTGCACGCATAACAGATGTGTGAGGTTTATTATTAAAGACAAGATCATTACAGCAGATCATATAGAGCAAAAAATGGTAGCTACCACACTAACATATTTTTTTTCTCGCTCCCTTTTCTTGAAGCCAGCTAATGCTACAACAACAAAACGACGCCTTTCAGTCCTAAGCAAATTGGGGTAGGCTAGAGTTGAAACCCAACAAGAACCACTAATGCTATGTTTTTTTAATACCCAAGGCAATGTAGATGATTTTTAACAGTTCTAGCAAGATTGCAATCAAGGAAAAGGTGACAAATGGTGGATTGCAAACATGAACTTTCGGCGAACAGGTGGATTGGATATCTTTTAGCCAAATTATCTTTGGTCAAAAGAACTCCTCTACCTATATGCTGTAAGAATCTTAATCTTGAACGGGATCTTGAGTTTCCATAATCCTTCTAGGTGAACAGGTAGATTGGATTATGTTGCCATGCAATCAATTTATCCCCAAACAATCGGACAGCAGAAAGACAGATTGAACAGTATAGATATTATAATATCTGCCACAGTGGTCTGTTTCCGCCGCATCACATTATCTAGTGTTACTCAACCATTTACCATTCCAAAATCTAGTTTGACCCCCATTATTGACTTGGAATGTTTCCTATCCAAAGACCTGACTGAAAGTGAGAATCACATGGTTTCTCTTCCAGATGGGCCAGAGTTACTTTTTACCACCTACTCCCTCCATTTTCAAAATTTAGGTCGTTTTAGCTTTTTTAGATACATAGATTTTGTTATGCATCTAAATGTAGGGTTATGTTTAGATACATAGCAAAATCTATTTATCTAGAAAAGTCAAAACGACCTACATTTTGAAACGGAGGGAGTAGATATTTATTTTTTAACACCATTGCCAAACCACATCCTCCCAGAGCAGGCAAAAAAAAGCCACTTCCTAAATTTTATTACTTTTGACTAATAAAAACATGACAAATGGCCACTAACATTTATCTAATTTTAATAGAGTCCTAGCTAGTTTGAACTTTAGAATTTTCCGAGTCCAATCAATGGGATCGATCTTCCCCTGAGACCGTTCGTGATTGTGTGTTCTTTCTACAATCATTTGACTCCCCAGCAATGGCCTCTTGAGAACAGTACGTGCTTGTGTATTGTTTTCATCTTATAGAGTGCCTCTAGTTCAACCCAATGCTAGAACAGTGCAAATGGAATCATGTCCCTTCAATGATAGTTGAACAGAATGTTGACAACTTCTGATATTGCCAATCTCTTTAGTGTACATGTTGTATTGCCTTCTCAAATACACCACTAAATAAATCCAACATTTCCAGTACCAATTAACAGATAGTAATAAGTAATAACCTAGTAGCTGACTGTTCACTGTGAAATCCAAAAGAATTGTTTTTTTTACAAGTTATATCAGCACAGTTGACATTGTTATGGTTTTAGTTCAGGTTGTCCCTTGCCCATATACTTCAGTCACAGAAAACACTTGACGAAGGTCTATGTCTAGAGAAAATTATCTCACTAAAACTATTAAGATTTATTTTTTTTCTTGGCATTACTCATGGATCATGATTATAAACATATTTACTAATTTTCTTGCATAAATATTGCAGTCTCGCAAGTTCATGGCGGTTGCCAAATCCAATCTTGTGCTTGGGTTTACTCATGTAAATACTAAGCATACACTAAAATCAAATGACACACAGACTACTTTCACCAGAAGTCAGAACAGGCATCAAACATCATCAAGAATACTATCACATAAAAGAATGTATGTATCATAGATATTCAAAAGACTACGATGGCATACATACCATGAGTCACGAAAATTCTTATTGTGAGTTCAAACGCTGCTCTATCCTTCTTCTTGCAGATTGAATCAAGTGGCCTTGAGAAATGCGGAAATGAAACAAGTGATCTCGAAATGCCGAAAGTTCTGGTACCCTTTGTAGCATTGGTGCATACTCCCGGCATGATGGATCTTCAGAAAAGTTAATCAAAGCTTCTGCTGCTGCAAACTCCGTCAAGTCCTCTAAACGGCCATGAAGCAAGTCTAAAAGAATGGGAATAGCACCAGCTTCCATCAAACCTTCCCTGATACACTCCTCGTAGCTTAACTGTGCAACAACTCCTGTAACTTTCTCAACAACATCATGATTCCTGTTCTGCAGAAGATCCACTAGAACAGTTATTACTCCAGAACTTTTAAGGAAAGTAATAATGCTCTTATATTCAGCAAGAGCCAACAAAACATCGACAGCAGAACTTATTGCAAGGTCATCTTGACCCGTCAGGATTCCAGCCAGATTCTCCAGAACCGCTCCAGTATTGTCCCTGATCGAAACTAAAATGCAGAATACATCCTCCACTATATCTTTTGCAAGTGGAGGGTTTTCTTTTAGCAGCTCAGCATATAAAGGTATAGCACCAGATTGATGAATCAATGGGAGGTGGTGTCCAATTGATGAGACTATACCAAGCGCGTTAGCAGCAACAAGCTTCGCTGAGGAATCACCATCCCTCATTAGTCCAACTAGCGCCAGCGGCGCACCCATCTCAACAAGCGAAGATCGGCCGTTAGTTGATGCACCAAGCAGGCCAGCAGACTGAGCTGCTCTGGTCCTTGACACCAAGTTACCAAACGAAATCGCCTCCACGAGGTATTCGACCTTTCCATCAGCTAGGATCAGACGCCGGACTTCTCTCACCAATGCTAACGCGCTCAGAATTTCCACCAAGTGCCGCTTCGTCGCACCAGAGCAGCCCTGAAATAGGTCCAAGATAACCTCTGCGCCACCGCCCCTCGCAAATACCACACGGCTAGTTGCGTGGAAGGACAGGATGCAGCTGAGGCACCTCAGCAGGATCCTCTGGGGCACCTCCTCCGACTCCGGGAGCAGCCTCTGCGCCACGGGGAGGAAGCCCGCATCAACAATTTCGTCGGCGAACTTGCCACCATCGACGCGAACGACGGAGCACAGGGCCTGCGACGCTGCCGCCTGCAGACGAGGCGGCGGCGACCGGTCGAGGAGGCCGACAAGCGCCCAGACAGCGAGCCGCACGGCAGGATCCGGAGCGTGGCTGGCCATCCGCTTGACCTCGAGCGTGGCCCTCACCGCCGCCCCCTCGTGGCCCGAGGAGACCACGTCGAGGTATTTCCTCGCCGCCTCGGCCCAATCAATTTCGCCGTCCTCCCGTCGAACAGGTGGTGGGCACTCCATCGCCACCACCCCCAACCGCTGCAGCTATCGCTCGTCAAGGAAAACGGGACTCCTACACGGTGTACTGGAGCAAATTTTGGATGGATTGATGGAAACTGCTGGAATATATGCTTAATTTCGAAGAAAGCGAGGGATCGGTGGAAGTGTAGTTTTATCAGTGTGCTCTGCTCCGGGATTTGGTGGGCGAGCCGCGAGCGAAGAGTTTTTGTTCCTTTTGCTTTGGTTTAGGATGGCGGTTGCGGTTGCGGGTGTTTGATCCTGGGGCTAAACTTTAGCTCTATCATATCGAATGTTGGATACTAATTAGGAATATTAAATATATGCTACTTACAAAACCAATTTCACAACCTCTAGGCTAAACGCGAGATAAATATATTAAGCCTAATTGGTTCATGATTTGATAATATGGTGCTACAGTAAACATTCGCTAATGATGGATTAATTAGGCTTAATAGATTCGTCTCGCAATTTAGCCTAGGGTTCTGCAATTAGTTTTGTAATTAACTTATATTTAGTCCTCCTAATTAGCATCTGAATATCCGATATGACACAGACTAAACTTTAACTCCAGGATCCAAACACCCCTTTGATACACCAGGAGGGTGGATTTTAGAAAGCAGCTCGTGGAACGGATACTGAAACTCAAAGTGTATATCGTCAATGGCCTCAAAGAAAATATCATCAAAGGTCGAAGGTACCTGCGACAACTTAAAATTAACTCTTAGAGACATTGCTAAAATTAATTTCTCAACGGATTATCTTCAAAGTTAACTCTTATTATTTTTAATTAATGTCCATTTTATATAGAACATGATGAAGAATCAGTAGCTAATTATTAGGTGGCTCATGTGGCCTTGTTTTCTGGACGAGATTAGTACGAGAATAAGAGATGTCTTGATATTTTTTTCTCTCTTCTAGACACACGATGAGGTGTTCAAAGCATGATTCAAAATAGCCCACTATAATTTTATTAGAGGCAATGCATTATGATGTTACCAATTAATCCTATTCAACAATAGTCACTAATGATGATTTAGCGCCACTAAACAGCTGTGAATATTTTTGTTGGTATACAGGGGCTGCTTCATTCCCTTTGCACTAGAGGCCTAGAAAACAATTAGTGAAGGCTAAAAACAACGCCAACAGCTTAAAACCCCACATATAATTCTGATTATGATGTAATGAATATAAAGATATTTACTCTAAAGCCCTTAACAGATATTTGAGCATAAAATTTCTATAGTTCAATGTTTGTGTGCATAATTAATTAAAAATTTACATATTTTTATTAAATCATTAAATAAAATAGCTACTATTATATTCTGCTATGGCTTAGCCTACTATTTAAAAACTCGGTTGAAAACTATAAAATAAATCTTAAAATTCTCCGGATCTTGGTACGGGCCAAAACCCTCTCCACATATACAGCCCAAACTCTCCTCTTTTCTTCCTTTTCTTTTTATTTCTTTAGCCGGCCTAAACTCCATCAAAGTTGAGCCGAAGCCCGACCCAACTCCGACTGGGTCAAAAGGCTAGCTGGCCCGAGCCCAACAGCCGGCCAGGCTTTACGCCTGGGAAATATATAATTTCCATAATTCTTTTATAAGGCTTCCCGTGTTCGACATCCATGCTATAGATATGGCCTCCGGTGTTTGTTATAATCTAATCCTCGTGAAATGTTGAATTAACCTCTTCGAAATGTTGAATCAGGTTCACGGATTGATTAATTAGTTATAAGAAGATATTGAAGCATATTTCACACGTCGGAAAATCTTGGTGAGGTGGAGAGGCAATAAAAAATAATATCTGATTTTCGTGCAATGTTGAGATTGTTAAATCAAGCGTAAGAAAATATCGAAGAGTATTTGTGAAGGGATATTGGCTGCAATATAGGAGATAACTAGCTTACATAAGGGAGCCCCTTTTACGCCACCAACCTCTTCTTAGAGCCACCTAGACCTCTTGGTCAATACCTTTCTCCTCCTTCCTCTGGTCTCTTCCAATCCAGGGCATAGCACCACCGCTTAAAATTGACTCATGCGCAACTCCTCGCATCTACGTGCAAGCTTGACCTGTCGTAATCACCGCCCCCTCGTTTCCTCTCCCCACCTATTCCTCCCTTTAATCGTGCTACAATGGTGGTAATTACCATGGAAATTGCTGCTTCCTCCATTGAGTCCGCCATCCCAATCTTCACAACGTAGGAACCGATCAAGATAACTAGCTATAGAACACCCAAGATAACTTGCTGCAAGCAACTAGTTACTGGCAAATAAAACTCAAAGCCAACAACCTTATTTAACCGGCAACCTGAATCGAGGATTCGCCCAACCACACTCTCAAAGAACCAACCAACACAACCCGGAATCAAACGGACTAGGAGCACCAATTGGGAGCTGATGAAGCGGCCGCTTCTATAATCCCTTAAGGAAATCACAAGAGCAAAGGGGTAGATCACTCTCTGAATTTGTTAGCACACAGCTGAACAAAAGGGGTTCAATTTCATTATCAAAGTCTTCTGTAATCTCTTGGATACAAGGATTATTTATATTAGGAACAATCCTCCTAGTTGGGTGTGAATGGACCTTAGAGTTTCTGGAGTTATGGTAACTCAAAGATCACCACGAACTGAACTCCCGAAGAGCCTCGCGTGGCTGTTGGCCTTCTATGCAGTCTCCACTAATTTGGTCATAACTTTTTATTGGGAACTCCAAATGACATGTGGTTTCTTGAATTGAAAACTAGACTTCAAGCCTGTTCCATAAAGTACTCATCGGCCTTCAGAGCTATCGGGAATAAAAATTTATGGTCCATTCATTATGCAAGTCCGAACTGCTCAAAACGTGGCTTGTTGGTCCATTTCTTGTAGTGTGGCTCTGAACTGATCAAAACGTTGCTTGCCAGTTCGTTTCTTGTGGTTTTCTTCATCTCCATGTATAGCTGCACCATCCTCTTCATGTATATACCTAAGTACAACCAATGTAAAGCATTTAGGTAGTATAAAATTCTCATGTATGTTGAAGTTGATTTCAGCTAGGAGTGAAGTCACCTGTTGCTGTAGCTTTTTAGCTTGGCTGCATGTAATTGGTCCAATGTTCACTTATTATCTTGCTTGGGTGACATCTTGTATATCATGTCCTTGGTTTACATGTGATGGTGCATGGCTGGTTGAGATGACCTCATCAATTGGTGTCCTATGGCTTTGCTTGTGCACCAGGAGATGGGCACTGATGCTCCGTGACTCTGACGTGCAGTCGAGGCTACAACCCCGTTACCAATGAATCACCGTTGATACAGATCTCCACAGCCGCATTGTCCCTGCAAACCTTGGTTGTTGTTCGTCATCGTGGTAGCATGAGGAAGCCACCACTCCCAACGATGCAGCTTCGTCATCATGTGTGCCAGGCAGTCCAGGCGAGGCCCCCTCACCCCGGATATATTAGACCAAATAGATAGATGGACCAAGTATGCTAGACATACTTGGATGACTTATGTGATCTGTTATGTTAATGCCGATTGAATTTGGATGATTTATTTGTATGTGAACTTGTGATGAAGTACATGCTTATGTAATATGTACTATAACTTCTGAGTGGATGTGTAAACATTATAGTGCACACATATAGATTATATTTAGGGATGGCAACGGGGCCCCGATCCCCGATCCCTGAGGGGAATTCATCCATTAGTGGATGAAAATGGGGTTAATTTGATCCCCACGGGGGTCTTAACGGCCAAATATGAGCCCCATCGGGTGAGGCAGGGGATAGAACGTTCATGTTGTCCCCACCCCCATTCCCCATCGGGGACCCCAAGTTCATGCCCATCTGCAATAGGATACAGGCCAAAAGAAGTCCAACAAACAATATTGGCCAAAGTCCACAATAATGATATATATATGGCTGGCAACCCCGTAACCCTAGCTCATTATCCACTTCTGTCTCCCCCCGCTCTCCTATCTCAGCCACAACTCACCCAGTCCCCACTCCCCACTCTCTAGTATCTACCTCAACGCGCTGCGCCGCTGCCGCCCCTCCATCGATCTCGCGGAGAGCTCTGACATGGCGACGTCGGGATCCCGGTGACGCCCTTCTTCCTCTCATATCCTCTAGTTCTTGAAGAGTTCCTATTCTCCTAGCAGTCTAGCCTCTACTAACCCAGCCGTCCCATCTCATGGGACGTCGACACCTCCGACCGGCCGCCGCCGGATCCAAACGAGACAAGCCAAGCTGCCACCGCTGGATCCAAGGTTGCGGTGATTACTCTACCTCCACCTCCACCCAAAAAGAAGAAAGTTGCACCACTGTCATCCACCAAAGCCATTGTGGCTGGTGACCCTAAGCTTCTTCCCCGACCCCAACCATCTCCACCAGCGCCCAAAGGGGCTGACTCGAAGCATCGCCGCTCAAAGATAGCACCACCACAAACCGAGAAGTTTGAACGGAGCATTCTTCAATCTCTAGGGTTAGTACAATTGAAGATTCATGTTTTACTGATTCCTTTTACTGTTGTTTTAGTGTCTTCGATTTAGGGATGCTTTAGATAATTAGTAGTTTTATTTAGATCTAGAATTCTAGATGCTTTTATAGTGAATCTTTGATGGTACTTCCCTGCAATGCAAGCACTCATAGTCTCATATTGCACTATGTAGGCTCATGATTTACGTATTGATGTCAGTCTTTGTCTCATATATGTTTCCAGTTTCTAGAATAATGGTTGCTTTTCCGACAGAATATGTGTGTTACATTTTTCTTACAGTTTGGCATCTTATTTCCCATGGTCATGTTGTAAATAAACTTGATGCCAATATCTAATTTATGAATATGTGCTGAATACAGGCTGCAAAAGATGTCAGCTAGCTCCTGTTTCTCATGGCTCTCAGCCGGAAACTAATTCACGTCCCGAATCTAGCAATGAACCTGAAGCAAATCAATCCGAAGCAATTGAAATAGATGATGATGATGATGAAGAGGAGATTGATCCACCAGAAGAGGAGGAGGAAGATGGTGTTGAGGTCGGCTCGAAGAGAAAGCTGACCTCAGTTGTTTGGACGGAGTTCAAGAGAGTGAGATGGAATGTCAAAGTAAAGGCAACGTGCATGTACTGCTCCACCAAGATAGGAGGAGAAACAAAGAGTGGAACTAAGCACCCTCATGATCACTTGAAGTCATGTACCATTAGAAAGATCCAGTTGGGTGGTAAGAAGACAATGTCACAAGCGTCTTTGAGGTTCATTGCCACAGATTTAGGGAAAGTTTCAGTGGAGAACTACACCTTTGATCAATGCTGAAATTGTATGTTCAATCTTGGGATTGGTTTTATGTGAAGTCCACTTCCTAGTTAGGGAACAAGGTGTCAGGAACACATGTTGCATACACAAAGTGAAATGAACTCGTAGGCTCGTAGCCAAGTTTTCATGCGATGCCCTTAGAGCAAGCATGTTCCAACCACTATACCTCTATGTGTGGTAGTGGTTGTTTCTTCTAATCAAGAATTTTCTTCGATGATCTTTCCCTAGTTTTATTAGTATAGTAATACCGTCTTGCATAATGTTTTCATATTTTGGGAAGCATGTTGTGTCCTTATGTGTTTCTTAGTAACAAGGAGGGCCGTACTGCTTCATCGTACTAACCAAAAACCATCTAGTTACACATAAGATTTGCCAACTTTATGTATAGACTGGAAATGTCTACGAACCAAGATAATCATTACTAAATCATCCTCCATCAGCCTCCTTCGCCACACATGTACCCCCAATAAAAAATGAATTCTTTATAATAACCAATAAAAAATTGAAAAATAGAATGACCAATGAAAAGAATGCACATTCAATTGTAGCACCAACGAGAATTCTAAAGAATTTCTACAGTTAAACAGCCACTAACTCAGATTATGACACCAATCTGGCTAGCTAGACTAGCATTGATGACAGTGGAAACAAAATAGGATGTTGTTTGAAAAGGATGGAGAAGTTGAGTGTTAGGAGGATATGGTGAGAAAGAATGGAGAGACAAAGTGTAGAGGACTAGCCGAGGGGAAGGGAAAGGTGTCTTATGTAATCGTGAGGGAAAAATCTTGAGTGGAACATGTGAGTATAACTTTGCTATATATGGAGTGCCATATGGGGATCACACCTATTCAATTTGTTTTTTCTAACTTTCAAGACAAGCATAATAAACAAGTTGGTTTCTACTTCACATTCCTTTTGCACCAGAGACCTAGAAAACAATTGAAGGCAAAAAACAACAACGACAACTTAAAACGCTACTTTTAATTGTGATTATGAAGTAATGAACCTGTAGATATTTAGTTTGAAGTCCATAACATATATTTGAGTATCATGATCATAAAGTTCCTATAGTTAAATGTTTGTGTGCAAAACTAATTAAAATTGTACATATTGTTTAATAAACTACAAAACATATATATTGTGTTCCCATGTGATTCCTAGTAAGGTTATCATCAGATATACCTATAGGAAAAGGAGAAAGTACCTCAAGAATTTGATTGGGCTACAAAATTAAGGAGATTCCACTGCTTCTTCTGGCATTCCATAGAGAAGAACCCAGGCAATGCCGAAATGGTATGTACAATCATGGGATGGGTTTTATGTGATGTTCAGTTGCTAGTTATGGAACAAGGCGTCCGGAATACATGTTGCGTATAACGGAGTGAATGAACCGATAGGCTCATAGTAGAGTTTTCGCGTGTTCCCCTTAAAGCAACCTTGTTCCAAGCACTGAGTGTCTCCGTGTGTGGTAGTGCTTATTTATTTTAATCAAGCATTTTGTTCCATGCTTTGATCCTTCTGTGGTTTTTGTTTGCAGCATTCCATTCCATAATAATATTTTCGTGCTTGGAGAAGCATGTTGTGTGCTCATGTGATACCTAGTAACAAGGAGACATCACCGCTTCTTCAGGCTTGCCATGGATAAGAATCCGAGCAATGCCGAAACTGTAAGTACAATCTTGGGATGGGTTTTATATGAAGTTCACTTGCTAGTTGTGGAACAAGGTGTCCGGAACACATGTTGCACGCACGGAATGAAACGAACCTGCAAGCTCGTAGCACAGTTTTCATGTGATTCCCTTTGGGCAACCATGTTCCAACCAGTAAGTATCTCTATATGTAGTAGTGGATGTTTCTTCTAATCAGGAACTTTCTGCCATGGTATTCTCGTTTTTATTACTGGCAGTACAGTCCTGCATAATATTTTCATATTTTGAGAAGCATGTTTTGTCCTCGTTTAATTCCAAGTAACAAGGAGGGCCATCTGCTTCATCGTACTAACCAAACACACGCTAGTTACACATAAGATTTATCAACTTTATGTATAGGTTAGAAATCTCTATGAACCAAGACAATCGTTACTAAATCATCCTCCATCATCAATATCCTTCGCCACACACATACCCCAATCAAAAATGAATACTTTCTAATGAAAATTATAAAAATAGTAAGACCAATGAAAAGAATGCACACACAGTTGTAGCGCCAACGAGAATTCTAAAGAATTTCTGAAGTAAAGTAGCCAGCAACTCAAATTATGACACCAATCTAGCTTGCTAGACTAGCATTGACGACAGTGGAAAAAAAATAAGATGTTTTTTAAAAAGAGGGAGAAGTTGGGACTTGGGAGGGTACGGTGAGAAAGAATGGAGAGATCAAGTTTAGTGGACTAGCCAAGGGGAAGGGGAAGGGAAAGTGTCTTATACAATAGTGAGGGAAATCTTTTGATTGGAACATGTGAATGACTTTGCTATGAAGTGTCGTGTGGGGATCACACCTATTCACTTTGAATTTTCCTTGCACCGAACTTTGAGTTCAGCGTAATAATGTGTTTTGTCAGTGTAATGTTTTTTGTATTTTGCAAAACATGTTGTGTTCCAATGCGATTCCTAGTAAGGTTATGCATATATGCCTACAGGAAAAGGAAAAAGTATCTCAGAAATTTTATTGGGCTACAGTAATTAAGGAGATGGTGTTGCTTCTTTAGGCATTCCATAGAGAAGAAATCAAGCAATGCCGAAATGGTATGTACATTGTTGGGATGTGTTTTATATGAAGTTCACTTGCTAGTTATGGAATAAGGTGTTCGGAATACATGTTGTGTATACGGAGTGAAATGAACTGACATGCTCTTAGTCGAGTTTTCATGTATCTCCCTTAAAGCAACCTTGTTCCAAGCACACAATGTCTCAATGTGTGGTAGTGGTTGTTTATTTTAACCAAGCATTTTGTTTCATCCTCCTTCTGTTGTTTTTGTTTGCAGCAATCCGTTCTAGCATAATGTTTTCGTACTTGGAGCAGCATGTTGTGTCCTCATGTGATACCTAGTAACAAGGAGACATCACCGCTTCTTCAGTCTTGCCATGGATAAGAACCCGAGCAATGCCAAAATTGTATATGTACAAATTTGGGATGGGTTTTATGTGAAGTTCACTTGCTAGTTAGGAATAATGTGTCTGGAACACATGTTACATGCACGGATTTAAATGAACCTGCAGGCTCATAGAAGAATTTTCATGCGATTACATTAGGGCAACCATGTTCCAACCACTTAGTATATATCTATGTGTGTGGAAGTGGCTGTTTCTTCTAATCAAGAACTGTCTTCCATGGTTGTTCCATTGTTTTTAGTAGCAGCAGTACAATCCTGCATAATACTTTCATATTTTAAGAAGCATGTTGTGTCCCCGTGTGATTCCTAGTAACAACGAGGCCATCCTGCTTCATCGTACTAACCAAACACATGCTAGTTACACTTAAGATTTATCAACTTTAGGATGGAAATCTCTACAAACCAAGGCAATCATTACTAAGTCATCCTCCATCATCAATCTCCTTCGCCACACACATACCCCAATAAAAAATGAATACTTTCTAATGAAAATTATCAAAATAGTATGACCTATGAAAAGAATGCACACATAGTTGTAGCGCCAACGAGAATTCTAAAGAATTTCTGAAGTAAAGCAGCCACCAACTCAGATTATGACACCAATCTAGCCAGCTAGACTAGCACTGATGACAATGGAAAAAAATAGGATGTTGTTTAAAAAGATGGAGAAGTTGGGACTTGGAAGGGTACAGTGAGAAAGAATGGAGAGGCCAAGTGTAGTGGACTAGCCAAGGGGAAGAGGAAGGGAAAGGTGTCTTATGTAATAGTGAGGGAAATCTTTTAATTGGAAGATGTGAATAGCTTTGCTATGAAGTGTCATGTGGGGATCGCACATGTTCAATTTGTATTTTCGTTCCTACCAAACTTTGAGTTCAGTGTAATAACATGTTTTGTAAGTATAATATTTTTTGTATTTTGCAAATCATGTTGTGTTCACATGCGATTCCTAGCAAGATTATGCATATATGCCTATAGGTGTTGACGGCTGTTAGCACGCCAAGTTGTGAACCGCAAGTGCACAGATTAGTTGTAGCTCTTCCCTCAGAGTACTCCCCCAAGGTTTATCAATCCGTGGAACTTATAGCACAAGATCTAATTTAACTAGCATTGTTAGTATGGACTCAATGTTGATTAGTATGTCATCTCCAATCTGCGGTATTGGTGGTTTTTGGGGATATTTATAGTCTAGAGGGTGCGTGGCAAAAATTGGAAGGCGAGGGGGCAAAGAAAACCCCCAGACCGATCGGCCTAGGAGGGTCCAGGCCGATCAGCCTGGGCCTTCCTTTTGCCCTCTCGTGTTCTGCTTTGTCTCCAAGTCTCCTCAGGTGCTCTCGAATCTTCTTTTCACTTGCATGTGGGCCTGGCACATTGGTTGCTTCGGGATGAGATTGATCTTCAATGACTTTCCAAATCTCCGCTTGATCTTCTCTGATTCCTCTTTAATCCCGAGCTAGTCCTTACCATATCTTCATAAACTTAGCCCCTAAGCAATGTTGGAGGGTTGCTTGCCAAAGATGGGCACCACGGTGCGCCAAAGGGCGCCAAGCCGATCAGCCTGGGCTCCTGTAAGCCGATCAGCCTAGCCCCTTCTTGGGCCCTTTGACCTTCATTTTCATCTAGTTTGATGCTTGTTCAGTGTTTTGTCCAAAAATATGCTTTTAGGCCCAATTTCCTACAAAAACACAACATCCTCCAAAATACGTTGCATATGTGAAAAAGACCGGTTTATTAGGTGTGATCAATAGTTTAGGGGCTAAATTCATGTCACTATTGAAGATAAACGGGGGAAAAGTGTGTCAACAACGAGCGTCGACAATCCTCAAGTAAGTCTTCAATAGAAATCAACATTGCCTTTTGGTGTTCAATCTTGCACTTGATCACACACAAGAAAACATAATGCTGTCATAGAATTTTTCAATTAATATTCAAGTTGTAACCAGCCTTCTCTAATATGGAGGGTAGAAATCATCTAAGCACATCCCACAATAAATTTATTCTTACGCTCTCAATTTTAAACAAACCTAGGAAGATTTTCAACAAAACTTTTTCAAAAAGAAACTGAACCAAGATCAACAATTTAAACTTCAATGCAATTGCTTGTGTTCTCTCAGCTCATCAAGTCTCTCAAACCTATACTAGAACTTCTCCAACCTGTCATCACTCATATAAAATATGTGTAAGACTTTATCTAGATTTTTGGGAAGGTTAGTCCTAGCAAAAATATTATAATCAAGATATTAACAAAAAAAGAAAGACTTCTGATGGATCTTACTGAGACTTGTCAAAAAGGTCATGGAAAATAATTACTTATGGAGAGAGAGGATGAACACACACATTTAGATAGTGGACATGTGCAAGGGCAAAGAGTGATCGCGAGGCACAGATGAAGTCCTCATAATCGGATTGCACATGGTTGAAATAATGAGTATGGAATAAATCTTTAATCTTTAAAGCACTTGGAATTTTTATGAAGCTCAAAGAACTAAGGAGTACTTTATTTCTATTTTTCCTTTTTCTCATTTTTTTCTTTCTTTTTCCTTTTTTTCATTCTTTCTTTCTTTTTCCACATTATATTTTTTCTTTTTGCTCCTCGAAACTCTTTGTAACATATTACTTACTCAGCAGTAGTTAGAGATAATGCAATGACTCTCCCTCCTTGTTTAGACGATGCTCATCCTTAAGCATAAAAAGGAAGAAACATAAACTGCTGATGTAAATCCTAAATTCTTCGATCTTCTAGAAAAAAATAATTGCTTCTTCTGGAGGAACGTCCACGCCAAACATCAGAGGCAACAGAGGGGGGAACACCCCAGGCTGATCGGCTTGGGGGTGGCCAGGCTGATCAGCCTAGCCCCTTTTCGCCTCTATTTGCTCCGAGTTTTATTCCACGTACTGATGGATGCCTCCTGGTCTTGATTTTCTTGAAAGGGCATTGAATAATCTTCCAAATCTTCGGCGAAATATTTTCCATAGTCAAATTGGGTTGTGGTGAATGAGGTAGTCACAAAAAAAATATATTTGGGTTTAGGTTTGGATGCCCAACGAAGTTTGTGAGATTTCTTGTGTATAAATTCACAATGCATAGATAAAAAGACTAGCAATAAGAGGTTACATAAAAAGGGATGACCAGCTTCTAAGTCTCATACCCTAGAAGTAGATCCTAAATCAATTCACCCAAAAAAAAATAAATTTTGCAATCTACTGCTCATAAATATTTGGCTTTGGATGGGTAGAGCCATTGCAAGAGGTAATATTGAGAAGGTCAGTAATAATTGTAACAAAAAATAAAAGAGTCTTTGATCCATTTAAAAGAGAGAGCAATAAACAAATATATGGGTCTGAATTATCATAACCTCCACAAAAAGATAAGCTGGTATTTATGTCAGTTTCAGTTCGTGTTAGATAGAGCATTAGTTCAATGGTGCAATAATCAAGTACAAAAATTAAACAAAGCGGCAACGATCATCATCTTTAATCATGACAAGAACTTAAACCATCACAATTAATCACATATCATTAGGTTCAGGTGATGCATATTTTATTTTAAGCATGACATAGTGAAATAAACACACAAATTTAAAATAAAGAGAAAATAAAATAGAAAATGCTACGCACACCCAACACACATGCTGAAATAAAGAAAAGAAAAGAAAACTCAAATCACACGTGTGCGTTTTTATTCGGCCCCTTCGGTCTCTAATCCAAGTCTTCTTGCGGTGGGTCATAATGCGGCTCTCCCTGCGGTGCTTCTCCTTGCTGTTGGTACTCGTGATACCCCTGCTCGTAGTGCTCCTGCGCTCCACCTTGGTACCGATCTGGGGGCACAATCCCCATCATGCCGAACTGATAGGCAATGGTCACGTTGTTGTCCGCAATCCTGTTGGTGGCTTGCCTCACAGTACCCGCATCTTGTAAATTTCTTTGTACATATGTGCCTATGATGCACGCACTTCTCTATGGCTATGGTAGGTGGCTGTACTAAGCAGACAATGGAGCATATGAAAGGGGTCCTTAAAAAGGGGGTGTCATATAATCGTGAAAAGCATATGGAGGCAGTGGAAGTGGATGCGCCGGTTGCTGAAATTGTGGTGCGCATGGGCCTTGTGCCCACGCTTCTGCCGGCGCCTCCGGCCACTGTTCTTACTGCCATCCTTCATGGACTCCCTTGTAACTTGGTGCATTCTGAAACTCCGTCTACTAGTAGCTTGAGCTAGGTGGTGGCACTGGTATTTCTGGAGCTGCTTGTGATGATGAGCCTTCTTCTATTCTCTATCCTCTCTTGTCTTTCTTTGCGGGAAATAAAATTCTCTCTTCCCGCCAGTTAGTCTTGCCCACATGATAGATTCCCAGTCTTCTATCGGGCAACTTGAAATTAGTGACTCCAACTGTATATCCTTTCTCCCTATTGCCACTAATTAAATGTGCATTCTTCATTGTCCTGGCGTTAATGCTTCCTCCCTTAATGAACCATTTAGGGACCCTTTCAACATTTGGCTTCAAAAAGGATGCAATCACAGTCAGGTAGCAACCTGATCCAACAGTTCCGGTCCCTGATGTAGCTTCAGCAAGCCATATGTTTATCATCACCAAGGAAGAGTCAGTCACTTTCTGTGACAACCCTAGTAACTAAGCAACTAAATTAGGGAATCATCGAAGTGATTAAGAAGCAAATCAAAGCTAACTCCAAATTGCTGAGAGTAAAGGTCCAAAAATACCTCAGATTTTGAACCAAGTGTTAAAACTCCCTCCTGTTGAGAATAACTTGTGAAGCAAATAAAAACAATTTTTTTAAATAAGAACTTAAATCTTGACCAATATACTAGTGGTACAAATTTTCAAGTTGAGCAACTTCCACTCACAGCACTTCTTTTGATTTTGAGCAGAGGATGTTCCAAAATCGAGTAGACGATCGGCCAAATTTCAAATCCAGCTCCAAAATAGCTTTGACCAATGTTCCACCAAAGATCCTACCATCCTATCCCCAACTTCGTCGAGCTTTTCCTTGTTGATCTTTATAAAAGTCATAGCACATACCTTGTTCCCAAACCTTCACTTTTGGAAAATAAACCGCGTAGTTCGAACTTGGTGTGAGAACACGCGTTAAACACGACACCTTCGCCACGACACGCATCACAAGCATCATCATGCATGTTTAAGCCCCATGAACATCTTTTTGTGCATAGTTGGTCATCATGAGCATCATTTGTGCATAAATGAATGTTTCGGCCATGCATTGTTAAGTGCCCAGAATTTGTTATTTATCAATGAAAAATCAAATTTGTGAAGGAATCCCAATTTCTTCCATACCACTATACCCCCAAATATTTTATTCAAATACTATACACCACTTAGTGATTTTAAAATATTTTTACCAAATTTTTCAGAAATATTTTATTGTGCCAAAAATTTATTTAAAGTTCAATTTTAGCTGTATTGTTTTGGAGATTGTGTGTAAACCATAATAGCTTTTGAGTTAATTTCTATTGCATTGGATTCTTGGTGATTTTATCTTTCCAACAAGTATTTTTGGAGAATGTTTGGACACCTGTAGCTAGGTCGTTTAAGGGGTCAAAGTTGGCATGTTTTATTTCTCCGCGAGCCCACACGTCAGTCTTCTTCCTCCTCTCTCCAGACACGTTGCAGACCAGGAACAACACTGGGCGCCCATGGCACCACGGGGCTGGCATGCACGGAGCTCCTCCTCACCGGATTGGCCGCCCGGACGATGCCTACGTGAAATTCCAACCTTGCCCCGTTCCTCCCCCTCCTTTTAAGCCGAGCACTGGTCCCACTTCCTCCCCAATCTCCATTGATAGTAACAAGAAGTCCACTTTTCCCCAGATTTCACTGGCGAAATCTGCCGCGGTTGGTGCATCTCCAGCCGATTCCTTGCAGCTAGAGCCTCCCCACATCGTCCCGCTTCCGTTTTGCCACTTCCCGGACTCCATCCCTCGTCGGACGGTCCTCCCCACGGCGAGCTCCTCCACCGCCCGTTCTGCCACTCTAGGAACTCCCTACGCGCCACCCCTCCTCATCGCTAGACCATGCTGGTGAGGCTCTCGCACCCCGTGCACCGCCCCTTCTCTTTCCCCCACCTTCGGCCCAAGGGCCATGGTCGGCCAAGTGCCTGGTGCGTGCGTGCTATCTGTTTATTTGCGAGGGGGACCTCATTGGAGAAGAAGAAGAAGGAAGTGTAGGGGGTTATGGGTGAAATCCAGGGAGTTTTGCGTGATTAACCCGTAGACCTGGGGGCTAGATTGGAGGTTTGCCTCGGTTTTCTTTATTTTCCTAGATCTAAAAAGGCTGCAACTTTGGAAATTCGTAGTAAATTGTAAACAAATTGTAAAATAGCAAATGAAGATGTTTTGGAATCCTTGTGAGAAGAACTATACAGTAGAGTCATAATATGATATGTGTTAGTAGAAATTTTCCGATGTTTCTATTTATCCTTCCAAAGTGCTTTTAGAAATCCTTTTAAGTTGGTTGGATGCATATTTTGAGTTATAGAAGTTTACAGATTGTGATTCAAGTTGCATTAGTCTTGTTGACACTCTATAGCTAATAAAAATATTGAACATGCTAGCTGGTACTGTTTTTATCATGTTTTTATTTAATCTTGATAAATAGGCAATTTTTAGCTTGTTTTGCTTGTCATTTTCATATCTAAAGTTTTGATGCTCAAATTGCTATGAAATTTTTATGGTAGTCTATAAATGATGCCTTTGTTCTGTGGTAAAATTTTCATATCTATTGGTGCATGTATGACTGAGTTATTGATTTAACTTGGTTATTACTTCATAAATGGTTTTAAATAAGTTATAACTTTTATGTAGGTGTAAAAATGGGAAATATAGTTCCACTACCTTTCTATGATGATGTTGTGTCCTGTGGAATCTTAATATGGCCATATTTTTTCAAAAATGTTGAGTTCTAGATTTATCTTGCTTTTACATATTTTCTTGCTTTAGCAATTTGTCTTTTTCTTAGCAATTAATTATAAAAACCTGAGCATGTGAAATTTGTGCAGTAGCCATGTTGTAATAGCATATACCACTCACAAAAATGTCAGCTCCAAATGAGATGTTTGCCACATCACCTATAATTAACATATATATATATATAGGCCTCCGCTATTTGGTACCCAGGGTACAGAATAGCCTATTATGTACCCCAGCCCCCCACCGACCCAGCGCGCGCCTCGCTTCCGCCCGCCACCCGCGTCTCCCTCCGGTCGATTTTCTTTCGCCACGCAGGGAACGAGCGCCCCTCCCACCGGTCCGATGGGTTTTTTTTTCCGCGGCCTTTTTTGTTTCGCTCGCGTGCGGTAGCGTGCGATGGTTTTTTTCCAAGGTTTTTTGTTTCCCTCGCGTGCGATGGAACAGAGAAGCAGATTGCAGGTCCAGGATGTGCGGAGGTTCGATTCCAGCCTGGTTTTAAACGTCAGTCAAATAGAAGATATTGTGAATTTCAAGAAGAAAAAAATTGTGCACACTGGAAACTAGGTGTCGGTCAAATAAAACCAGATTTTGTTGGAGGAAAAATAGTTTCTTTACATTTTGAGTGGAATAGGCATTTGATAAGGGGTAATCTATAGTACCGGTGCTTGCGTCGGAAGAATTTTCCAAGCAAAATCAGGAAAAAACCAAATAAATTTACAATTGGGAGACACTGATCGAAATCAGTTTGATCGAAATCAGTTTGTAACGGTATGTAGCAGCACTGTAAATTAATTTATCTTTACATAAAGAACCGTGATTGCAAAAAGTGCCATAAAAGAAACAAAAACTTAGATCGAATACAATGATTTTTTGACCGAGTACATTATGCTATTTCAATGATCATATTTAAACGGTGCACACGGTTGTCTATGAGAATTCAGTACACTCTGCTATTTCATTGAACCTGTTTTTACAATTTGGGGAACTACAATAAACAAAAAGAAAAATCAACAGACGTATAGCCAATTGACCATCCCGTGTGCAGGTAACCAGCATGCATATTGCAATCTGCAAAAGAGCTAAGTATTATTAGTATATGCAGGTTAAAGACAGCCCATATACATTGCGGAAGATCGTTAACAATAGATTGGCATGTTTGTTGCAGTAAGCCCCAGACATGATATTTCTTTCAAGATTATTTAACCAATTGAAAATTAAAAATACTGTCAATATTTTGTCACCCACCGGTCCAATTGCAAGTTAACTGGTTATCGTGATTATAAATTTTGGATCTTGTCAAGATAGAAAACCATATAGCTCCAAAAGAGTAGAGTATATCCATATAGCAAAAGATCTTTAGGTCCGGTCACAGAAAACTATCTTTCTCTGCTAGTATGAAGTCAACCAAACAACCAAAATAGTAGTTTAGAATCACCTAGTTTAGAATCTCAAGACAACTGACACAAATTTGTGAACTGAACTGCATGTCGATCGGTCTCTGATTGCATGTAGGAGAAGATGGAAATTAAATAGTAAGAACAAAATTGAAATTGCAAATTGGATGAGAAATGAATTTCTGCACCACTATACGACACCGGAAGTTGCAGTCTGCCAAAAAGAATAAGATCAGAATAAAGTCAGAAGATAACGTTGATTTTCCACACGCAGGACGACAGTCCGCACCTAGCACAAGATTTGGACTGGCAAACCTGATCAGATTCTCCCATGGTCAATAAATATCAGGCAGTAAGAAGCGACAACACTAGCTCTGAAAAGTTCTCTTAGGATACCTTGCTACTGTTAAGAAGAGAAATTTTGTTTAGGGGCAGGAAAACAAAATAAAAATGGCCTCTATTGCTGGCAATAATTATTATTCTAATATGCAAGCATATTCCATCAATTCATCTATATGATTGTACAAATTATCATCATCATTTTCTAGATAGTCATAATTGTGCATATAAAGAATCTGAATAAAGGTAGTTCCTCTATCAGGTATATGAAATTATGCACATCTGAACCGTTGTCTCTGAACAAGAGTATGTTGCATATCTGAATTACAGGTACTCATCTAAACAAATAACCTGCTAGTTGTATATGAACAGGGGATTATTCCATACTTTTGAATATCATTAACCTGAGAAAAGAATTCAGCTATACTACTTCGTGCATTTCAGAGAATGAACTTCAGGAACATGAAGTCCCAGTATATATAACAATATTGAACGGCATGCGTAAAATTCAATACATGCAATTTAAGAAGAGCAGATACTGGCAGGATTTCAGAAACCTAACCAACGGCTAGTTCATATAACAACTATGGAAGTGGGACTTTGATCCACCCTTTACTACATAACTTTAACTAGTAATCAATTTTAAAAAAAATATGCATATATAATATCAATAAGAAAGACGTTTGCAGGACCCATCTCATGCAAGAGCTAAAATAAAATGAACGGAGTTGAAGAATAGAACGGTGAAAATGGGTAATATAACCAAATCAAAGCTGAAGGCAGGAACCTAATCTCAGCACATGGAAGTTTAGCAAGATGGTCCTGGTGCTCAACACCTGCACAAAGGATGCTCCAAATGGCTATGTTTGGGTCGGAGCCATCAGGGGTTGGGTAATTCACGTAACACTATTGGCCTTCTCCTCGTCATCTCCAGCTTGTCATGAAGCATGGGCCTTGGCAGCAGGAGTCATCCCATCATCCCTGTAGAGACAGCAACCCACAACGTCAGGGACTAAAAAAAAGAAGCCAATCAGGCATACCATAAGCATTTCGGATAGAAAGAGGCATATTGATAAGGCAAACTAGTATCATGAACCGCAATGTTTTTAAGTCCAAAGCTTCAGAACATCTGGAATGATTAACAAATTATACTGATCTGAATTTATTAACTCATATCAAGGGATCAAACCAAAACCTGCACCTAGCACCAAATTCGGATTGGCAAATCATATCAGCATCTCTCGGATGAATGCATATCAGGCAGTAAGAAGCATGCACATCTGAAAATTTACATCACTGAACCAAAACCAAATCGCTCATCTGAATTTTTAATTGGAACTCATCTAGTCATATTCACAAATAAAAGTGTGACAGACAACTCAAATCATTTATAAGAGAAAAGATGGAAACAAATCTCTAGTTATCTGAATAGGTATCTCTTACCCAACAAATAAACCTTGTCGAAAAGGACTGATCTACATTTTGGAATAAGCAACATGGATAATATGCCAACTAAAAGAATTTTTATTTGGATAGATACTAGAATGGCATAAAACATGAGCATACTACAATTAGAAACCATGACTAGATTTTTTTTAATTGATGACTAGAATGATCTAGGCAACAACCAATTTACAGGCGCAGCAGCTCCTGGTGTCTCAGCGAGATAAACTGAGATCAGAGAAATCATGTAGTCCAAATTCAAGTCAATGCATCCAGATAACTATGAGACTGCATTAGCACATGGATCTTGCCTGTAAGCTGGGCATGAAAATTGCTCTCAGAACTAGGCTCAATGTCTGAACGAGTTCAGCAGGTCAGAGCAGATCCATGGTGAACCTCGCTGAACATCTTCTGACTGTAAGGGCACAGATTCTACACAGGGAATGAAATATTTAGAAAGAACTAGAAATAAAGACTCTTTCTTTACTCATTTTCTAAAGATTTAGCACACACCTAAAGAATCCATGAGTAAGTATGAAAATGAATAAAAACACAGCTCGGAGAGATGATGGGAAAGCTGCCTGCCACGGGGGGAGGAAGGCCGCACCGCAACTAGTTACCTACATATTAGCTGTGAACTCAAATTGTTAACTCATATTGATAAATCTAATGCCCGGCTCGATCATGGCTCGGCTGGCAGGAAATCGCCATCGCTCCAAGACATAAGGGGCGCACAAGAGCAACTAATTAAAAAGAAGAACAGGGGCGCGCCGGTGTGCTCACCAATGAGGACCATCGGAATCAGCTGCGGAAGGCAATCAAACGATGGCCGGATTGAAGATGACGGTCTGCGGGCAAGCTGCTGACAACTGAATGGGGTGGAAGCTCTCTCCGCCGCCGGCTGGGCGTGTCGAATCGGGGGTGACGGCTATCTCACAATACATAAATTGAGCATCAGGGAGCTCACTGCTCACTCAAATTTAAACCTGAGGAAGAATCTTAGAAGTAAATTGAGACATTTCAAAATGATTCATATTGAGTTCACAGCTAAGAAATTAAATGAGTTCACAACATGAGTTATAGCCTCACTAAAATGAGTTTACATCTCACAGAAATTAAATAAGTTCACAGCCCTATTGAAATTATTCACTTGTCACATAACTACAGAGATTCTTTATCCAATTTGAAGCTTCCTAATTGGAACCATCTTCTTTGCTGGAGATGTAATGTCCATAATTTGTGGAGTACTTGTTGTGGTTAGGGAAGAAGTGCCCTGATCCAACAATAAAGCAAGACGGCTGCACATATATGTTCTCAGATTTAGATTTTTTTTTTGTCATTTCTACATTGCGGATATATACGGGGTACCTAATTCAATGCAGATACTAGAGATCTAATCTTGACAATTGCTCTGCCACATAAATGACCAAACAGCAAGCAAACAAAAAGAAGCTCCAGTTCCAACAAAAATTGTTCAGATAAACAACGTCAGTTCAGATTTTCTCTAATAGCAAGAACAAAAAAACACCATCTTTTGCAAGGGGCGCACAAGAGTTTGGAATGATTGAGTTGTCTGTCTGCTAGTAGCAGATGAAGATTGATAGGGGTTTTCGTCATCATGATTGTGAATACTTCTAGTGCTGGTCCATACCATTAATATCAACTTGATACAGCGACTGATGCTGATGAGGTTTGCTGGCTGGCTGGCTTGGGGTTAGCATGATGATTATTGCGTAAGCAAGCAACAAAAATTGGTCTAATCGATCCTGATGGACGACCCTCCGCAGCAGCTCTTGGTTTTCCTGTCGCCATCAGCAGCTGCAGCTGTGCACTAGCATATATATCTGAAGGAATCCCAGCTTCAGAATTCTGTCACGTGGATGAGCAATGCCAGATGCATAAACTTTTAAACAATTCGTTGGGTTCAAACCAATAAACAAATCAGCCAGCTGACCATACAATTAGCTTGGATACTATATAACCTTCCCGCACCAACTGTAATCTGCTCAAACACTTTTCCGAGCGAGCATATGTTGCCCAGCTTCACTGACAATTAATTCAACTACACTGACCGTAGCAACAGAAAACAAACGTAGCAACAGAAAACAAGCTCCAGTTCCAACAATAATTGTTCAGTTCAGATTTTCTCTAATAGCAAGAACAAAATAAGCACCATCTTTTGCAAAGGGGCGCACAAGAACAACGAATTAAAGAGAAGAACAGGGGGGTGACGGAGTGCTCACCGATGAGGACCGGGAGGCGGCGGCGGTTGTCGAGCAGCGGCGGCGGCAGCGAATGGCGAGCAGCGGCGTCCGATGGTCGACGGCGGCTGCGGATGGCGATTGTAGGCGGCCGGTTCCGATGGGGAGAGGCGGCGGCGGCTGCGGATGGGGAGAGGCGGCGGTGGCTACAGATGGGGAACGGCGGCGGTCGACGGCGGTTGCGGATGGCGATTGTAGGCGGCCGGTTCCGATGGGGAGAGGCGGCGGCGGCTGCGGATGGGGAGAGGCGGCGGTGGCTGCAGATGGGGAACGGCGGCGGTCGACGGCGGCTGCGGATGGCGATTGTAGGCGGCCGGTTCCGATGGGGAGAGGCGGCGGCGGCGGCGGATGGGGAGAGGCGGCGGTGGCTGCAGATGGGGAACGGCGGCGGCGGCAACGGATAGGGAGAGGCGACGGCGGCTGCGGATGGGGAGCGGCGGCGAGAACGGGGGGACCTGGAGGGGGAACAGCAATGGGAGGCGGCGGCGGCGGCGAGGGTTGGCGAGAGAGACGGCGGCGTCGGCGAGGGTTGGCGAGAGAGACGGCGGTAGCAAATGGCGAGCTGCGGCGTCCGCTACAGCAACTGAACGGACCACCCACGACTGAAGACGCACGTTCGGGGAAAAAGTCGGAAAAAAAACCGGAACACGGGAGAGAAAAAACCAGCGGGGGATCAGGACCGGAGGTCAGATTGGGACGCGCGGGTGAGCTCGGGTACGGAATAGCCTATTCCATACCCAGGGTATTATACAGTATAGTCATATATATATATATATATATATATATATATATATATATATATATATATATATATATATATATATATATATATATATATATATATATATATATGCTTACTATATAATTGGATAATGAAAGTTTGCTAGTAAATGCATATATTTAAGTCATGTGATGCTTTTAATAGTTATTTTTGATGGGTACATATGATGCTAAGTTATGATAAGCAGTGGTTAAGCTTTGAATATAACTCGTATGTATGCTCTCATGTTAACATAACAACTAATGATTATGTTGCTTGTATAAGTTCTTCATCCTTGCTTTAATTCTTGCTTAAGGTATTTAGGATGTTCCATGTTACCTAAAACTAATGCTAATTAACTATATTCATAGTATTTGTGAGCTATGTGTTTAACTTATGCATATGTTACCTTGTTAAAGAACTAAATGAAGAACCTTCTTGCATGTGTGTTGAAATGGCTGTTAGAGTAGTTTCTGTTGTGGCAATGGTTTCAAGATGATAATGATATTTTCTATAAACGTGGTAAATATAAAAGTTGTAGGTAACTTCATAATCTAGCTTATAGAAAATTTTCATTACCATAAGCCTGATGGTTTAGGGGCTATAGATTTTACAAGTTCATTGTTAGGTTTTGCGTGCTCTCTGTATAGGTCTAAATGATTGCGTTGTTTGGCTTAGCTAAGCTTCGAATCATATCTTGGAGATAATATAAGAAGTGTAGGGTTTTTCATGAGCTTTTCAAATTGTTAAATATCACCCCTTTTAGTGGTCTAAATCTCCTGTTATGAGCTTGTAAATTGGAATAGCAGAATTTGTCCTAATCTGGACAGAGATGTCTTCTTTGTGATGTTTGACCTAGTTAATTTTAGAATTAGCTGGTGGTGTTTATAAAAAAGTTGTGAATGGTTTGTTAATCTTTCTAAAAAGTCTAGAACCATCTTGTTGTGAAAATTAGAATTCAACTTATTGCTGTCTGAAGTTGCATGTCAGTTTTTTGTCCTTATTTGTACAGATCTGCTTATTGGTGTGCTTTCACCTTGTTATTTGTTGAATCAGCTTTTGATATTAATAACAAAGTTTTAGATAATTTTATTAACTTTACATAAAGTCTAGGGTCACCCTTTTCGGATGCTTATATCTCTAGTTATAGCTAAAACAAGTGACTACTATGCTGCTATCCAGATTCTGTGAATGTGCTTAAGTTATTAGCTTTAACATGATGTTGCCTTGTGTACTGGCTAGTTAGCCCATATCACTATTAGAGTTAAATTGATCTACCTGAGAATCTTATAAATGTGTTATATAATGTTGGTCAAGCACTTAACTAATAAATGGTCATGTATACATGTTGCTGCAAAATAACCTCGCTGCATAGCTTGCTAGAACCTTAGTGATGTTGGTGTGTGACTTGCTTGTGCATGAGTGGTTTAAAAACAAATGTAATATACTTTGATCACCTTCAACTTACTATTTGTGTGATACACTTCTGTATGCCATGTTGATAAGCACCATCACCCTAGTTCTTGTGTGATGCTATGCTTAATTAGCTCTTGTTTGTTAATTGCTTCCAATAGCTTGACTTAAGTTCACATGTGTGCCAGGACTAATGTACTTGCTATCCCTCTATAATAGATTGTGTGGTGTATAGTTAAATAACTCTAGGTGCCTATGTCTTGCATGATCTTATGTTTGCCTTGAATGCTTTTGTGTAATGCATCTCTTGTTACCGTTCTTTGTATTCATACTTTTGCATCTTGCATCTCATTTAGATACGCTAGATAAACCACATGAAGGACGTGATGATGGAACTGAACCCGAAGACGGTATATGGTGGAGCTATCCCGAAGATGGAAGGACTAAGCAAGTGCTGAGAAGGGAGATGCTCACCAAGCGAGTGTCGTCTAACAACACTAACCTAGTGTGGATCCCAAGCAAGCTCCAGTGTATGTTTCCCTGTTTTAAATTTATGCAATATGTTGATGCTTATGATTGTACATTTACGTTGTAGGAGTTGATTGAAACCGTAGATGCATGAACTTAGTACCTGGTTTTGATCACTAGTGGCTAAGATCGAGTAGTTGTTGTGCTAAATAGGACTCGGTAAAAGTCGAGTGATTGTCTGTCACTCGTGAGTTATAGGAGTTGTGTGTTTACTCTTTCTACAACTATAAGGATGACGGACGGGACTGGGAATGGTTCCAATGTGGTGGTTTGCCCCGTCTATCTAGCAATGAACTTGCTAAGGTGAAACGTGTCGGCGTTCGTGATCAAGTGTTTGAAAGTACTAATCTCATACCTAGTATGGGATAGGGAAACCTAATACCTGATTGAACTGGGGCGTGTCATACCCCCCTGCTGTCCTTGGAACGTCATTCCCATGGTGCATCATGTGGGTGCAAGTACGGTCACAGTACGGCAGAGGCCGGGACCATGGAGCATTGCATGCCAAAGGAAGTTTGGACCTGACACGTGCCTAAGGGATCGACGGGGATGACTGACAAATGAAGCGACCCTTCGCGGTGCGCGGATGTCGTGAGATTAGGTTCTCCATGCATGGTTAGTAAATTCGAATCGATTCGTCTGCCTCTCACAGTTTGGGACTGCTTGATCGCTATTCTGCACTGAGTAAAGATGGAATATGATGATATTAATCTTGATGCTTGTTCTTTAATTGTTTGGAAACTATGCTTGCTTAGTATAAGTTGCTAATCTAGATTGGTTAATGAACTTAGAACTTGAGCTAAAATATTGAAAGTAAGAACCAACTTTAGACGGTTTTGGCAAAAACAAACCCACAGCCAAAAAGCCCTGCATGTCTAGGAGTCGGTGGAGTAGTTACCACCTGACGGGTAAGCCTTGTTGAGTATTAGTATACTCAGCCTTGCTTGTGGCTATCTTTTTCAGGTTTGCTGTTGTTTTGGGTGTTAGTCTTACTTGGCCTACCCAGCTCCCTCCAGGTTGGACGGCCAAGTGGGATCCCTCCTCGGATGGCGAGGATAGGGGTCATTGATATCATGGTCGGCTTCGAGTTAATGTGGCAAAGAAGTGACCCTCTCAAGGAAGTGGTCCCAACCGTCAGACCTTAACTTTTGCATTTTGTTCTTTGCCACATTAACAAGGGAGATTGCATTAAGAATATCTTGATCCCTTCTCTGCAAACACTCGGATAACTCATTTGTGTATCCAAAAATAACAAACATTAAGTGCACAAAGAAAACGAACTCAAAAGTTTCAAATGCTCCAAGCACAAAATGTACCTTTGTCCAATCATCCTTATGTGAAATATCATCACCAAGATCAATGAGCACATCATGGATTGAGGAGTACATTGTAATGATGATGCATATAGTTTTGTAATGAGAGCCCCATCGAGTTTCACCAGGTCTAGGCAAACTCATCTCTTGATTTAATCCACTCCCTGATTCAAGCTCACCACACTCAAGTGTTTTCTTGATATTCTCAAGCCTAGCAGTTCGAAGCATACCAATGCGCTTGCAAGAAACTCCAATAATATTCAATAAGATAGATACTTGATCAAAAAAGCTCTTACAATTAGTATTTCTCTTGGCAACAGCAACAAGGACTAGTTGGAGGTGATGTGCAAAGTAATGAATATAATACGCAGAAGGTGATTCTTGCATGATCAATCTTTTTAGCCCTTTAATATCTCCTTTCATATTGCTAGCCCCATCATAACCTTGACCTCTAATCTGAGTCATAGTCAATCCATGACTAACAAGTAAACCCTCAATAGCTTCCTTAAGTGACAAAGAGGTAGTATCATCTATATGAACAACTTTGATAAAGTGTTCACAAGGCCTTCCAAGTTTATCAACATAACGCAAACAAAGAGCTAATTGTTCTTTATGTGATATGTCACTGGACTCATCAGCTAAAATTGCATAGGGCTCATCATCAAGTTCTTCAATTATTTTCTTTCTAGTTTCTATGGCACAACAATGAATAATTTGTTTTTGTATCTCTGGGCTAGTTAACGTGCAATTACCTAGAGCATTATTCAAGACATACTTGTTCACTTCATCACTATTTTCTACAAGAAACTTCAAAAGTTCAATGAAATTTCCTCTGTTGCTAGACTCTTCATTTTCATCATGTCCATGAAATGCCAATCCTTGATGCAAAAGAAACTTGATACATCTAAGTGAATATATCAACCTTTTCTTATAAAGACGAAGATCCTCATCAGTCCACTTCTCAATGTGATAATCAATTGCTACCTAGAGATTTATAAAATCAATGTATCTCTCCTGTGTTGCATTGTGTGCCATAGAACCACTATGTTTGAGAAGTGCTTTGTTTCCTATATTCCAATTATTCCATCCTCCAACAATAAATGTATTTGACCCAGCACCCTTCTTGATCAAGTAGCATATAAAGCAAAATGTCAAATCCTTCTTGATACTATATTCAAGCCACTCATGATTATACATCCATACATAATTGAATTGGCGATCCCTACCTCCAATTTTTCTTGATGGAAAATCATGATTAATAGGTTTAAATCGGCCTTTAATAATATATGTTCTTCGAACTGCATCTTGATCATTAACATGATAACTTTCAATGGGATGCTTTTCACCTGGATCATGTGGAAGACGATTGATGTCATAAACTGGCAGATGTGATGCGGGTGGTTACAGCGGCGGAGGCGAGGGCACAGGATCCGCGATTTCTTCAACTACCACTCTATCTTGCTCCTGATTCTATTATTCCACAAAAGTTTCAACTGGAGATGGGGCAGTGTTTGAAGCAGCAACAACTGCTGCCTTCTTTGTTGCGTGTTTCTGAAAAAGAGATGCAATATCTCCACCTCTCTTCATAATCCAACCGTTCTGAAAAAACAAAGCTATGTAATGTAAGTACAACAACTAACTAGACATTATAGCAAAACAAACATATAACGATAGAATCATGTTTTAAACTTTTGGGTAGAAAACTTACAAATCACAGCCTCACACGATATTAATTTAAGAATGTTGATGGATTGATGGTCCGTTCAATAAACTCACGAGCTGAAATAAAAAAGTACTCATACATAAATAAATAAATAAAAATAATTAAGAATATAAGTCTTTTCAAATAAGAAAAAAATAGAAGATAGATTCATCTTAAACCTCCTTGTGGACGATCAGAAGTTTTCGCGCAGCGCCACAAATTCCCATGCACAGTCGCGCACTCGCACAGACGCGCTGGCCGGCCCGGGTGGCCTGGTGCAGCGGTCGACGCCCGGTGCTGTTGCCACGGAGGACAGGAGGGGTCGTGGTGGTAGGCGGTTTGACGATGTCTGGCGGGGGGACTGCGGAGGAGTCGTGGACTCGTGGCAGCGGCGCTGTGCCGAGCGGAAGCGGAGGGATCGCGAGTCGTCGAGTCTCAGACTGACATCATGACGCGTCGAATCGTCAGCTAGGCGGCTAGGCCTAGGCGCCGTGGCAAAGGAAATCAGGAAAGGAATCATCACGAGAGGAAACAAATCGTCACAGTTGTGGGGAACGTGGGCTACTGCCGTCCTGCGTCCTACCTCCTGATGGACTGGCACTTGCCGCCTGGGTGCCTGCCTCCCGACGGACTGGGCACTTGCCTCTGCCTCCTGACGGATGTACAAGGTGCTGGCCTGCTAGGGCCCAGGGTATGCCAGGGCCCACCTGGCATACCCTGTAGCTCCGCCCATGCTAGGCAGGTGAAAGCCTCCTGGTGGCACAGGAGGGGTTGCCCCCGCCACTCAGGGGAGCGACTCGGTTTCTTCGCGTGCAGTTCTGTTACCAGTTCAACCTCCTCCCTAGCTTTGAACAACTGCAAGGTCAGGAATAGCCAGTAATCACTATGTGAAATCGGCTGTTGTGGTATGAATCTTTCGCTATATTCAGATCTTTGTAATCTTACAAATATTTATTGAAGCTGTGGTATGGTTTTGCGCTAGCTTCTCCTATTTTTTCTAAGAAAAAAAGTTCAAATTACTCCCCTCAAGCATACCAAAGTTTGGAAGATCCTGGTTCAGTTTACCCCTTAAACTAAGCCATTTAATTTAATTTACACCACAATACAATTTTGTTTATTTCTCCATGCGCAAGTAGAGTCTTAGTTAAAATTTTGAAAGATTAATAGCAGACATGATAAGACATGTTAGAAAAATACATCATGAATTCTTTATCATTATTTTAATTGGTAGGATATTTAATAACAAATTTATCCTTAGGATACAAAGTTATATGAAAAATAATGATGAAAAATTTATAATATATTTTTTAACATAGATTCTGATGTCCAATGCCCTTGCAAAATCTTAAATTAAAATTCAATCTGTCTATGGAGAAACAAAAAGATAAATTGTATTGTGGGTAAATTGAACCAAATAGCATCATTTATCATTTTACTTGAGAGGAATAATTTAGACTTTTTTTTCCTTTCCTTACAATTGCTTGGTAGAGTCTACACATGATGCAACGTCGCGGGCACCGGCACTTGTGCTCAGGGTACTTAAAAAAAACCCTAAGTAGTCCTGACTATACTCATGTTGCTATACTCAGTCCTGTTAATTGGGTTGTAACCCATGTTGTAACCACACCAATCTATTCTCATAAGAAAATAAATATAACCCACCCTAAACCAAACCTCCACTATCACACACCACACCACCCCAAACTTACCATTGCATAAGTTATACAAATTACTTGCCAAATATGGTTACAACCCAATAAGAACCCATTAGGTACCCAATAAAAACCCATTAGTTAACTTTTTTTTGAGTTTGTATGTGACTCTCAACGTGGGGCCCACATGTAAGTCTAGCCATACTACTTTGCACAAAGTAGCGGATTGTCAAGCTAATTCATCTGCAACAAGTTTCGGCCAATTCATCCAAAATTTTAAGGTGTGAACACGAGGTTTTAGTTTTAGGGTCCGACTCTTGACGCGGGCCCCACATGTAAGTCCAGCCGTACTACTTTGCATACAGTAGCGGACTGTTAAACTAATTCATCTGTAACAAGTTTCGATCAATTTATCCAAAATTTTAAGGTGTGAACGCGAGATTTTATTTTTAGGGTCCGACTCTTGATAGATGAGGCTCCAGGCTTTTGGGTTCTTAATGGGTCTCAACCCACGGGTTGAGAGTCTTTTAGATCCAAAAATAATACCACACACCCCAAACACCTTCCAAACTATTTGTTTGTAAAACCCAAACCAAACCAAACCATCTACCAGGCCAACTCATTATAAACCAATTCAAATGAACTTATTATATAAACCAAACCATTAAAACTAATAAACCCAACCCAATTAACAGGGCTACTCACCATGCCGAATGATGAAGTAAAGTTTTTCCCCGAGTCAAATCTTTGCTCCTTCGTGCAAAGATTTTACTGGGGCGGGGGCGGGGCATTTGTTTTATTATAAAAAATCTAATTAGTGCTTAGTGCATATAAAATAAACAATTAAATTATTTGAGGCATTATTGAGGTGGTTCAGTACTTAGTGCACACTAGATACTCCCTCTGTCCTAAAATATAGTTACGTTTAGCTTTCTTAGAAGGCCAACAATACCTCTAAAAATACTTTATTTTAAATAGAAAATGTTATGGTTTCATGATAAATCTACTAATATTATTTTTGTGTGATTAGTCTTTATGATTATTTCTCTATTCGCAGCCAAAGTTGAAAATATTTGACTTTGAAAAACTCTAAACGTAGCTATATTCTGGGATGGAGGGAGTAAAATATATACGGCTTGAGTTTCTATACTAATTAAATTGTTGCCAGTCATGTATTTTTTCCCCAGCAAGCATCCGCGGCAGTTGATTGTCCTGCAACACGTGATTTTTCCAAACTTACGTACAAGCTCCTTATATGTGGTCAAACTAGGATGGCAGTAGTTTTTACATTTATTTGCATTTGTCGTGTGTGCCTCCAATCAGTAGCTTCATTGCGCTGCTAGTGATCAGTTCACCTAGTGACTAAAAGCAGAATGGACAGCTTCCTCAACGACAGACAAAGCGGTCTCAAGCGCAAGGACTACCCAACACGAGCATTTTACCAACAAAGCACAAGGACAAATCAGTCGCCATGCACAGCAACTTCCCTAGACAATCGCAGTCCTCAGTATGTGCTTCTGCTTTAGCATACTGTCATATTCAGGGTCCACGTGGGAGGTGGGATCCAGGTGATCTCAAGGGGATTCGTATTGACAAGGCTGGTGTGAAGTGTGAACACAAATATTTCTACAGCCATCAATAGAAGTAGAAGCTAGATGATATATAACATTTATATATTTCTTTAACTGAAACACTAGAGTATTTGTTGAAACTGTACGGTTTTTTCTATGTGGTCCTATTATTGGATTTATTCTGAAAATACTAGTATCATTGGTTAGTTGTGTCAGTTGGTCACATCAGTCTTATCCTACTTGCAGGCCACCAGCAAGGATGAGAGCCACAAAAGCTAGAGCATGACCCCACTAGATCCATAACACTATCCACATAAGATTTCCCTCCACCAGCAGCACCTCAATTCTGAGGATGGATGATGATTCATGATGCCCTTTGGGCAACAAAGGGGATTGCAACTGTTTATGTTGTCATCAGGAATTCATTACCTTGTCACATCAGGCACCAACAGACATTTTTGTGGCCCTTAAAGTTTTCAGCATTCTTAGGTGGTTTCTAAATGACAAAGGAAAATCAAATAAAGGATCACTTGAAGGTTCGTATCAGGATCAGGTGAGTCCCATGACTGCAGCCTATCATAGAAAGCACAAGGTTGCCTTTATTTCTCGGTGGTTCTTGCTGCTGAGGTTCATGAGTAACATTATACCATATGGGATGTTCAAGTGGTATTGCATAGAGTCATGGTGGTGACGTGAGAGCAAATGCCAACCGGACAGATTCTTATGCATCTAAAAGTTCTTTCAGAACCGACTATGCAAACAGAGAAAAAGTCATGAACGCCACAAATTTGCAAGCAATAGAGCATGGAACTGAAATTGTGTCTTCATTACTAACCAAAAGTACAAATAATAGATGCCCTGGACCAACTAATTTTACCTTTGCAAATAATTAAACTTGGTTCATAATCTTTGGAAACAAATGGCAGAACACCAATTTGCATGTATCATAGTGTCCTATTAGAACAACTATCATGTCACATTATTTTCTATAACTTATAGTCAGACTACACACTTGTATAAAACTTACCAGTGTAGCTCTTTTTTTCCTGTCCTCAACCTGCATGCTTTTTCCATCCCACTTCTAAAGTATAAAATAACACTTGCTCTCTTTATCCTGTGACTCCTAATTAAGACCAGTGAGAGTTCTTATCTTTCCTTTTTCTCTATCTACAAAAAACTGTTGATTATTTTTGGCTCTCCTGTGCAAAAACACACTTATCCCTTTAGACCTTGAGAAGATATCAAACGAACAACTAATTGATGGTCCAGGATGCTTTATCTCCCTTTTCCTTGCAATTATATGATTGTGGATATGCTGTTTCCAGCAGGCGCAGCTGATGCGAATGGACTCTCTGGGAGGAGTTCGATCTGATTGCTGCAATTAGGAATGTATCCATTGAAAAAATTACAGACAACGAGTAAGACCAATGCCAGGGTGCAATGTAAGAAATGGCATTGACTGTACTTCGTAATGTGGTACCTCTCTTTGTCATCGTAGTTATTGCTTGCCTGCGTTTGTGGAGCTTGGCTCGGGGAGACGATCTCCAATGAGTCCGGCACAATCAGGTCGGCATCTTTGGAATCTGATTAGCATGAATGAATTGTAGAAAAAATTAACTTTAGGGTTAATATAGATGGAGATTTCGAGGTGAGAAATGATGGCATTGCCGACCTGCTGGGAGGCAATTGAGGGGATTTACATCCTCAATGCTGCAATCGAAGTAGGCAAACTGATGTGGCAATGGTTTAAGCCTAACCCCTCCGAAGCGCTTCCTCTCGAGCTCGATCAGCCTCTCGCGCTTCTCTGCCAATTGCTTTCTCACCATCCTGCTTGAAGCCTCATATTCATCTGGAGCGAGCAAAGTTCATTTGAGAGCATGTGTATTATTGATTAATTGATTGTGAATTGTAAAATGTACAGGTTACTTGGTCATTACCGGGATAAAAGTCCGGATCAATCTCGAAGAAGCGAGTAGGGCAGTAGTGCATCGGCTTCATCTTGTCCACATGCATCCTGGGATAATTGGAACTCTTAGGTTGTCACAACTCTTAACACACATTAGCACACTATCGAAAAGTAAAGCAAAAAAAAACAATTATGGCCAATCAATTTCTTCTCCAGTATCAGGCATTACCGTTCTATGCACTTGGATTTCTCTCTGTAGGGTTTAACGAGGACCCTTGATCCACAGATGAAATGCGGGTTACGCCTCATGAGGATGGTGCTCACTGTCTCTGGATTCTCGAAACTCACGAAGCCAAACATGCGCCTCTCCTGACATGGGATCCTCACATCACGCACTGGACCATACTGCCTGCAAAATGCAGGTCCACACACTGTCATGTCTTCGAATAACGCATGATAACTTCATAACTGAACCGAGAATGCATCTTCAACTTCAAAATTGAAACCGACAATAGTAGCTGGATTTATGGATAGCTTATATGTACCCGAAGTAAGTGGCGACGTCTTCCTCGACGAACTTACTCTCGGCAGGGAAGGTCAGGTAAATCTGGTGCGAGCTGGCTGGGACGGAACCCATGTCACCTCCTCCTCTCTCGCCCCTGAATTCCGTGTACCTGGCGGCGTCCTCAGCGAGAACCACCGAGTGCTGTCCATGCGGCCTGCTTGCATTATCCAATGATTAAGGAGTCTAATAAACTGAATGTTGAGATTATTCTTTTTTTTAATAGATTGCGGTTGTATATGATCTTATTACCTTTCGATGATTCTGATCTTGTTCAGGCGAGAGAGCAGCTTGGTGAGGCTATAGCCGGCCTTACCATGGCGCTGGCTCTCGGTGAGGTAGCCATCGGCCTGAAGGCCCTTCCCGTACCTCTCGCCGTAGAGCGTGGGCAGCGAGGCGATGGACAGTGGCTGGCCGTGCCGCGAGTAGAGCAGCTCGGTGATCTCCATTTCCAGTTTCTCGAGCGCGCCAGGCGTGCCTCCGCTGCTGTTGTGGTGGCTGTCGTCGGAGGACCCGTCGGAGTAGGCCTGGTGGTGCGGGAAGTTGCAGTTCTGGCCGTTCTTGCACACGCCCTTGATGAAGTAGTAGCAGGGGCGCCGAGTCGACAGGCCGTTCGCCCGCCGAGCCGCAGCCCTCGGCGGCGGACCCCCGCCGGCGGCGCCGCCATTGTGGAATGCGTCCTCGGCGGCGGCGTAGTAGTACCCTCCGGCGGCGTCGTAGTGGTGGTGGTCGTCGAGGCCGTTGTGGTTCTGCTGCTGCAGCGCGTAGTGGGCCTCGGCGGCGGCGTCCACGAGCCCGAAGTCCGGCTGCGCCTTGGGCACCGGCGCGGGTTCCGGCCAGTACTGGAAGCCGTAGGCGGCGGGCGCGGGGGAGAAGTGGTGGCGCACCCCGGCGGCGGCCGGGTGGTACCCGGCGGCGGCGGCGCTTGCCCTGTGCGCGGCGCCGATCTGGTGGTGGTGCTGCGCGGAGCAGCGCGCGTAGATGGCGGCGAGCGTGGCCTTGGCGTCGTTGATCTTGGCGTGCACGGTGGCGTCGTTGCCGTAGGCGAGCTGCACCATCTCATCCTCGTCGGGCTCCCTGAGGAGGATGCAGCCGAGGATCTTGCCGACGTTCTGCGGCTCCATCTGCTGCACCCTCGAGAAGGCCAGCTTGGCGAGCTCCGGGAAGTCCATCGCCGTCGCCGCGCGCGCAGCAAATCCTAGAAGCTTTGCATGGATCGGAGCGCGAGCGCCAGGAATCAATCTGCCCCACTCCCTTCTCCTCGAAGGAAACAGGAGGGAAACGAGGGAGCCCTGCTCCTTATAAACAGGGCGAGCGAAGAGCAGCGGCCGAGGAGGCCGGAGACGAGCGGTTCGCAAGCAATGGAGGCTGCCGATCGAGTAACAAACGAACAGACTAGCGACGGCTGCAGCGAGGCGGAGCGCGTCTTTTGGATCTTTGACTGGGCCACTTCAACTCCTGCACCACGCACGGAGCGAGAGATTACCGGAGGCGGTTGCTCCTCCATTTCCTTTTCTAATCTAGCAATTAACATATAAGCTTACTGGGTAATTAATAAAGTAATCCGGCCATCCATGCATCCCGGGGAAATGAAAGGAAATCAAAATATCCCGGATTATTTGCACGCCGTGATGGGCAACGAACGCCGAACTGTTTGCCCAGCCAGGAGGCAGCCGCACGTGATCTTTGAGATTTTTTTTTCCTTTTTATAAACATGCCGCATGATTTCGTTTATTTTTCGGGAGGAGCATGAATCGCTCATGCTTTGAATTCATATTCTAGTTCGATGGTGAATTCTCTTGTTGGGGGGGGGGGGGGGGTGATTAAAGAAAATAGTCTATTTTAGCATTGTTCATTTGAGCCTCGAGCAATCAACACATACTTTTTTCTGAACTATTTAAATTGGTACCCTCTAACGAAATTTGTCATTTTTCCTCTATTCACAAGCTGATTTTCATATGTCCAAATTATGTGGAACGACAAATTACAGCATAAGCTATGTTAGGAAAAAATAGTTTGAAATTTATCATAATTATTCTTAATATATTTTTACGTTTGGTACCCTCTAACGAAATTTGTCATTTTTCCTCTATTCACAAGCTGATTTTCATATGTCCAAATTATGTGGAATGACAAATTACAGCATAAGCTATGTTAGAAAAAATAGTTTTGAATTTATCATAATTATTCTTAATATATTTTTTACGTTAAGGATTGTTGTGATGCTTCTAACATGTAAAATAATTATTCATTCAACATTCATAAAACCGCAAAATGATGTCAATTCACATCTTGCAAAATTTGAAACTAAAAAGTCAATTGTGAGGGTGAAAAAAGGAAATTTTTATTATAGGTTAGATCGAACCAATTTGAATAATTTTGGTAGTGAAGCAAGCCCAAAATTAGTTAGGTGTCAAATCGACAAGTGAATTGTTTGAAAAGCAAGAAAATTGATACAGCATAAAAAAAACTCATTTTGGAGGCAGAAAAAAAAATTCTTTGTTTGCACATGGCACTTGTTAGGAAAAAGTCCATTTTACTCCCTTCACTAATCCACTTTATCTGCTTAACCCCTAAACAAAATTTAGGCTTACTTTACTCCCCCGAACTATTTCAATTAGTCCAATCTGCCCCCTAATAAGATTTCTCTTTTTTTTATTTTTCATATACAAGTTGAGTTTTCGTTTCAAATTTTATTAATTGACTTACAACATGATGCCCTAAGTTAGAAAACTACATTAGAAATTTTTTCAGGATTATTTTTCATACAGTTTTGTATATCTAAGATCAATTTCATATTAAATTTCCTAACCTATGAAAATAACCATGAAAAATTATTCGTATAATTTTTTAACGTAAGGCATCATATTAAGTATCTGCTCACAAAATTGAAACTTCAAATTTAACTAATACATGAAGAATTAAAAAAGAAAAAACTAATCAAGGGTAGATTGTGCCAACTGAAATAGTCCAGGGGAGTAAATCGAGCCCAAATTTTGGTTCAGGGTCAAGTGGACAAAATGAACACTTGAGGGGAGTAAAATGAACTTTTTCCTTTTTATATAAAACTTATAAATTATCATAATTAGTATAAATAACAATCATATTTTGACTCAATTAAGCTCAAATGTTTTTGTAAGAACTATGTAATTATTTATTTGTATAAATTATAATTTACAAACTTAGATTTTATTTAATAAAATCAACAGTGGATATAATTTTTGAAATCCCGATTCAGTTTCGCTAACTCCATACATATACTTAATATTTTGGACTCGAAATTGGATGGCTATAAGTTAGGTGTACACATGCAAAAAAAGGCAAAAAAAAAAGATAAATTGGATGACTATGATTTGGTTATAGTTTGTCTTATAGTCCCTCACGTAGCCGATTGAAGTAGTGTACCCGTATAGGAAATATGCTATATCTGTGGATGGTATCTCCTACCATCTATCGATTTTAGCATCATATCATCCAACTGTTATTATGAAATTTCAAAAATATCACATGGTGTCATCTAAGCCTATCATAAAAAATTATAATGAAAATATAACACAATAGCTCGTTTGGAGAAAGATTCAAAAGATACATATCGATCGCTATGAATCCCATAATCCACAAGGAATGGTTAGCAAGTCAATGTGATCATAGGACAAATGCCTTCTATGGCCACTTTATATGTGGCCTGCCTCCTTTATGTCTAAGGCTCACAAACAAAGATGCAATTAAAAAAAGGATTTATAAATGTTCGAACTGAGTTTTTTTTTGTATTTTTAGACATATAATGGACAACTTGGATTTATTTTCGATTCTCACTTGTGAGTTGTCAGTTACAATAACAGTGTTATTCTGCATTCATGGGCTGCTCCCTATTGCGTTTCATGGCCCATATAGCATGTCTAATTCTTTGTTTTAAAGATCCGTTAAGAGAAAGGGTGCATGGAGCCATTTTTTTTCAATTCAATACGCAACTCAAAATAAAATCAAATATGGAGATATTTGAGGAATCTTAAATTCTTATGCAAATTCATAGTCCTTAACAATGTCAAATGCAAAGATATAGAATACTAAACTTGATCTTATCAGTAGTTTTGATTTGCATAAATGGATAACTCTATTTATTATATTTCAAGAGATAGAGATATTATCTTTACAATACAAGCAATGTACAGTTGAAATAGAGTTTTCATGAACATAAGACATACATTATGGAAAATATCAATAATATTGAAGTTTTAGATATTTTAAATATGAAATTTAACCTTAATATGTGCTCTATATTAGGTCCAAATGACTCAAGAACCACATAGCTAAAGTAATATAGACTAATAGGCTTTTGCTGGTTTGAGAAGCTGCTATTATCTGAGAAGGTGCGAGTCTGCATTTGGCAACCTAGCTTTTGGATACCAGGCTGGTTGGCTGAATTGAACCCGAAGGTTAGAATGTCTAAAATGCCCTTTAAGATAACAGACTATTAATCGTGAAATGTAACACAAAGCATTTAGAATTATATATTTTTATTCTTTGATACTTAAACAATTAAATCCAAATAACGGATAGGCTATATGTCGCCTGCGCGTGTGGATGAGCGCGAATTTGGCCCATTATGGCCTTTTCGGCCTAATGCCGGCCCATGATTGTTTAATGATTTGTTCGATTCTTAATTATTTGTTCGCATCTTGTACTATATTATTCATGGAATGTGTTATTTATTCACTATGTTATAGTTTCTATTATTGTTTGTCCAGTACAATTAATTGTTCGTGATTGCAATTTTTCTCGTTCACGCTATGTTAGTGTATTGTTCTCCATATTTAATTATTTGTTCCTGGAAAATAACGTCCAAACATAGCTGTGTGTGTGGTGTTGTGTTGTGTGTGTGTCACATTAAGTTAGTGCGCGTGTGTGTCACATTAACAGGTTAGTGTGCGCGCGCGCGTGTGCTTATGTGTGTGCGCGCGCGCATGTGTCACATTAACCCTTTCCCATCATTCAACCTTAGCTTATACAAATTTGTAGTAAAAAAAAATAAAAAAAAAATATGCACAAATTTATATATAAAAAAGACAAACAAAAAATTAGGAGAAAAAGTTACGTAAAAAGTGGGGCAAAATTTGAAACAAAAATTGGAAGCAAGTTTAGGAACAGAATTTAGAAAAAAAAGGTTATACATAAACTTCGTAAAATAATTGAGAACAAAAGTGATTAAAAAAACTTTGAAAACGGGGAGGAAAGAAAAAAAAACTTTCGATCTGGATCCGATGGAGGCATGCATAGATTCGTCTACTCTAGCATCACGTCGCCTCCCTCCTGTGGCTGCACGCTTGCCACCGCTTGTCAGGCTGCTACTACCTATGGTGGTGCGCCCTTCATTCCCTCCGCTGGAACCATGGCAGAGTGTGTGGGGCGAAGCCTGAGCCACCTCCAGGTGGCTCCCCACCAGCGTTGCACAAAGGAGGTAGCCATGGGGCAGGAATGGCCGCCACTGCTCTCGCCGCTCCACCGCAACGAATCTTTGCTTATTGTTTAGCTGACCAATGGATGCCCTACTGAAGAGATATGAGAAAAAGGGGAGGCTGGATCACTATAAAGGACTTGAGGGGATAGGTTTTTCCTAGTGGATCCATTCACGTTATAGAAAAAGGAAATGGGTGGAGCGCGTGGACAGCATCTCGGCCGTTGGGCGTTGTGAGTAGTTGATTGTAAAATTAGTTTGCTATAGCCCAACTATGCAAGCCTCTTTATTTACGCAAGTACATTAGTACTATTTTATAAGCGATGTTATGCCTTAAAACATAATCTTGAGCCTGTTTATCAGGCAGCTTCTACAATAGTTTGTATTTTTATTGTCTCACAATAATCTCACTTCTCTTTATTTGTGGATGGAATAAAAAAATATTATAAGTTGCATCTACAATAGTTTGTATTTTTATTGTCTCACAATGATCTCACATCTCTTTATTTGTGGATGGAATAAAAAATATTATGAGTTGCATGATAATAACAACTCGTACAATGTGAGGGTAGTCTAATACTTCTAAACTTTAACTTATGAGGTGATTATTTCGCGAAACAACAACTTATTTCTCTCACCTTCCTCTCTCTACTGAGCATCAACATAAATCCTACATAACACTAAGACAACTTTTAAGACAGCTGATGTGTACCGAGGGCATACAAATATTTTCTAAACATGTCTGGCTTAGTCAAAAGGCTGAGTAAAACACTAGAGAGGACAGAGGAAGCAATTCAAAATTCAGACCCAACACCAGATGATGTAGCGTGTAGAAAACATGCCAAACCCAACTTCTTTTTTTCCTTCAAGTCAGATGATCCGATGATGGATCACCGGGTGGTACGGCTAACGTCGAATGGTTCAACAGAGAGCTTTTGATACTGCTTCCTTTTTAGACACCAGATGTTCCATCAGGGCTTAAGGCAAAAACACAAATAGACGGACGTGTACAATCAACTTGCCTCGTTCATAAAGAATTTTGATCAAGCCAAATTTGAGTGTCAACAAGCTAATAAGGAACCAAGTTTTTGGCTAACTTCTTGAGCTATACTACTGTAAAAGCTACCGTTCACAATCCCAAGTTAAAACAAACTGTACCGAAAGGGATCTTGTATCAGCTGACCAATAGCTGCTTGTTCTTTTTTTCAGCGTTTCTCTATGGCAGTCGCAGCTATAAGTAGTAGATGTAAACTTGTAACAGAGACACAAGATCGAGTCAATTTGACAATTTACAATACAAAAACTGATAAGCAACCAAAGTTTGGCTAACTTCTTGTGTTATTACTGACTAGCATGTTAACGAGCGTGAGAGCGATGCTGGTGTACTGCTTAGCGCGGCGCACCCTGGCGCGCAGCTCGGCCCTCACCGGCGCCGGCGCGGACTTGCGGGGGCAGAGGCCGTCGGCGCAGGTGTCCTCGTTGGTCATGGCGGCGCTGAGCCACGTCCGCGCGTCGTCCACGCGCCAGGTCACCTCGAGGCCCACGGCCCGCTCGACCCCGCGCAGCCGCTCGGCCGCGCGCGCCGCCTGGTCCGCGGCCGACGCGACGAGCTCGGCGCAGTCGCGGAGCGCGCCGGAGGACGCGCCGCCGGAGCCGGGCCGCGGGATGCGCGCGGCGAGGGCGTCGAGCGCGGCCAGCGTGAGGTTGGCGGAGGCCAGCGCGAGGCGCGCGTGGCTGGAGTGCACGGAGGCCGCGTACGGGGACAGCGCCGCGCAGCAGAGGCGCGGGTAGAGCGTGCGCGCGCAGCAGCCGCGCACGAACTCCACCTCCGCCTGCTCTGCCCCTGCTGCGTCGCCGAGGCCGGCCGGCGCCGGCGCAGGCGGCAATGCGGAGGCTGCCGGCGCCGGCGCGGGCGGCAATGCTGAGGCTGCCGCCTGCTGCCATGTGGCGGCCACGGCGAGGAGGAATATTGCGAGGACGAGCAGCATTCGGTCCGTCTGTTTTGGGAAACTGATGAGTGTGGATAGATTTGAATTTGCTGCAAGGACGAGATGAGTGATTGATGAGAAACGATATGCAAACGAAAAAGATTGGAGTTGGAGATAGAGGATTTGTGACCGCGAGTGCGCGACCCCCCCAAGCAGTCCAGCCAATACAATCAAATGGAACCATCCTGGCAGATTAGCGCCTCCTGCATATGCACATACAAACCGACAGGCAACCAGTTTGGCAGTTTACCAGATACAGAGTGTGAACAATTGGACATTATTAGTGATACACGCATAAAACCAAAAGGCAATTTTGTAGTGAGGCTATTAGGGGCATTTAGTGGTAAACATTGCCCCAAAAAACGATCGTCTACATGCAAGCAAGAGTAACGATATTTGTTCATGAAAGAAATCTGAAGTCAATGTAGTCTAAGGAAGTTGTATCATTCAACGAAATCTTTTACTCTGGACGTTTATATGAATGCGCTATGTTTTCATCAAAACACTCTAGCATGTACTAGATAGAATCTGATAAAAAGCAAGTACGTTGTTGGTTGGCACAGACAGACATGAGCAGGATGATACTTGAGATCTAAACAATGATATTAGCACTGCAAAATGTGATATATAAGGGCCAGTGGTCACCATCTGAAACTAGAAGTTTTTTTTTTTTTTGCATATATAAGTCTAACATGTCTCGGTTAAATAATCAAAAGCAGAGAAGACAAGTGAAAATTAAGGGGTGTTTGGATCCTAAGCTAAAGTTTAGTCCGTGTCACATCGAATATTCAGAAGCTAATTAGAAGTACTAAATATGAGTTAATTATAAAACTAATTACATAGATGGAGGCTAAACGGCGAGAGTATCTATTACGCCTCTTTACTCCGATTGAGGCCGTTACCAGCAGCACGTTGACTCAGAT
>NC_028458.1:41207317-41221066 GCF_000263155.2 Setaria italica
TTATGGACTAATTAGGCTTAATAGATTCGTCTCGCCGTTTAGCCTCCATCTGTGCAATGAGTTTTGTAAATAGTCTATGTTTAATACTCCTAATTAGTATCTAAACATTCGATGTGACGGGAACTAAAGTTTAGCGCAGGATCCAAACACCCCATAAATCCTTGAAAATATGCATACACAAGAAAAATAATCAGCTCAGTTCGGAGAATCACCACCAAACAATATTTAGGCAAATTATCGGGTATCAGCTGTAGCAAAGGAAGGGAAAGTTGCATATCATGTCAATATCATCCACAGAATCACAGCTACTGTACAGGTGTACTGATGTCTCTCCTTTCCGTGACCACTGACCAAGCTGATGCTGGTCTAAGCTTATCCATCACTGCTTTCAAATGGCAAACACGTTTGATTACAATATACATGATCGAGAAATTCAGCAATCCATAATGCCCCTTGATAGTTCCAATTCCAATTTCAAAATTAAAATATCAAGAGCAGTTGAAAAATATTACCACTAGCATGCTTTGATGGTTCCAAACTTTCAATGTACCATGCAAGGACAAACACTAACAAATGCAAGCTGGCTAACCATTTACTGGTTGCAATAAACTAGATGACTATAGTTTCCCAACACAAAATTAACTGGGAAATGAATATAACGGTATATAGAGTACCTACAAATTACCTGGATTATTCTGTTACCATTGAGTCATGAAAGCAGACAGTGTTATCCCCCACAAAGGAACACACTGAGCTTAACAAAGCATTGACAAACAAAAGCAGGATAATACAAGCAGTTTAACTGAAAGAAAAACACTAGCCTTCCTGGAGGCAATTAAACAACCTAACCAACAGAACACAGAGACATGCATACAACAAATAAAATGGAACTTCTTATTTCAGGAGTCTACTGAAATTACTGATCTAGCTAGTGTTAGAGACATTGCAGTAACAACACATAGCTGCAGAGAATGTAACATTTTCAATGCTCATCTGCTAATGCCTCAGAGAACAAGGGGACATAAGGAAGGTATGGCTCCCAGCAGTCATGTCCGAGATTGCGGATCACACGAACTTCCTTGCGGTCCAGTTCATATGACATCAGTGTATTGTCCAGCCCATAAACAAAGTAAATCAAATTGCATTCTGGGTGAACTGTAATCACTGTGTAATCCAGATCGAATCGAACATTCTTCTGTCGAAACAGAAGCAGAGTTCTGACTGAATGCTTCAATGTCCATTCATGAGTACCATGGTCTTCAAGGATCCAGATCGACAGTTTGGAGGTATCAGCACCATCAACATTAACCAAACACAAGTGATCTTTAGCTTGATGGATGCAGCCAGAATCACCACCAGATGTCACAGGAATTGTCATCCATGTCTTTCCCTCCATGTCCACAGCCAGTATCGCATCAGAGTAGGTGAGCATTTGCAGTTGTGAGTAAGCCTGTGCCTAGGGTGGACAACAAGTCCACAATCTCTCTAGTCAAGAATCCTGTGCATCATGATCGGAGCAAGCATATTGATATAAGGTTTCATTTAATCCGGGATTATGCACAAAATGGGCAGATCGAGGTGAAGTTCATTAGGACTGATGACAGCTTGGTGAGTACTCACAAAACCACTCAGCAAGACGAAGTTCCAGGAGCTCTGCGCCAAAATTGGCCTCTGTATCTGTAAGTAGTTCAGTGCACAAGTCTTAGGAGGAGATTTGTTGAATAAGCCTTGTGCACGTTAGCTATTTTTTAGCCCAGTTTGTTAGAGCACATAGCTGAGTTAGCTGCGCGCGTGTAGAGCTCTGACGTGTGCTTGGTCCACACGGGAGCGCGTCTAGCACATCACGTTCCTGATGCTCGGGATGGCAGGCGTCGTGGAGGGAGTGTGGTGCGTGTATCTTGGCCCGTCGAGGCCGGAGTTCAGTTAGCATTCCTTGTTGCTCTTATATCAGTTAATGGAGTTCAGAAAAAGCTGCTAGTTGCAACACAAAAACAAGACTGTGTCTCTGTGTTCCACAGGTGTTCGTGTGAGTTTGTGTGTGTGACAGCGTGAGTTCTTGAGTTCGCCGGCGACGCGGACAACGTCATTTCTCCAGCGAACTCTGACAAGTGGCATTAGAGCCGGTTGCAGGTCGGGAATCGATCGCGGGGAGTACCGCCGCTGGAATTGTGACCGTGCGATAGAGTACACGCTGATGATGAGGTCTACGCCACCGCCGTTGACGAACAAGGGCGACGGGTCGAGCGGCACCAACGATGGCGTTGTCGTCCAGCAGGTGGTTCGTGAGGTGTGCGCGGGACTAGCTACGCCGCCCTCACCTAGAACAACTACTATGACTGGGCGCTGCTCATGAAGGTCAAACTGAAGGCGCGAGGGCTCTGGACGGCGGTCGACATCGGTGGTGTCGACCCAATGATGGACGGCGGTCGACGTCGGTGGTGTTGACCCAATGAAGGACATGGCAGCGCTGGATGCCATCTGCAACGCCATTCCACGGAGATGGTGGCCACGATCGCCAAGAAGCACACGGCGAAGCAGGCGTGGGACGCCATCGCCGCCATGTGCATCGGCGACGACCACCGAGTGAAGAAATCCACAGCGCAGCAGCTACGTCACCAATTTGATTTGGCGACGTGTAAGGAGACCAAGTCGGTGGAAGATTACGCGCTCCGCCTCAATGGCATGGCGGCCAATCTCTCGACGCTCAGAGAAACCCATGGAATAGGTGAAGATCGTCGAGAAGATGCTCCGCAGCATGCCAGCGTGTTTCAAGTAGTCCAGACCCTCCTCGACCCGATGACCCTCACCGTCGATGAGTTGACGGGGCGCATGAAGGCCGTGGAGGAGGCGTTCGAGCCACCATCGCCGCAGATGCAACTCGATGGGAAGCTATACCTGACGGAGGAGGAGTGGGACGCGATAACGAGGACATTCCTAGTATTCACTCATCTTCACATGAAACTCCACTTGATATAGCTGGTCCAATTACAAGAAGTAGAGTTAAACAATTGGAGAAGGAAATTCATTCTCAGGTGAATGCTAACCTTATGTTTAATAATCAGTTTATGTTGAATGAGCCTATGCTTTTGAGTTCTTGTTCCAATATCCTTAGGAATGATGGAGTATATGAACCAGCATGGGATGAAGATGGATTCAAGCCTCTGGACATTTGAACCAAGAAGCCTATGGTGTGCATGAATAAAATGGTGGTTCATCACCTTTGCATTGGAATGCAACCAGAAGCTAGATGACTGACACATGGTACAAATTCCAAGCATCACCGTGTACAGAATACAAGAAGTTAGATGGTTTTCTATATGTGGATGGAAGCGCCTTCAAGTCTACTTTCCAGTCCATCAAACGGTTCATTATTTGGACTTCCCAATAAAGAGTTATGCTCATTTTAGTAACTGCTGCCAGAAGTGCATGCGCATGCTGCCATTTACTCCAAGCTGAACGCCCCTATCTCTATATATATATCTTGTACTAGACAATGAAAGGTCAAATCTTGATTGGCTAAATTCAGAATACACAAACTCGTGGAGTTTTGTTTATGCGTGAGTCTTGAGAGGCTTGCAACACTTGTTCTTTCGATTCCTGAGGGAGTTGTAGAACGCCGAACTGCGGTTCACCCAGTTCGTGCCTTCACATCTATAGGGCGTGATTGCGTGGACTGTTTCGTCGGTACGTGGAAGGGTGATTGTCTCAGTAGTTCGTCGCATGGACAGCCTCGCGGTGCACTGCCTCTTCACCAGGTCACGCAGGGACAAGTTATCAAGTTTGCGGATCCTACGAGAAGATCGGGCCACACAACTTTCTACACGCGTTGCATAGGCGTGTGCATATCACGTGAGGCAGAAGCGGCGGGAGGTGGAGAAACAGGGGCGCGGCGGCGCAAGCGGGACTAGCAGCTCTGCGCGTCGCGGGGCCAGGCGCGGGCGTGGGCGTGGACGCGGCATCAACGGGGGGTCATCATCATCCTCTAGGCCGACCAAGCTCAGCAAGGACTAGTGCCACGGGCACTGGGCTCGGGAATGTCCCTCGAGGTCGGCTCAGGAATGTCCCTCGAGGCCCAAGGAACAGGAGGTCGTCGTTCAAGAGGAGGAGGCCTCCTTGCTATTGTTGCGGGCGTGCGTGAGGGAGCAGAAAAAATCCCCGTCGCCTCTGTCTTCTCATCACGAGTCAACGCCACCACCGCCGGCGTCCCGGACTGGATCTCGCGCAACTACTCCGACAGGGGCGCAGCCTCCACCACCAGTGAGGGCAGCACAGGCGGGGGATCCTCGCGGCCAGTCGCCCACGGCGGCCGAGCTCCATCTCACCCAGGTGCCCACGGCTGCCGGAGCCTCCTGCGGCCAGGCGCCCACAGAAGCTGACTTCCCTCGCGGCTTGGTGAAGCTATGGGAGCAGAAGGTCTTCATGCAGCTTGGAGTGAAGGAGGAGAACCGCGATGCCAAGTCATGGGTGCTCGACACCAGGGCCACGAATCACATGTCGGGGTCCCGGGCGACATTCACGAAGCTGGACACGGAAGTCTCCGGCACGGTGCATTTCGGCGACAACTCCGTGGTGCGGATTGAGGGCTGCGGCACCATCGTGCTCGCGTGCAAGAATGGCGAGCATAGATCCTTCAACGACATCTACTACATCCCCAAGCTCACGACGAACATCGTGAGCATTGGGCATCTCGATGAAGTGGGCTTCAAGATCAACATTGATGATGGTGTGATGAGGATCCGGGAGCGCGGCGGGCGGCTCCTGGCGAAGGTCGCGCGCGGGGCGAACCGGCTGTATGTGCTCGACATCAACATTGCACAATCGGTCTGTCTGGTGGCACGCGGCAAGGAGGACGCTTGGCGCTGGCACGCGCGGCTGGGGCACATCAACATGGCCGCGCTGCACAAGATGGCTCGGGAGGAGCTGTTGCATGGGCTACCGGCAGTGGAGCAGGTGGACCAGCCGTGCGAGGCGTGCCTGGTCAGGAAGCAGAAGCACATTCCATTCCTGGAGCGAGCGGAGTACCGTGCACGATGCGTTCTAGAGCTAGTACACGGCGATCTGTGCGGCCCCATCACACCTGCAACACCAAGAGCAAAACCGGCACTTCTTACTGCTCGTGGATGATCGCAGCCAGTACATGTGGGTGGCGACGCTGCCATCGAAAGATCGAGCTACAGAGGCAATCAAGGAGATCAAGGCGAGGGTGGAAGGCGAGTCCGTGCTGAAATTGGGGTCGCTCCGGACTGATCGAGGAGGCGAATTCACCTCAATCGAGTTCGGGGAGTATTGTGCAGCAGAAGGAGTTCGCTGTCAACTCACCACCCCCTACAGCCCGCAGCAAAATGGCATTGTCGAGCGCCAAAATGGGACGGTGGTGGCCACAGCCCATAGCATGCTCAAGGCGAAGGGACTACTGGGCTGGTTTTGGGGAGAGGCGGTGAACACCGCCGTGTACATTCTGAACCGGTACCCGATGAAGAGTGTCAAGGGGATGACCCCGCTCGAGGCGTGGCACGGGAAGAAGCTGGCGGTCCACCACCTGAAGACCTTTGGATACATCGTCTATGTGCGGAACACGAAGCCACATCTCTAGAAGCTTGAAGAACGCGGGCGCAAGATGATCTTCGTCGGCTACGAGCGTGGCACCAAGGCGTTCTGGGCCTATGACCCCGTGACGTGCCGTGTGCACGTGACGAGGGATGTGGTGTTCAACGAGGAGGAGTAGTGGATCTAGTCTGATGGCATGGAGGAAGATACTGCAGTGGCGCACGATGACATCTTCACCGTGCAGTACACAAGCTTCATCCATGGTGGTCAGGAGGATGTGCTGGAGCCGGGATCGCCGTCAACACCACCTGCCTCTACATCAGCTTGGCAGGACAACTCCTCTAGTATGCCAGTAACAACTGCAATTGGTGTTCAGTTCGTCTTCCTCCCACAAGACTTCAACAAGGATCTAGATGCTAACCACGACGAGGATGCACCACTGCATTTCCAAGGTGGTGGATGATGTCGTGGGTCCTGGATCGTCGCCAGGCTATGCTGTGCTCGATCTGGGCGACAGTGTGCTGCTGGCCGTGAGTGCGAAGGAGCCCGCATCCCTAGTTCAGGCGAAGAAGGAGGCGTGCTGGCACCGGGCAATGGAGGAGGAGTTGCAGTCAATTGAAGAGAATGGCACCTAGACCCTCACTGAGCTGCCTCAAGGTCGACGTCCCATAGGCCTCAAGTGGGTGTTTAAGGTGAAGAGGGACAACCATGGCGTGGTGATCAGGCACAAGGCATGGCTCGTCGTCAAGGGGTACGCGCAGCGCCAAGGTATTGACTATGATGAAGGTTTGCTCCAGTGGCAAGAATGGAAGCTGTGAGGCTACTGCTGGCTTTGGCGGCGCATGAAGGGTGGGAAGTCCACCACATGGACGTCAAGATGGCATTCTTGAATGGCGACCTTTAGGAGGAAGTGTTTGTGGACCAGGCGCCGGGTTTTGCTCAGTCCGACCAAGAACACAAGGTATTCAAACTACATATAGCTCTGTATGATTTACATCAAGCTCCTCGTGCCTGGAATCAAAAGTTAGATGAGAAACTGGGTGTTCTGGGATTTAAGAAGTGTCCATCAGAACATGCTATTTACTGTCGTGGTGTGGGGACTGAGAGGCTGGTGGTACGAGTCTATGTGGATGATCTGATAATCACAGGGACTAGCTATAGCAGCATCAAGAAGTTCAAGGCACGGATGGCAAAAATCTTTAAGATGAGTGATCTAGGATTACTCAGTTATTACCTGGGCATTGAGGTGAAGCAAAGTGTAGAGGGAATCACTTTGTCTCAAGGAAGTTATGCTAGAAAGATTCTTGAGAAGGCTGGCATGGAGGAGTGCAATCCATGTGAAGTGCCTATGCAAGCAAAGCTAAAGCTGAGTCAGAACAGTGAAAGCCCTCGAGTTGATGCTACTGAATACAGGAGCTTGGTTGGAAGTTTGAGATATTTCGTAAATACTCGACCTGATTTAGCTTTCTCAGTTGGGTATGTGAGCAGATTCATGGAGGAGCCTCATGAGGAGCATCTAGCAGCAGTGAAACACATTCTGAGATACATTGCTGGGACTAGTGATTTGGGGGTCAAGTATGCAAGGAAGAAGGGAGATGAGCCTTTACTTCTGGGCTTAGTGATACTGATCTGGCTGGGGATGTTGATAGCAGGAAGAACACTTCTGGAATCATTTTCTTCCTTGGAGACAGTCCAATTAGTTGGCAGTCAGCAAAGCAAAAGGTTGTGGCACTGTCAAGTTGTGAAGCTGAATACATTACTGTTGCAACAGCTGCTTGTTAGGCTATTTGGATGGCAAGGCTGCTAGCTGAAATTCTGAATGCAGTTGTGAGCAAGCCTGTGCTTAGGGTGGACAAGTCCACAATCTCTCCAGTCAAGAATCATGTGCATCATAATCGAAGCAAGCATATTGATACAAGGTTTCATTTAATCCGGGATTATGCACAAAATGGGCAGATCGAGGTGAACTTCATTAGGACTGATGACAGCTTGGTGATGTACTCATAAAACCACTCAGCAAGACGAAGTTCCAGGAGCTCTACGCCAAGATTGGCCTCTGTATCTGTGTATCTGTTAGTAGTTCAGTGCGCAAGTCGTAGGAGGAGATTTGTTGACTAAGCCTTGTGCACGTTAGCTGTTTTTTAGCCGAGCGCATAGCTGAGTTAGCCCCCCTTTGGCACGGCTCATCAATCAGCTTCTCAAGTGGCTTTTGATGAAGCCGTGCATCGTTCGAGCGGCTTTTAATGAAGCCGTGCCAAACGATGCTCTGTAAAACGGCTTGCACGTTGAAGCTGGGCAGAAGCCATTCGGCGGCTTGCACTACGAGGGGCAAGGCAAAATTTTGGCTTTTCCTAGCTTCTCCATCTTCCTTGTAGCAGTGTCCCACAACTACCCCTCAAGGTAGGAAGAGGCTGCATGGCAATGGCGGCGAGGAAAGGGAGGCGCCGGTGAGGAAGAGGAAGGGCAACGTGAGGCGGACCTTGCAGCGAGACGAAGCAGGGTCGGCAAGGGGCGGGATGGCTGGCGGTGAGGCAAAAGTCGGCGGTGCGGCCGGCGATGAGGTGCAGCAGAGCTGGAGAGGGTCGACGGCATCGCAGCACACGAAGAACCGCCGGCTGGGTGGCTGTGTGGAGAGGACCACCAGCGGGGTGGCCGCCCAGGGCGCTCCGACTGTGGAGCGGACCAGCGGCAGGGGCTCATTGGCAGGCGAGCTCGAAATAGACGGCGGACGGGATGACGGCGATGCAGCGGCGCGTTGGGTTGAGCGAGCGGTGCGTTGGGTTGGGCGAGCAGCGACAGGGGAAAAGAAAGTTGCGGCAGGGATATCCTCCATGAGGATCAGATAAGGCCACAGGGAGAGAGGAATAAAAAAAGAAATATAGTAGATTGGAAAAAAAGAAAAAATAAATCGGAACAATAACAAAATCATATTATTAATAGAGCCACACATAAAACTCACAACATACCTATGCAAGAGCAAAATGGACAATTGACATCTTCTATACATTCTAAAAAGTTAGGAAAAGCCGTTTTGCCAAACGTTTTTCTACAAAATAAGCCAGAGTCAGAAAAAACTACTTTTCCAGATGAGCTAGAGTTGTTTTTTCACGAGCCAAAACCGTTCCAAACGAGCCCTTAGTCAGCTGCACGCGTGTAGAGCTCTGACGTGTGCTTGGTCCACGCGTCTAGCACATCACGTTCCTGATGCTCGGGATGGCAGGCGTCGTGGAGGGAGCGTGGTGCCAAACGAGCCCTTAGTCAGCTGCACGCGTGTAGAGCTCTGACGTGTGCTTGGTCCACGCGGGAGCGCGTCTAGCACATCACGTTCCTGATGCTCGGGATGGCAGGCGTGTATCCTGGCCCGTCGAGGCCGGAGTTCAGTTAGCATGCCTTGTTGCTCTTATATTCAGTTAATGGAGTTCAGAAAAAGCTGCTAGTTCCACGGGTGTTCCCGTGAGTTTGTGCGTGACAGCGTGAAATCTTGAGTTCGCCGGCGACGCGGACAACGTCATTTCTCCGGTGAACTCTGACATGTGATAGGTGTTCCGGATGGACGTCCAAATTGACAGAACAGATACCATTTTTCAGCATTCAGACATTGCAAACAGAGTAAATACAACTGGCAGAGTAATAAAACTGTAAAAGTACACTTCAATTCATTACTAGTACACAAATGGATGGAAAATGCATCAGAAGAAATTTAAAGTACCAATGCATCGCAGATCTCACTCATCAGCTTTGCGGGGTAGCATCTAATTTGCCATTTTCTTGTACTGTTTGTTAAACCACCACAATGTTTCAAAACAACGTAAAACTGAAAGTACAGGAAAAAAAATCAGTAGAGTATGAAGCTTTCTTTGATCATTCAGATATCAGAAAGTCACTGCACGTATCATATTGGATTCAGGGAAAGAAACGTGAGGCAATGTGCCAGTAAATGGGCAAAACTGAATGTACTATATAGAAAGAAAACCTGCAAATAGAAGAAGCATGAAGCAAGAGATGACAAATTACCTGCAAACAGGTGCCATGGTTTCATAACCCCATTCTATTATCTTTTGACTCATACAAGCAGCCAGTGTTATCTCCACAAAGGGACACACTGAGCTTAATAACCATTGCCAAAGAAAAGCAGAATAACACAGCGGTTTAACTGCAAGAATAAAATTAGCCCTCCTATAGGCAGTTAACAAGGTCTCAACAATTAAACAACATATCCCAAATCAAAATAACACAAAAGAGACATGCTCACAAGCATGGCAGTCTACTCAAGTTACTGGTTGCTAGAACAATCAGACAGCTACAAGAAATGTCACATACTCTTTACTGCATCAATATGAAATTGTCATTGCAGTAACAAAACATAGCTGCAGTGAGTGTAACAGTTTCACTGCTCATCTGCTAATGCCTCCGAGAACAAGGGTACAAAAGGAAGATAGGGATCCGAGCTCTCATGTCCGAGATTGCGAATAACACGAACTTCCTTGCGGTCCATTTCATATGCCATCAGTGTCCTGTCCCATCCATAAACAAAGTAAATCAAATTGCATTCTGGGTGAAATGTAATCACTCTGTAGCCCATATCATATGCAAGATTCTTCCGTCGAAACAGAAAGAACTTTCTGACGGAATGCTTCAATGTCCATTCATGAGTACCATGGTCTTCAAGGATCCAGATCAACAGTTTGGAGGCATCAACATCATCATTATTAAGAAAACACAGGCGACCCTGATGAGATTGATGGATGCAGCCAAAATCACATTCGGATGGCACAGGAATTGACCTCCATGTTTTTCCCTCCATGTCCACCACCACTATCCCGGCAGCGTACGTGACCATATGCATAAAGCCATTAAGAAACACACTTCTCGCTTCGTCATCGAGCATAACATCATTGCCCCATTCACTTTCCATAAAGCTCCATGCTCCAGTTTTGGATGAATAGATCTCCACCCCAATGACGCAGTCACCATCGTCCACCACATACTCAACCACATGGAAGTGCGAGGAGACTACCGGATCAAACCCCAAGCGGGCGGTGCGAGCCTCGCCACTAGCCCAGCTGCCATCCGGCAACATCACCCACTTCTTGGTCGCGGGATTGCACACAGCATAATGGAACGGTGGATACCCGTCGCCCTCATCAGGACCAGGCTCCAAGCAGCGGCAGAGGAGGAGGCCGTTGCAGGAATCCAAGGGTCTTACATGGTCACTGGGGACGGGAAAGAAGGAGAAGTCGGGGAAGATGAACGGCGCGCCTTTTCCGGTGATGTTGGTGAAGTGATGCGCGCGGGCGGGGCAGCGCTCTAAGTTCCAGCTGTGGTAGAAGAAGCCGACGAGGGTCTGGGGTAGCTTCTTGCGGTGGACGGGGTCGGAGATGAGGTAGCGCCAGGACCGAGAGACGCATTTGAAGCGGCACAGTGAGCGGACGGGGACGCGGCGGAGGATCTCCACGAGGAGCTCGTCCGTGAGGCTGGCCGGCGGGTTCCTCTTCCCGGGGGGCTCCTCCATCTCGTGGAGTCCGGATCCCCCGCTGTGAGGATGAGGTAGCGCCAGGACCGAGAGACGCATTTGAAGCGGCACAGTGAGCGGACGGGGACGCGGCGGAGGATCTCCACGAGGAGCTCGTCCGTGAGGCTGGCCGGCGGGTTCCTCTTCCCGGGGGGCTCCTCCATCTCGTGGAGTCCGGATCCCCCGCTGTGAGGATGAGGTCGCCCTGCTCTGCAGTTGGATCACGGCCTAGATTATGGTAATCTGATGAGTTGTGAGGAGAATAAAAGAGTTTTTTTTGTTTTAAAACTGGTGAAGCTGGGAGCGATTAGCTTGCCTTTGGATCAGGCGGAGCGCGGCCGGAGACGGAAGCGGAGGCCGACGCGGCGGCGGCGGCGGCGGCGGTGGTGTCGAAGGAGGGAGTGGGAACTGGGAGGGGCCACTGGGCGCTTGATTGCCGTTTTGGTGCCCTCGTGTGGGAACTGGACGTGGGCCACTGGGCCTGGACTCTTGAGGTTAGATGGCACATGGGCTGTGGTGAAAGAGAGAAATGGGCTAATAGCCCACAGAAGCACAGATATCGGGCCGGAGGCCGTAACAGTGAAACGGACACTGTTTTCTTCTGTTTTTCTCCCTCCAACCAGCCTCCAGCAACGAAAAGTGTCGTTTCGGGCATTTGGCACTTTGGCAGTCAATACATTTCCGCAGCTCTGTCGGAATTATACGACTGTAAGATGGGCGTCACTGATTTTCACCATTCAGACATGACAAACAAAGTGATTTAATTGGTAGGGTTAAAGTACATGTTGATTCAGTAGTATACATATGATGAGAAAATGAATTAGGAGAAATATAAAAATGGAAATTACCAGTGCATTGCAGATCTCACTAATCAGCTTTGCAGGGTAGTAACATCTATTTTGCCATTATTCACTCCAAAGAAGAAATACATAAATTAGATCTTAGGAAGAACTAGGCGGTTTTTCATTAAGAAGAAAATAGGTACCTAAATTCGAGCTAAAGGGAACTAAAACATAGGTGGTTAGGGTCCACCCTAACCAGCTAAGCTAGGCGCACCTCTTATGAAGAACTTCGGTAGAGTAGAAAGCTTTCTTTGATCCTTCAGAGATCATTAATCACCACTGCACGTATCATCTTGGATTAGTCTAAAGATTAGTTATGGGTATCCATGGCAAGAAAAACTACATCTTATAAAGAAATATTTGCTTATACTAACACCCGATACACTCCATTGTTATATACTGCAATCATACAAAAAAGAAAAAAATGCCTACGGGGCAAAGGGACATCGAAGAGGCACAAAATGGTAGTAAGAGAGAGAAATTGGCTAGTATAGTTTTAGCGTTATCTGCATTTTTCTTCAATCTCGTATAGCAGGCAAAGATCGTAACTTGTTGCAGTTGCGATCACCAAGATATACTCCAAAACTCACGTCCTGAATACCAAGCCTAACATATTGCAGAGTCAATCCAAGCTAACTCCAATAAATGCTCTTGCAAAAGTTTTTACCTTCGCACATTTTTGGTTCCTCCCATTCCCTCTCGTCATAGGCATGTTTGTATCCACTTATTTTCTGCTTATCGATGAAAATAAGCCATAAGCCCACCCAAACGTCTTACTTATTTCTCACTTACCATGCAAGCCGCTTAGCCCACAATCCAGCATACAACTAGCGCTCCACTTTTCCTCTACGCGGCCTCGGAGGCGCTTCTCGGGCAAACGAACCGATTTTCCCCGATACCCCTCACCCCACCGACACCCTGCGTCCCTACCATCCGCCCCCGACGCCTTCGATCCCGTGCCCACCGCCAGCCCCGTCCGCCATCGGCTCCGTCCGCCACCCTCCGACCGCCACCGGCTCCCTGCCCAAATTCCGCCCTCCACCGGCACACTGCCAGATCCCGTCCGCCGCCTCCTCCGTTAGCTCCGACTTATCCAGATTGGCCAGCAACTCATATTGTTTTCAGAGACTTCATGCAAACAAGAATGTCCATGGATGCTAGACGAAGTCATTTCAGGCCAACTCTCAGATGAGAATATGACATCACTAGCTCAAAGCTTCCAGAGTTTATTTGTTACCACATTATATTACCAGGTAAATATTGATATTGCAATCTGAATTAAAGTTGGGCACTCAAAATAAATTGAGATTATGTGCATCAACAGAAAGTATAGTGGTATGCCATATTGCCATGTAATTTTCAGCTCAGGGTGTTCAGCACATGGGAAAGAGTTAAACGAAGTGTCAGGAAAGCTAAATATTCAATGTAATGCTCAAAGTTCAAACTATTAGATTGTGGCTCTCCAACATAAAAGAAGCATCAAGCAAGACTCATAAACAAATTACCTGCAATCGTACCAAACACATTTTAATAAAGTGATTCAGCTAGCTTTGAGACAGAAGAAGTCACTATTTATCTCCAGAGACTCACACTGACCTTACAAAGCATCCATGAATAAAACTAAAAGAAGACAAGGAATATAACTACTTTAACTGAAAGAAGAAGGCAAACCGTTCCTGGAGGCAGTTTAGTATCTCAATAATTAAACAACATCGGTCTAATTAAAAACAACACAAAGAGGAACTCCATGATCCAGTTTTGGATGAGTAAGGCCTGGTTTGGTTCACTGACTTAAATTTAAGCACCCGTTACATCGAATGTTTAGATACTAATTAGGAGTATTAAACG
>NC_028458.1:41221166-41282849 GCF_000263155.2 Setaria italica
CCTTGATGAGATTTATGGGATGCAGCCAAAAATAATTAGTTCATGATTTGACAATGTGTTGCTACAGTAAACATTTGCTAATGATGGATTAATTAGGCTTAATAGATTCGTCTGGCCGTTTAGCCTCCACTTGTGTAATGAGTTTTGTAAATAGTCTACGTTTAATACTCCTAATTAGTATCTAAACATTTGATGTGACACGTGCTAAAAATAAGCAAAAGTAACCAAACGGACCCTAAATATCCACCCCTGTGATGTATTCACTCTCGTCTTCCACATACTCAATCACATGGAAATGCGGCGAGAGGGCGGGGTAGGCGGGCAGTGCGAACCTCGCCGCTAGCCCAGCTGCCAACTGGCAACATCACCCACTTCTCGGTCGCAGGATTGCACACGGCATAGAGGAACGGCCTCACCCCGTCGCTGTCACCAGGACCGGACTGAAAACAGTGGCACAGGAGGAGGCCATTGCAGCAGTCCAAGGGGACGACGTCGCTGCTGTAGACGGGCAAGTAGGAGAAAGAGGGGTAGATGAAGGGAATGCCTTTCCCGGTGACGTTGGTGAAGTGGTGAGCCAAGCAAGGGAAACGCTCGCCGCTGAGGCTCTGGTAGAAGAAGCCAACCAGGGTCTGGGGTAGCTTCTTGCGGTGGCCGGGGTCGGAGATAAGGTTGCGCCAGGATCGGGAGACGCACTTGAAGTGGCACACGGAGCGGACGGGGAGGCGGCGGAGGATCTCCACTAGGAGCTCGTCCGTGAGGCTGGCCGCCGGGTACCTCTTAGCGGGGACTTCCTCCTCCTCGTTGAGCCAGGAGCCGCCGTGGGGATGTGGTCAGCCTGTAGTTTGGAAGAGACCTCTGTAATCCGTTGAATGGTGAAGGGAATAAGCCAATAGCGAACTAATTGATGATGTGCGAATAGATTTCCCCTTACCTCAGAATCTGGTGGAGGCCGTCATCCCCGGCGAATCGGCGATGGCGGCGGCTAGCACCGAAACGGCGGCGGCGCTGTCGAAACAGGTAGGGAGCGGCGGAGCGCCCACACGCGTGGGGTTCACGTGGTGCCTGCCCCTCGTTGGGATGGTGAGCACAACAAGAGAGCTTTTTTTTATTTTTTATTTTAGCATTTTGCAAAAATATATAATCAAATAAAAAAATTGCAAAACTAGACTGTTGTCGCCGGCCCAGCCGGCGATAGGCCTTATCGCCAGTCCAAGCGGCGGTTGGGCCTGCAGAAGAGCCTTACCGCCGATCCAGCCGACGACAAGGGGTACACTTCTCCGCACCACATTTTCAAAAAATCATAACTAATTCATATCAACTCAAATGGAGATAAACTTTATATGAAAATATTAGCTCTCGATGAGATCTACAACTTTGTAGTTAAAACTTTTTTCATTTGATGTTGTAACTATAAAGTTTTAACTACAAAGTTGTAGATTTTGTCAAGATCTACAAGTTTCATATAAAGTTTATCTCCATCCGAATTGATATGAATTAGTTATAATTTTCTGAAAGTGTGGTGTGGAGGGGTGTACCCCTTGGCACCGGCTGGGCCAGCACCAACCGCCGCCTGGGCCGGCAATAAGGCCCTATCACCGGCTGACAGTAGCCTAGTTTTACAATTTTTTTATCCGACTATATATTTCTGCAAAATCATTCACAACAAGAGAACTGTACTTGGGCCTTGGCCCTTGGGGAACATGGGCTTGATGTTCTCTCTTGGGGCTAATTCTGTCTGTGCGAAAATCCTCTCAAAAAAAAGTCTGTGCGAAAATTACGTCAAAAAAAAATTTGTGCCTACAACTAAACAATGGCTTTAAACGAAATCCAAAAAATTCCGAGGACGTATACCAAGTTTCTATTAACAAGATGTAGCTTTTGAACTTTTGATTTACTGTTATGCTCTAAACGTTGGATCTCCCAAAAATACAACTTTAGCTAGTATTTTTTTATAAAAAAAATATAAATATAGCAAAAGTATATTTCAATATGAAACTATGTTTCCATAAAAAAAACTACTGGTAGCATTTACAATATTCAAACTTAATACATAGTAAAGACTAATATACAACTAATAAAGTTCAAAATAGTTACTCTCTCCGTTCCAAATTGCAGGTCGAGTGTATGTCTAGATGAATAATAATATCTATAAATTTAGAAAAACTAAAAAAATTTACAATTTAAAACAAGAATTGTAACGGAAAGAGTAACTGATCACCCCTCCCTCTGTGGATCGTGCTCCTGCAGTCCGAACTCTGGCCATACGCCGTGGGATCAGCTGAATAGGCAAGTGTGTCATCTCACTCACCAACCTCCTTTACAAAAACTATCTCTAGAGAGCAAAGGAGCCTATCATCATCAATTTATCATATACAGAGTACTTTGCATATAACATTTGAAATTTTGAATATAGAAAAATGGGCTCCTGTTCCACGAGTTTGGTGGAAGAATGCGATCATTGGTTTCAGGATTAAACAATCGTACTTTAATCGATCGGAATCGGATTGGGTAAACCTACCTCCTTATCCGTAGTATTGCAGGTTAATCTCTTAGCACACGTCGGACCAAAAAAAGACATAGTGAAGCACACTGAACCTTAAGCTCCGTGTCTTATCTCTTGCATAGTCTAATACTAAATGCAGTTAGCATCCATAATTTTTTACGCGCAATTTTTTTCAGAACCATCACATATTAATATTGCAGTATTATAATTTTAATCAATATATAGTCAAAGAAATATCCATTCATATCGACTCATCTGTGTCGGGTACACATGAGCCAGCACGAATAAACCATTCGTATTGTGTCAAAAACGAGCCGGTAAAATTAATGGATTATCTGACCCTGAAATCTACCAAAAGAGGATGCGGTAGCGTCAACCGAGCCACAGTCCACCAATTTTTGGAAGGAAAAAAAGCACATTCCACTCGCATTTTCAAGCTCGAATAGGTGACGTATCATCAAGGAGTGAAGTGTCACTTCTTCGAACTTGTTACTAGCCAGATTTTACCCGGAGTACTAGGCACGAATGGGCATTCCGACGTTGCATGCCTTTGCCTAATTCATCAAGGGCAAGCTAATATATATTTGGTACCGAACCAAATGAGGGCCAAACAAGAAAAATACTCGCTGAATACATATCATTCCCTTTATTGTTAAATACTTCCTCCATCGTTCCAAATTGTAGGTTGTTTTGATTTTTCTAGATCTATATTTTTTATTATGTACCTAAATATAGTGTTCGTCTAGATGCATAATTATATTTATAGCCTACAATTTGAAACGGAGAAAGTATATGATATTTAGGATAGGTAAATTTTAGTTTAGAACTAATTAGTTTATCATAAATATTGTATATTTAAAGACGGATGTACACGTAACAAAAGATAATGAATTTTAGGTAGCGACAGCAAACTTTGACACACATGACGGTTCATGCAGTACACTCGATCCAGGTGCTTTTATTTTACCACGAGCACATACTGAACTAGATACGAGAGACGAGACACAGCAGGACGAAGCACCCCCGCGCCGTTTTCGATCGTCGATCGACACCCTCAGGCAGATCGATGCAAGCATCATGCTAGATCTTGAGAGTGTCCGCGAACCGGGTCCCTTCCGGAATCGCCTTGAGGATGCCCTTGATGTAGTCGTCGATATCCAAGGACTTGTAGCGCGGCTCCTGCTCCTTGAGGAGGCCCGGGAGCGGCGTCACCATCTCCCCCACCGTGCCCTCCTCGACGAAGACGACGGTGGTGCGTCCCCTCTCGGCGTCCGGGATCACCCGGTGCTCGACGCTCGTGTAGGCGCCGTTGGTGAGGACGTCGAGGAGATCGCCGATGTTGATGAGGATGGCTCCCGGCAGCGGCCGCACCGGGTACCACCGGCCGTCCTTCTTGATCTGCAGGCCCGGCGTGTCGTCGACGTGCAGCAGCAGCGTCAGGCCGAGGCCGTCGGTGTGCGGCGTGATGCCCATCACCTTGTCCGGGTGCCGGCACGGAGGGTAGTAGTGCATCGCCATGCTCTGCCGCTTCCCGGTGAAGGCCTCCACCAGCTCACCCTTGTCGTCCCCGATGTCGGCCGCCATGAAGCCCAGCAGACGCCTCGCGAGCTTCGTCATCTCCACTGAGTACGTCGCAAGCGCATCGCTAGAACCAACGGAACATTGTGTTTAAGCAACCTCGATGGGCTCAGCACATGACTGAATTGGGAGTATGAAACTGAAACGATCTACATGGAAAAGAACATGAAATGCGAATGGATAGGAGACAGACCGGAACGTGGGTGGGTTGGTAGGCCACAGTTTCATGTTCCTCTCATGGACTGGCTGGGTGATGAGGATTAGGCCCTCTGCCCAGTCCAGCTTGTCACCTGGCCCTCTGCTGTAGTGGTGGCCATATCCTTCAAGGCCAGCTCCCTTCCCCAGCACCGCCACTCTGTTCTTGATGTCCAGTGGCAAGCTGAAGAACTCCGCAGTACTGTCTTTTATAAGCTGTGCCACTGCTTCGTCGACTCCATGGTTCGTTAGCTGCAAATGTAGTGTACAAAGGTAACAAACAAATTGCACCACATGGTAGAGTAGTGCGGCTGGCAAGAAACAAACCTGAAAGAAACCCCAGTGTCGGCACGCAGAGCCAAGCTTCTCTGTCTCCATGGCCGAGGAATCGGGATCAAGAAGCTTGGCCATGTCGACGACCGGCAGCTCGTAGGCCTCGTCCTTGCCGACGACTTCGTCAGCAAGGACCTCATCTGTTCTGATATAACTCTCCGGGATGTGGATGGAGTCGTCGCCGGCGAACAGGGACAGAGCGGTGTCCGTGATCTCATCCCTGTTGACGATCTTCTCGCTAGCAACCTCCATTGTTCTTTGTGTGCACCTCTCAAATTTGTCACAGCAAGGCACGATTGTTATGCAGGCCGGGCAGCCTATTTATAGGGCCAATTATTTTGCGGTGATATTTGGTTTGGTGATCTGTAACCTTTTTTACTTAAATGGGCAACCATCAACAACTATTAGTGACGTGTTGTCACTCGTTTTGGCCTGCTGTGTAATCCAAAGCATGGATTACGAAAAATACAAGAAATTTTCCATTAGTTACACCCTCGGCAGGATTAACATCCCTTTCCATTCCACCAGCCTATATCTGCTTTCGCTTCGTCTCTATAGACTCTATAGTATCACCCTATCTGGTTGGACAATCCCTATTGGTCGCTTGCTTCTCTCGAGCTAGTGTCACATTTTTTTAAACTATTTTTAGGTCCAATAATTTTCCTTCAAGTACAAGTCACACTTTTGCACGGACCAAAAAATGTCCTTTATTCATTCCTAAGGATTTCCACCATGTTTTTGTGTCATCCCAACTTTCGTAAGCTAGGGGTAGTTGGTTAATGAGTTCGCTAGCTTAAAATTATGGACAAAAACAAAAATTTGAGGAAGAAGCTTGGACTATGTAATCTATGATGGTTCAAGTTGAGGAATATCCAAAACCCAAGAAATTAAGGGGTGTTTGGATCTTTAGTCCGGACTAAAATTCATGCCACATCGAATATTCGGAGGCTAGTTAGGAGGACTAAACATGAGCTAATTATAAAACTAATTACACAGATGAAGGCTAATTCCTAAGATGAATTTATTAAGCCTAATTAATCCATCATTAGTATATGTTTACTGTAGCACCACATTGTCAAATGATGGACTAATTAGTTTTAATAGATTCGTCTCGCAAATTAGCCTCCATCTATGCAATTGATTTTATAATTAATCTATATTTATACTCTAATTAGTATCTAAACATTCGATGTGTCTGAGAAAACAAACGAGGCCTAGTTGCCATTACGCAAGTTTCCCGTCGCTCTACCTCGCCCAACCTTAACCTCTTCCCGCATCAATATGCGTGGCGACTGATGCAGTGAAGCAGTGAGGTGCATTACGCAATTTGTTTCTCACTGACCTCACCCATGCTCTGCATCACATCATCATCATGAGGTAAGCAGGTAATTTTTAATTTGCTCAAAATCTTGGGGGTGACCGTTCAGAAATGTTTGTGTTTTTTGTTAATTTGTTAAACTTTAATCTATTTTCATTATCATATATAAATTCAGTGTGAGCCACGTTTTCATTTTTTATATTTTTTTGCTTCTATTTTCTTTTTCCCTTCTGCTTTTACTTTCATAATATTCGAAGTTCCGGGTGTGGTATTTTTTTAGAGGCTGGATCAATATATTGAATGGATTGAAAAAGGTAGTGCGAACTGAAACTCTTATGCTGTATCCTTTCTCTCTTTTTTTTCATTTTGAAAGCTGAAGCCAAGGTGGCATGGCTATGCATTCACAATGCTAATTATCTCTTACCAACTGTTATCAACATGTTTTTGATGTAAATGTTTCGTTACCAACATGCTAACCCAACATGCTAACCGGCTTTCTCAATTTCAAAATCGATTCTAGGTGAAAAAAATGACATTGAAATTGGATAGAGGTTTTTCCCAACCATTTCCAGTCGTGTTCATCCTAGGTTGGAAAGATATCCGATCGGCCACAATTTTGGCTGAGAACCTAATGGGCATCATTTAAGCCAATCAAATTTGACTAATTCAGAAAACCTTGACGTATTGCTACAAAACAAAACAGAGCCTACCTAGCAGTTTTGAACTTTGAGTTTACCATAGACAAATTTATTCAAACCTGTGCGTGTAAAAATGGTATCTTGAACAAAATTTTGCAAAGAAAAGATATGTTTAGGAGAATTAATCATGGAGAAACTAATGTAACATTGCCCGGCTTGAGTGAATTCGTAACAGTTAGTACTTCTGCTACTACATGTTAACTGAACCTGATCGCAAACTCGGGTTGTCAAACTTTATGACAATTGTTGCAGGAGCCGTTGAAGTTCCGCTTTGAGTCTTAGCTCGATGAAGCATATGTTTTTTTTTTTGAATTGTCGATTATGCATAATTACTGTAAGGTAAAATTGAATATTGCACCAATATTTTTTGGCACGCCATTCACAGTTTCCACCTGAGAGGTTTTCCCCTGTTGACAGACTTCTAACAACGACTCTTTTGCAGTGACGAGTACTCCTAAGTGCTAGCGTGCAGGCTGCAATCATTGTTACTTGTCGTGCCAAATCAAAAAGGGACCATGGAAGGATAACATGTTGTTAGAATCAGATGCTTTTTATCCATCTACCACTTCTATGAGTAAAGGTAACTCTAATAAATAGGTTTATATCTCCCGATCTCCATTGTGACTATATATCAGCAAAATTAAAGCTGGCTCAAGAAATGAACTAGTCTTAAGATCACATGTGAGGAACTGGAATACAAAATTCGCCATTGCAGTAGAAGTTCTCTGTTTTGGGGAGGCGTTGCATTTGATTATGGCCCTCAGAATCTCCGCCAGCCTCCGTCTCAAATTATAAGTCATTTTAGCTTTTTTAGATTTATAGGTTTTGCTATACACCTTGGTATATATTATATCTAGATGCATCGGAAAAGGTATGATCTAAAAAATCCATAACGACTTATAATTTGGGACGGAGGGAAGCACATGCTACGTTGAACATAACAAACATGATAACTAAATCCACCACCCCTGGACAGCGTCCTTTGTGTATGCTTTTACCAGAAAAATCCTGAAAACAATGGTTTTCTATTACTCTGCAATCTGGATTTTATTTAATTTAATCTTCCAAGAGTACATTAATTGAACCGGTTACAGGACAGAAGCAAGCGGCTCTCTGTTTCAATTTCACGGCTTGGCCGCGTATACATCGCGTGGCAGATCACAGACTCTCTAGATCCTGAGGCTGTCGATGAACCGTGTCCCTTCCATCAGCGCGTTGAAGTTCCCCTTGATGTACTCCTCGACCTCGATGGACTTGTAGCGCGCCTCGCCGCCGCCCTCCGCCACCAGCCCCGACAGCGGCGCCACCATCCCCCCGACGGCCGCCTCCTGGAATATCACGACGGTGGTGCGCGCCCTCTCGGCGTCCGGGATCACCCGGTGCTCGACGCTCCTGTACGCGCCGTTGCTGAGGACCTCGAGGATGTCGGCGACGTTGACGACGAAGGCGCCCGGCAGCGGCCGCACCGGGAACCACCGCCCGCCCTTCCTGATCTGTAGGCCGGGGGTGTCATCCACGTGCAGCAGCAGCGTCAGGCCCAGCCCGTCGGTGTGCGGCGTGATGCCCATCACCTTCTCCCGGTGGCGGCAGGGAGGGTAGTAGTGGATCGCCATGCTCTGCCGCCGCCCGGTGAAGGCGTCGAGGAGCGCCGCCCGCTCCACCCCGAGGTCGGCCGCCATGAAACCCAGGAGCCTCTCCGCGAGACCGATCATCTCCACCGAGTAAACCTCAAGCGCCTCCCTGAATGTGGGTGGGTTCGTAGGCCACATCTCCATCTTCCTATCTTGGGGTGGCTGCGTGATGAGGATCACGCTCTCTGCCCAGTCCAACTTGTGGCCACTCGATGCTCTGCTGTAGTGGTGCCCGAATCCCTCGAAGCCTTTCTCTCGGACTGCCACTTTCTTCTTGCTCTCCAGCGGCGTGCTGAAGAACTGCACAGTACTGTCCTTCATCCGCTGCACCACTCCTTCGTCAGCTCCATGGTTTGTCAGCTACACAAAAAGCATCATATGTATAGGAAGAACTCGTCAATAGGCCAACCCGGCTAGTTGAATTGGACATACAGAAACGGGAGAACGGAACAGAAGGAACCGATTGAACCTGGAAGAACCCCCAGTTCCTGCAAGCGTCGCCGAGCTTCGCAATCTCCAGCGCCGACGACTCCGGATCAAGAAGCCTGGCCATGTCGACGACCGGCAGCTCGTAGCTCTCATCGTCGCCGACGACGACGCCGTCGAGGACCTCCTCGGTCCGGATGTACTTCTCCGGGATCTGGCCGCCGTCGGCGAACGCGGACGCGGTGGCGTCCGTGATCTCATCCCTGTTGACGACCTTGTCGTAGTTACGAGCCTCCATTGCTCTGCCTGCATGTGCACCTCCGAGTCCGGCACAGAAAGGTGCCAATTTATGACTGTTGTTTACCCCAGCGATCGAGTGCGTTGCAGTAGTTACACCTAACACCGAATGAACAATACGCCATGGGGTCCATGGAAACCGTGGGCGCGCTCGGTGGAAGTGGAACTCTGCCTTGGCCCACGCCATGGCTTCATCCACAAGACCCTGCGAGCGACACGACGGCACTCCTGGTACCCAAGCTGCGTTGCCGCATCAGCATCACCCGCCGGAGAAAATCAGGAAAGCTCCACTTGGCGCGGGGAGACAGGACGATGAGTGTGTTTTTCGGATGAGAATGTAATTCCTCGAGGGAAAGCAAAGCTAGGCTCTAGATTGGTGTTCCACCGTGAGATTCTTAGGGTCTGTTTTCTTCCACCTTGCTAAACTTTAGTTGCTAAAAGTTGCTAAACTTTAGTTGCTAAACTTTAGCAAAGTTGTTTGGATACTCTTGCTAAAAGACATTTAATGAGCTGTAAAAGGACCTATCTACCCTTATTAAAGGTGCGCAGGAGGGAGAAGACAAGCAATAAATGAGGGGTATATGTTGTCCAGCCCACCTTTTAGCAAGTTTTAGCAACCAAAAACTTGCTAAAGTGCTAAACTTTAGCAACTCAACTTTAGCAAGTTTTAGCAAAAATATTTTGTAGTTTAGCAGCTCAAAGTTGCTAAACTTTAGCATCTAAAGTTTAGCAAGGTGGAAGAAAACAAGCCCTTAAAATCTAAGGAATCATTAGTGTGGTGTGGTGTGAGTATGCTAGCACCTAGCAGCCTAGCAACAGTGTGGCACCTCTTGTCGTCCGTCATCATCTGCTGCTGCAAGGAAAATGATAGACAGAGACGGATCTTTGTTTCGGTAGTCGGTACTGCATTTATTGACAAAAGGGTAAAGGTAGTTGGCGAAACAGTTTCGATAAAACGAAATGAGGTCGGAAGGAAGAGACGCCCCTTTCAATATAGGATTATTTATGATGTGGGGGAGAATTGAGAGAAGAAGAATGTTACTATATTTCTCTAAGCAACCATGTATAATAATGTCAAAGTCTAGGATTACGAGACTACTTTGCATACTATGCGCCAACCAGTCCAAGTGTCTTACCATGCGCGTCGCCATCTTGTATTGCTTAACATCTTCTTTGATCAATTAATCTCTACATTTCTGGAGCCTGAATGTACTCTTGTGTAAAAGTTCTTCTGTTTCATTCGGTTCTGCACTTCTTCCACCAGCTGAACAAGGATCTCACCGAAGTAATTGATGGTAACGGTTGTAGGTTGAACCAAGAGGATAACTGCGTCCAAACAAATAGGATACCCTGTTCTAGGCTTCTAGCTTTGCTTGTACTTGTACTACCTGTTTTCCGGACACTGCAGACGCCGGTAGTGCTAAGTGTTTCTCTAGTGGCCGGTGCATGGACCAACGTGGCATTTTGATGAATCGATTCAGGACCTGTTTAGTTGGGAACTTGGGTGTGGCAAAGTTTGCATTTTGTCATAAATATGCAACTGTAGCATTTCGTTTGTATTTGTGAATTATTATACAAACATTGACTAATTAGGCTCAAAAGATTCTTCTCGCAAAGTACAACAAAACTGTGCAATTAGTTTTTGATTTCGTCTACGTTTAGTACTCCATGCATGTACGGCAAATTTGATATGATGAAGAATCTGCTTTTTGCATAGTGTCAAAGTTGAGAATTTGGGAGGACTAAACAAGGTTCAGTGACGGGAGAATGCCGATTCAAGAAGAGAGAGAAGAACTGATTCAAGATCGGGTGCTGCTGCTCTTGTAATTTTCTAAGAAGGCTGTGAGCAAAACAAGGAGGTAAATAATTTTCTATTTTTTTGGACCCATCCATCATAATTTAGTTGATGTAACAGTTGGAGAGAGAAATTAAAGTAGATTCAGTGCTTGCGTGGAGAGAAATTAAAGTAGATTCAGTGCTTGACTTCTCGAGGCTTTTCCAGGAACCCTAGCCGGCTAGCCCGTTCATTTGGTAGGGTACTGAACGTCTGAACCTGACCTTTGTATAGATTACTACTAAGATTTAGGAACGGATTTGTATCGATGCGCCTCACCTCACCTCCATTGTCCTTGAGTTCCAGAAGTGGCGTCACCTGTTGGTGATGATGACGTGGCCTGTTTCGATCATATGGCTAGGTGAAAGTGCTTTAGCACTAGCCTGGTCAAATAGGAGGTCTAATGGGAGAACTAAACTTTATAGCTTACCTCAATTTCATGAACTTTAGCTCCACTCAGCTATCTCCAAACGGGTAAATTTTAGCTTGCTAAATTTTATCAATTTTAGCATTAACGGATAAAAAGGCCCGAAGGCGCCCGGCCGCTGCCGCACGGGGAAACCACCTGCCGTCTTTCTTGATCTGCAGCAGCGTCAGCCAAGGCCGCATTGACCGCCATGAAACAGAGCGGCAGCTCTGCCTCGGGAGATTCGTCGTCTCCACTGAGTATTTGTCAAGCGCATGGGAAGCGCAGACCAGACCGATGCAGCTCTGCCTCTGAATCTGAATGCGGACCTCTAGGCCAGGGCAGTGTTAAGCTAATCCATATTATATTTTTGCAAGGGATATGCTGTAGTCCTCGCAAAATGAGTATAAACACCGTAGCGAAATAGCAATTCTGAATACCTGATTACTAGCATGTTGGCACAATTCCAATTGCAGTCTATTGAAGTAGAAGAGAGAAATGTTTATCCAAACTGCTTAATATTTACAATCTGCTCAACTGTGTTTTGTGGGACACAGTCCTCGAGCATCCCTCGCAACTGTTTGCATCTCGATGCCATTAGCTTTTCACCAACTATGACACTTTGGACAGATGCCAAATAGAGTACAGATGGGAGTGAACCGATATAATGATTAATTGTTACACAACGCATACTTCCACGCAGATGCCGAGTATCATGTATTGACCCTATTTCAGAGCTTGAGCCGTCACGGTGGATCGGTCAAGGCCCAGTACAACCCTTGTGGCCTCAATAACAACCTGCCCATCCAAGTAGTGATGTCTACACACGGGCATATAAACATCAGCTCCTCCAATCAGTTCGGTCTTAGTTTCCTGTGTCTTCCTCAATGTGAAGAACGCCCGGCGACCACACAGCTCACACCGTGCTGTTAGCTTGGTGACCGAGTCAGCCAGGGGAACAACATCCAGAACTGAGCCGAACTTTTTCCTACCAAGACCACAATCATCAAATCAAATGGTGCCACAATATTCAATCTGAAAATATTTTGCACCCAAACCATTAATGATTATCTGGGTATCTATCTATAGCCTAGATAATCTGGCCAAATCAAATTTAATGACTCAAAACTCAGAAAGTACCTTTTGTAGTCACCATCTAGCCCTGCAACAACTACAATTTTTCCATCACGGTCTGCAGCTTTGCAGCAGAAATCATAAAGATCGTCAAAGAACTGGGCTTCATCAATACCTATAACATCTACCTGCACAAACCAATTTCAGTAACTTACAGATTGCATAGAGAACAAAAGAACCTATTTCCATAGCCATGCACCCATGCCATGTGCGCAGTAAGACCAACAGCTAAGATCTCAACAAGACACATGGCTGTGTATCTCAGTGAAACATCTTTCAGGCCATATCCCACATCAATAAAACACTGCGAGTGCTCATTAGGTATCTCAAATACTGAATGTATCATGACCTTTGAGTCCAGACAAAGGTAACTCAATGCAGCAAAATAGTTTGTTTCCTTCTAGGATTACACTGTCAACCATAGTTAGCCTGCTACAGGGATTCTGCTTGAGACACTAACCCTAACAACGAACTGAACCAAGAATCAATTTCAATTTTTGGTGCCTTGAAACTGTTAAGGTTAATTTTTGTTCCTCCTAGCCAGCTTCTTCTTTTTCTTACTTTTTTTCTCGAATACTTCCTTTTCTTATATCTTTGTGATTTGAGATATTAAACATTTTGTTTCATGAATATCTAAAAAGCTCCAATACGCATGGAGAGCACCACCCAGAGGCCACCGCACCCCTAAATTGACCAAGCTTATGGGGTTCCCTAAATTTGAATATTTAGATTACACAGGAAATTTATAATAAAAATTACCACACAAAAATAACACCTTAATATTATAGCTCCCTACACTTCCTACAAACATATTATAGCTGAAACCATTCAGGAGTATAGATACTAACATTTTTATTATTGTGTTTGTACGATCACAGTTAACAGGTTAATGAATTGCCGACTCTCATTATAAATGTATATCATTTTGGATAACCACAATCTGAACATTAGCTTTATAGCTATATTTGGTAATTAAAAAAACTTACAAACCAAATGCACTTTTGACAACAAATGAACTAGTTTCTTTTTCATCTGGAATACTACAGATAACTCAAATTTGCAATAGAATAAAAACTAAGGCAATTACAAAATGGCCAACTCACCTGACAAACCTAAAGCTTCACCTGGAAAGAAAACATAGAAAGGAAACTGATAACATGCCACACCTTAACACAGCTCACCAGATAGGACTTTAGCTTTGACTTCAATATATGACACTCATTAGTCTGAAATTGCTACATGTGCCACTATTGAAGCATGAACATATTTTTCTTTTTCTTACAGAAACTCTGCTTTTTAGACACATGATGAGTGCAAAAATATCCTGCAACTGGCTGACAAGTTGGCACTTAGCATGTAATGAACAATCAAGATGGCTAGGAACGAGTAGGCCATGGACAGTACAATGGCATAAAGGCACCACCTAGGGGACCAGGCAGCAACCATTTAAAGCCATGGATTTATCTACAAAGGCACAACTTTTGCAAGCCTAAATTCAACCTAGGTGCAATGTTTCTCATAATTTCACAACATCTTATGCATATGGCTACAGAGAAAGTGTTCAACATCTGTCCAAATTTGTGTGGGGCACATGCTCGTATACACAGAAGCATTAGCTCAGATAGCTTTTAAGAAAAAGGAGGCCACAGAACAATGGTCAACAAAACTCTAAACAAAGAAATGTGGTATTCCTTTTTGAAGATGAAAACTGAGGGTTGAGCAAAGAGGGAGAGCAAGAGAAACATGGGGTGGTGAGAGCAGAAGAAAGGTTGGTGTGGTGAAGAAAGCCAGGTACCAGGATTATGATGGAGTAAATGCTGCTGATGTGCTGCTTTACTTCATAATCTCACCTAAAGTTATTCAATTAACTGCTAAGAGCACACTAAGTAAATTTTGGGGGGGCTGATCTTTGTGGGGGCTATGCACCTGTGCGGCATGTGCTGTACGGGCCTGTAATGTGCCCAAGCTGGAGATATAAATCATCAGAAGGTTTTTCAATTTCAATAAAATACTACTTTGAGGCACTAAAAGTCTGAAACTAGTATACTTTACTGAGAACAAAAACAAACTTATATTAGATCACCAATAGCAAGCAAGCAAAGACACGCAAATGAATGCTTAAACCAGTAAGGAAATAATTGCATTTCTCAAAAATCATCAAATTTGTATAACTGCAGGCTGTCTCCTGAGTCCTGAGAGCACTAAATTTGAGGATATTATGTCAAATGATAGTATGTCTGCTAGATGTTCTTCTTGGTTGGCCGCTAAAGAACTTGCTTGTGTTTTAACTTGTGAATGACTCCAAATAAATGTTTACCATACTCTCACAGGAACCACCAGCTTAATTTACTGTCAAGATTCTCACAAACTCGGCTTCAAGAAAATAAGACCAATGGACACTAAGAAATACAGCTTGAAGCATCAATCTGAATTATTCAAAATATATGCATGGCAGTAGAGTTCATAGTATAGGATATAGGCATGCAAATTAAGAGACAATGTGTTTGACTGAACCTTATCATAGGCCTCCATTCCCAATTTGTCATGGAAACTTGACAGCTCTGATAAGGCCCAGCACGCCATCTTTGTACCGTCATGAGTGACAACAGAATCCAATCCATAGCGGTTATCTTTGTCAGACTTTATGAGCACCACAGTCCTAAGAGTGAAAAGGTCAGAAAGAAACAATTTTAATCCAAGATAAAGAAGCAGTCAAGGAAACCAACAATTTTAGTCCAAGATGAAGAAGCAGTCATATAAATTTTAGTCCAAGATGAGGAAACCAAATTTCAGTTTTTTCCACATGTATGTCATATAAATTAAGAATTACATGTCTGATCATAATTTTCAACACAGTAGCAGGGAATCCACAGCATGACATCATATCAAACTTTTCTAGAACTGCCCAGAGAATGATCAAACTAGCTAGCTAGCTTCCAGTTTCAACAGGCCCAGGCATTTGCAGAACAAGCACCTGAAATTTGGGAGACCAGAAAACAGAAGAGGTCTTAGCCTATTCAAGAAGGCAAGAAGCTCATTTGTAACGGTAGTTCTTCTTAAACTACACTCTTGTTGACTAGTTGAGTCTATGCTATTGTTTGTACAACATGCGCAAAGATTATGAACCATGTCATCACTGGACAGTGAAGGCCATGACAAATACACAGCTTCCAGAGCAAGACATTGACAAACGCAAGTTCATTAGCAGCAACAGCTGGGCATCAACTATATTATTCAACAAATATTTTTTTCCCCGTAGACAAACCTTTGACTATGTCTTCAATTAGCCAGAACTTGGGAAAGAAAGGGGATCACTGGCAGGCGGGCCCTTACAGTCAGCGAAACAAGCAAGCTCACAGGCAGATGCGCGGCGTCGCCGGCGTTTCGTACCTTCCACTGCCGGCCTCGGCCTGAACCCGGCGGAGGAGCGCGGTGGTCTTGCCGGCGAACATGGGGCCGACGATAACGTGGATCTCGCCGGATTGGGCCGCCCGAACATCCATCGCCGCACCACCGCCGAGTCGTGACTGGGCCGCCGCAGAGACCGTCCTCGCCGCGCCCAGCATATTTCTGGCGGCACGACCCCGGCGTAAAGGTAGAGAGAGGAGCGGCGGCAGCAGTGGGAAAGCGCCGGCGCGGAGGACTGTGGGGGCGGAGGCGGCAGCGGCAGCGGCGAGGAGGGATCTCATGGCGCAAATGGAGCGCATGCTGGCGGGATTTGTAGTGCGGACGGGGTGCCAGCGGGGGGCGAATACTTTTTTGAATTTTTTTTTTTTTGGAGGAATAATTGGTTAGGTGAGATTGGACTGGAAGGGCGACTTCAAAAATCAAAATTGGAGCGGTTCTTCCAATCAACGTGGGGTAGGTGAGCACTGGCGCGTCATAGGCTCATAGCTTCGATTTGGGGTTCGAGATTTGGGAGGGAAGCGGAGTGGAGGGAATGGGGATTTGGCGGCAGTGGTTTTGCTAGGGTTTTGGAGGGCCGCAAAGGTGGGGGGCGACCGGAGGAGGACGAAGCCACGAAGGGGCCCGCCTGCCCGTGCTCTGGCTATTTGAGTTGAGGCCTTCTTTTGTTTTATTTTTTCATCCCTTTTTCTTTCTACCCGTGGATTTTCTTTTCCCTTTTTGACTTTTTTATTTTTCCCTCGGCATTTTTTTTTTTGCACATAGGACGTCTTTTGAACAACTGAACTAAGGTATACTAGAATTCTATTCCTGTTGGACTGAATTGAAATTGAAATTGTAAAGGCCGCCCTCTTGTTGAAAATTGAATTGCTATTGTGTTTCTAAAGCCAAAAAAAATAATACTCCACAGGTTCATACAGAATTCATATGTAACCACACCCTATGGATTTTTCTGCTCTTAAAATGAAAATTTCAGATATGTGTCCTTATTCGAGTAACGCTACGTAACAAGTCTGTCCAAAATCATCCGAATATGGCCGCCCACAGGAAAATAAGGAGATTCGTCTTGTTACTGAGCCTCAATTTTATTTACATGAGAACATGATGCCATTTAATAATGCAAACCCATTAGTGTGCAAATTACATTATCGCTATGCTTAGCTCATCTGGTCTGTGGGCCTCTCCATGTCCACTTGGGCCCTACCGGATGGTCTTACCGTATTTCGTTTTAGATGTTACTAAATATTTTGGCGAATCTTTTTTGGTAGCATTTTTTAAAAAGGAAACACACGCATGCTCCTATATACTATTCACTTCTGAATTTTCCCCCCTCATATTGTCTTATGTTATAACATTTTACCAAAAAAGATATACACATGCTCCTATATCATTGATAAAAAAAAAGTAATGTCCGAAAAGTAACAAAACTTTCTGGTGAATTCAAATTTAGATGCTACCAATGGCAGCGGCCTAGCCCTAATTTCTAATGGAGTTATTCGTTGCGCTATTTGATAGTTTGTCCAAGACATTTTTGCATTGTTAATATTTCTATGAAATTGCAGTGTGATTCCTTTTTAAAAAAGAAATCGCAGTGTAATTTTTGAATTATGACACTACCAGAGTAGCTAATTTAAATCAGTAAATGTATCCTTTTGAATCGAAATTATGACAGAGTTTCAAGCATACTCCAGGATTTTAAGCTTCGAGTTCATGAAGCAAGTTTCAAGTCATGTTACATCGTTCCAGGTGGCAAAAAGAAAAAAAGAACTTGAAGCCGTGTGCATACACCAGGCATCGGATCTCGTTGGCGCGAATGGCATGGCCGGACACGGGACACCATAGCTTCTGTGTTGCACGCTGAAATTCGTCAGGCACCAATTTTTCTGCTGGGCATCCCGTACGAGACAGGGACGCAGCCACGAACGACGCAGAACGCTTGGAGGCCGACGAAGAGCACCAGCACAACCAACGCGACGCAGGCGAGCAGCTCCCTCGAGCCCAGGACGCGCGCCCTCACGAACGCCCGGACCCTCACCTTCCAGCACCCGCCGTGGTGCCTGTTGAGTTCGTCGATCACCCTGTCCAGCGCCGGCACCCTCGTCAGCCTCACCGACCTCGTCATGCCGTTCCAGAGCTCGGCCACCTCCCGGTCGCTCTTAAGGTGGTTCAGGATGACGCCGCACTCCCTCAGCAACCTGGCGTCCTCCTCGGTGTCGATGATGCCGTTCATCAGCTCCACGTACCGCGCCAGGGCCAGCGGCCCGGCGGCCACCGACGCCTCGTACGCCACCAGGTTCCGCAGGAGGACCTCGCTGTTGACGTCGACGCCGATCACCGGCAGGTGCAGCGTCGCCGTCGCCGGGCAGAAGTCGACGGTGGATAGGTCGCCGACCGTCGGGCAGAACCTGACGCCGGTGTAGGCCAGCTCGGTTACAGACGGCACCGCGATCTCTTCGAACAGGGGCGATGTGTTCTTGTTCTGAACATCTGATGCGCCACCTCTGGGTTCAGACGCTTGCTGTGTCAGCTGCTCGATGGGCTCTCCGAGGATCGAGAGGCAGGGAAGGCTGGCTATAAACTTCAGAAGGAACCTCACCATGAAATCGATTATCACTGACATGATCTGTGAGCCGCGCTTGACAAGCAACTCCATGACTGAGTTCAGTGTCCTCTTCCTGTAATCGTGTCTGTGGCATGACTCATCTCCAGCTTCTCCCGTTGCGGCATCAGCATATCTGGGCACCATGTTTGAGTACAGGAAATCTAGCAGGTGGGCGTGCCGGTTGATGTCGGTGCGTGGGCAGCCAATTCCTCTGAACGTGGAAACCTCCTGAAAGAACCCGATCAGCATGGAGCTCAGCACAGACTGCGCAGGCTGCGCCGACGAGCACCGGGTCTCAAGCGCCTTCAGGAGCAGAATGAGAGGGATCTGGTTTTCTAGCATTACAATGTCACGTAGCAGCATGCTGTGTGAGGATGTTCTGCGAGAGGAATCGACCAAATGCGACATCCTGGAGGGGATCCTCTGCAGTGTTGCCCTCTGGTTATTGTTCGTGCTGAAAGTCTGCAGGAACTCGAGGAGGAAGGACACGTCAATCGCCATCATCCATCCCAGAGTCTCATTGCTCAGATTGAGATGCCTAAAGAATGAAGAAAAACAGAACTCCTTCAAGTACGAAATTAATGCAGATATGTATAACTGACCCGTGCCCTCCAAAAAAAGAAAAGAAAAAACTGACCTGTGATAGTGAGCACGAATTAGATGCTCTAGTTTTGTAAAGGCGTCAACAAGCTGTTGAAAGTCCGTGCCTGGGAGGTGGCTTTGAGCTCTCTTTGCCGCCGAGAGCTTGTACCTCTCCATGTCACCGAGTTCTTCGCGGCAATGGTGGTAAGGGCCAAGGGCCACCAATTGAGGGATGTAAGCTGCAGGTTTAGTGACCAGCAGAGGTTTGGGGACGTCAAATACGCAGATGGGCTGATCCTCGCTGAGCTCGATCTCCTCATCAAATATCCGGCGAATTCGGATGATCCACCGTGTTTCGTCAAATGGGGGTACGGGACATGTCGCCATAGCTCAAAGGGGGAGACAAATCTCGATTGCAAACTGAAACGGGTTAGTACAGAAGGGGAAAAAAAACTCATGCTCCCTTTATCGATGAAACCAAAACATAATAACTAATTTATGAGGAACATAAATGAATCGAATTTGTTACAATTAAAACTGAAATGTAACAGCAGTTTTATGAAGAGGCCTTTTTTATGAGTTCATCCCGTCCAAATATTTTTACTATAGGTATGTGCATACAAGAAATGAGGTATTGTATTGATGTATCAATATCAACCAATTCCATTGCATAAACCAAACAAGAATAAACAGGGTGAGAAAAGTGGCTCATTCCATTCCTCGAACCAAAGACCCTGTATATTCATGTCACTTGCTGTGTAACGACTATCAAGATTTATTTGGAGAAGTTTCTACACAATTAATATATTCCACTAGGCATACCGCTTTTGTTAGAATTTTTTTTTCTATACACACAGTTCTATGTAAATTCCCACACTGCACAGTTAAGAAAAAAAAATGCACAACGACATTTGATGGAAATATCCCTGTTGGATGCTGTGACGGCCAGTCGCAATGCAAAAAACAACTTCAGCGACGTTTGCGACATCAACAGGCATGTATAGAAATAACTCATAGTGCTTATTCGGTATCATGAGGAAAATTCCCATTGCAACATTATTGCCTCGCGTTTCTTGCAACGTTCGAGATTCACTCAGTGCAAACGATAAAATCCCATCATGGTGGATAGTTAAGACAATGACAACATCAAGAAAAGAACCATTGCAATCGGTACATCCAAATAAAAATAATTTGGATCCAAAGGCATCCAGGTAAAAAATAAAATGCAGTTCTGGAATTGAAAAATATCTAATGTGAGTCTTCTACTTCCCCGCAAGTTTCAGAACTTGATTTGTTTTGTCTCAATTTGAAGTTCCCAAACAGTAAGTTTTATCACTTGACGTATCTCTCCTTGAATCTCCAAAAAAAGAAGTCAAATCAACATAAATGCCTCGAGTTGAAAGAATTTGATTCCTAGTTCCGATAACAAAAGCTTAAAGCTCTAGATCTCAAATTTGGAATAATTCTCTTTTCTTGCCATTGGAAATTTTCACAATCCCAAATTTGCCCCCTTCAATGACAAAAGGGGTCCCATGTGTCATTAACAAAATGATGACAAATAAGAGATTGCAAATTTCTTGGATGGCAAATTGAGGAATTGTCCCATCGATTTTGAGAGGGGAATGGCGTGTATAGTTTTAGGACTGTCATAAATGGTAATATCAACTGAAATTGATAAATTATTGCTAAAGTTAAATTATTCATTGGAGATATTTGTTAACTTTGGAAGTACTGCTAGAAAATCAACTAGTATATAAAAAGCCAGCCATATACTAAAGGGCTACCGTTAACTAGCTACTATAAATGCTGCCCAACTGTTTTAGCAACGAATAACCAATGAATAAATTGAGTAGTAATATTTTTATTCCAGTGAATTGAGTACTTAAATATATGCCATAGAACCTATAATGAAATGACGGTAAAATTAAAGGATGATAATAAGTAAGTTTAGCAAGAATTGAAAGACTGCCAAAATTGTTCTGAGAAGCATCTTGTTGGGTCTTCACCCTGCTGACATCTTGCGTGTATTTAAGGTCCACTCTACCCCTCCTACCCTGCCAACACCAACACCAAGTCATTGTCGAACCAACTCGATCTCAAACCTTTCTAAGAAACGAGAGATCTCTTGACCATGAAGGCCATCTCCGCGCTGATCGTCGCCGCCGCAGTACTCGGGCTGTGCTCCGTCGCCCCCACCGCAGCAGCGCGCGTGGCGCCTCAGATCGTCGGCGCGTGGAAGCCGATCAAGGACGTGAGCGACCCCCACATCCAGGAGCTCGGCGGCTGGGCGGTGTCGGAGCACGTCAAGCAGGCCAACGACGGGCTGCGCTTCGGCAAGGTGGTGAGCGGCGAGGAGATGGTCGTGTCCGGGATGAACTACAAGCTGGTCATCGAGGCCACGGACGGCGCCGGGAAGAGCGCGACGTACGGGGCGGCGGTGTACGAGCAGGAGTGGACCAAGACGCGGCAGCTGCTGGCGTTCGAGCCGGCGAACTGATATGGCGGCGGCACGTCGTGTGGGCCGGTTCCTGGTTAATTGCATGGATTTAGATTAGGCTTAATCTTAATCAAGAGCTGCGATCACCAGCGGTGTAAGAAATGAAGTGCTGTATTGCACATCTTTGGGATTATAAGGTTCAATGAAAGAGTTTAGGGTTTCGATTTGATTTGATCAAGTGTCTGGTATATATTCCAAATGCAGAGTTGGAAACTGTCGTCATACGAACAAATGTGCCGAGATCAGTTCGCACCCTTCTACTGAAGCTATCGATCGTAGAATGGGACTCTCTTCGTCCTTATACTATTAGAGCCACTTCAAAAAACTGCTAATCTTATTCCTAATATATATTTTAGGAAAAAAGAAGAGAAAAAAAACTTCAACCATCCACCTAAAACTCACAAAAAATTAGCGACGCGAAAAAAACATTCTCATCCCGCGTATATTCGCGTTGGCCGGTCTCCCCCAATCCGCCCGCGCGTTCTTTCCCGAGCTTCCTGTGCGGCGCCTTCCCGTGCTTGCAGCGGCGCCGGCGCCGGCGGGGCGAGGGGCAGCAGCGCCGGCACCCTCGCCCCGCCGGCAAGGCGAGCAGCGGGGCGGCGGCGCCGGTGGGGCGAGCAGCGGGGCGGTGGGGCGAGAGGAGGCGGCGCGGGAGCGCAGCAGCTGCTGCTCCCGGAGCTGGTGCTGCTACGCGAGCTGAGGAGGAGAAGGCCGCGTCGGTGGCGGCGGCGTGGAAGGCTCCGCCGCCGACGGATGCGGGGGGCTCGGCGCCGTCGGGACTGCCGCCGCACATGACGTCGACGGCGGCGGGAGACTTGATGGCGGCATCGTGTCGTCCTTGGTTGGCACGCGGCACGCTCCGCCCCGGCACGCCGGGTCCCGCGTGGGCCGGCCACGGACTGCCGTATAGTGGCTCTATGCGGGGCGGCGGCGTGCAGCGCCGCCGAGGTCCCCGAACGTGCTGCTGGAGCGGAACGGCTCCATGGCGGTCGGCCACCGTGCGTCCTGCGAGGACACTACCAAGGCCGGCGCCGGCAAGGGCTTCGGCGGGCTCAGCTGCCACTGTGTGGCAAGCACTTCGGCAAGTGGGAGGCCCTGGAGGCGCACCACCTCTCCAAGCATGCAAGCCGTCCGTTGCTGACATCTGCATCTGCATTGCATCTCATCTCCCGTCATATAGATCAGCTTGCGGCACTGCCGAGACCTGCCTCGTGATCCACGGCCACTACGACTGCCTGCGGCACCGCAGGCACGACCTCGGGTTCGTCCGGTGGCGGTGACGCCCCGCCGGGTGCGAGCTGCCCGCCTCGACCCGGCGCGGTTCCTGCGCGCGGCGAGGGGCCGGTCCATGGCGTTCGTCGGCGACTCGCTCTCCAGGAACCAGATGCGCTCGCTCGCCAGGAAGCTCGACGAGCCGGACGCCGGGTGGGCGGCGCGTGCCTGTGAGTTCGACTGCGTGGTGGTCTCGGCGGGGAGCTGGTTCTTCCGCCCGTCCGTGTTCCACGAGTTGCCATTCCTTTGATACTTATTCTGATAAGAATTACGATGACATGACCTTTTTCGAATAATTGGGAGATAATTTTTAGCGTTTTGGTGTGGGCTGACATGTTTTTCAGAGAATTTTTTTTTAGTATTGCTCCCAATACCTCGTTTTGGGAAAAAAAAAATTTGGAAAACTCTTGGAGTTGCTCTAGTCCAATTTTTAGAAGATATCAAAACCAATGGATTGGAGGATTTGATTGCTTTTAGCAATTGATTTGATTGGTATTATTTCACAATAACTCTTTTAAATTTTTGAACTCATAAAAATCACGAGCAGACTCTCCACGCATTGAGGATTCTAGCTGGTGAGATTATGGTAGTACTCATTGTAAGATGGCGGCAAGGGCGATGGGATGTCGAGGAAGATCATCCAGTCATGGCCCTAATCGATCAATCGTTAGGCTATCTACAATGCCGCCACTTAGGTAGGCGCTCGTGACCGGTTATTGTTTCCTTCGCCATTGCGGACGTCTGCTGGGTGCATTGCTGCTGCAGTGCTGCTTGATGGAGCATCGCTGCTCACACAAGAGTGCAATGGTCGAAGAATTCTAGCGTGGCGTGTAGAAACTAATAGTTTGGGCGCGAAGAACACGAGAACCATATGTAAAAGTATTTGATCCCATTATAGGCTAAGATCATTGTATAATTGCTTCATGATTATTCCTTCTCCTTCAATATCTATTTAGATATCACACTATCACCAATATCTTTATATAATAATTACCTCATCATAATTATTTCTCCTTCAATATCTATTTAGATACCATATTATCCTCTATTATCTACTATAGGTTCTGTCAACCCACGAGGTCGCCTTTATCCAAAAAAAAACAGAGAAAAACTGCGACGTCACTGGACTGCACGCTGCAGCAGCGAATCCTCGACATCGTCGACAAGTCCAACCCCCGCGCACCGGCAGCGGCGACGGGCGTGCCCCGCTGTGGGTGGAGGCCGGTCAAGGACACAGGCGACCCCCACATCGGGGAGCTCGGCAGCTGGGCGGTGGCGGAGCACGCCAGGCGGGCCAACGACGGACTGCGCTTCGGTAAGGTCACGAGCGCCCACGTGCAGATCGTGGACGGGATGAACTACAGGCTCTTCCTCGACGCGGCCGACGCCAGCGGGATCATGGCGGGTTACGGGGCGGTCGTGTACGAGCAGGAGCGGACCAAGCTCACGTCCTTCGCTCGCGCCGGCGAGATTACAGGGAATAACGTGGCCGGGATGGCCGGCAGGTGCCTGGAGTGACACGACTGGGCAGAGGCGCAGAGTAACTAAGCTGTACTCCGGTCACTGGGATGTACTTGCGGATATGCTCTTGTTGTGGGCTTGTGGCTCGAGCTAACAGATTCCAACAAGAAGTATTGGCAAAATTCTATTTCGATATCTTTATTTGTGTGGCCGTGGCATAACAAATACTAATATATTTTTTTCGACGCTGCAAATGGCCGTGGCATCGCACTCGCATTTTGCTTTTGGCTAGATGACCAACAATCTCTTGGGACATGTCGAATGGGATAGCAGAGAACCGCACAAAAAGCAAGACCCCAACCCCATATCAGGTTCCTGCAGTCCTGCACCACTGCTATAATGCTGTTGCCATGTCCAAATATTCCACATTCCACACTTATATTAACCGATGCGTGGTGCATAAGAAAGTGGCCTTGGCCATTATCATATCCAGGCACTCCCCTATCACCTTTGGCCGGTCTCGCATCGCTTCACAAACCTCTCTTGCCAATGCACATGCCCGCGCCTATATAAACCAAGCAGCCTCTCTCCACCAATTCTAAGCAAGGCACAACTACTACTCAAAGCATTTTTCTCTTCAGTTCTTTCACTGAAGAAGATCGCCTGACCTGCTGCTGACCAATGGACGGGGTGACGAAGCTGACTTCTCAGCACGCGGTGGTGATCCTCAGCACGAGCTCCTGCAGTCCTAAGCTATGCGCGACGCGGTGGCCACCCTGGCGCGGTGGCCACCTTGTTCCGAGATCTCAGATCTCGGGGTGATCCCGACGGTGGTGGAGCTGGACGAGGACCTATAGATTTCCATTTGGCACTAACACGACGGGCCGGTCCGAGCACGACACGAAGAAGCACGGCCCGGCAACGGCCCGGCCTGTGAGCCATCGTGCCAGTGCCAGGCACGGCACGGCGTTAGTGCCGTGTCTGGACCACCTATTCAGCCCGTAGTGCCGGCACGGGCACGACACGTTTAATGGACCGGCCCGCATAAGGCACGGCTCAAACGGCTATCAGCCGTCGGATCCTCCTCCCCCGCTCCATCCGACCGTTGGCGGGGGCGCGTATATAAGCAAGGCCGCAGCACCCGCACCCCCCATCCCTAACCCTAGCTCATTTGTGCCGCTCCTCCCTCCCTCTCTCTCTCTCTCTTCGCTCTCTTTCCTCTCTCTTTGGCTCTCAGCTCTCTCCTCTGCAGAGCGACTCTCTGTCTCTCTCCCCGAATCCCCTCTCTTCTGGCCTTCTCCTCCCCCTCCGGTGGCCTCCGCCGGCACTTGCACACGGCACGGCCATGTATACTCCTATCACCTATTCTTGATCTCGCATTCTCGCTTCGCGTTGCCCTTCTCATCATCTCCGTGTCGGCCTTGTCAGGTCTCGGCCCCGCGTCGATCTCGCCGGATCCGTATTAGAACTCGTTGGATCCGTAGTCAGTCTCGCTGGATCTGGGCTTCGTCAATGTCGCCGGCGACTCTGGTGCTCCGGCTATCAAGGTAGGAAACCCTAACCCTAACCCTTGCTCAATCGATCCCTTATCCCTAACCCTAACTCTTGTTTTTGTGTAGCCGTTGAGGAAACGGGACGCAGGCGTGTGATGATGGCCGGATCCAACGAGGACGAGATGGTTGAGGGTGGGTCGAACCAAGAGAGGCGGCTTTGTGGGTTGGCTGGAGATGATGACGAGGATGACATGTGCGAGGACGCCGCGGAGCTCTTCGGCCGTGTGGATCAAGCTTCCATCGTCCTCGAGCCCTGCGATGACCAAGAAGTGGACAGGGACGGGGAAGAGAACAACGGTAAGTGCTCACGCCCCTCTACCTTGGCCGTGTGGCTTGATTTCAAGAAGCTATTCAAAATGGTGAATGGTAAGAAGGTGAGGTATGGAGCTAAATGCATCCATTGCTCTAAGGAGTACTCTGGGCGCTCTAGTGGTGGCACTGGTCACCTCACCGCCACAGGGATAAATGCCCTAGAAGGCATGAGAAAACTCACATGTCTAAGTCACAAATCTCTTTTAATCATGATGGTAGTATTCGTAATTGGGAGTATTGTCCTATAGTTGCTCGTACTCAACTTGTTAGACTGCTTGCTAGGCTTGATGTTCCTGTCTCTTTGGGTGAATCTTATGCATTTGAAGATTACATTAGAACTGCTCATAATCCTAAATTTGTTGCAGTATCTAGGCAAACCACCACTAGAGACATGCTAAAATACTTCAATGATTGCAAGGCTAAGCTTGTTGAGATTGTGAAATCTGCTGGTGTTAATTGTGTGTGTCTAACCTCTGATATTTGGTCTGGTAATGCCAAAGAGGACTACCTTAGTGTTGTTGCTCACTACATAAACTCTGATTGGCAACTAGAGAAGAGAGTGCTTGGTCTTAGGCTGATTGATTGTTCACACAATGGTCAAAATATTGCTGATCATGTTGCATCCGTGCTTGATGACTATTGTTTGACTGAAAAAGTTTTTGCTGTTACTTTGGACAATGCATCATTTAATGTTTCAGCCATGCAAAAGCTTAGACCTGTTATTTCTAAATATCTTGGTATTGAAGTTGTGGAAGATGATAGGGATGACAATGCACATTCAGTTAATTATTTGTTCTTGCATCAGCGTTGTGCATGCCATATTATCAATCTGATTGTTAAGGAGGTTCTAACTGCTCTTAAGCCATTGATTGAGAAATTTAGAATTGCAATATCTTTCTTAAACTCATATAATCAGAGAATTGCTGCATAAAAAAGTTATTGCATTGCCACTGGTGTTAGGCCTAGAAAGTTTCAGCTAGACATGGAAGTTAGGTGGAATTCTACATATCTAATGTTTAAGCATTTGTTTCCTCATAAGGTCCCATTCCCAACTTTCATCATTGCTCAATATTCTAGGGCTGAAGGTGATCAGTTGCTTTTAACTGATGATAATTGGGCTATGGCAGAAAAAGTGCTAAGATTTCTTGAACTGTTTTATGATGCTACAGTTGCATTGTTTGGTGTGTACTATCCTACATCTCCACTTTTGATTCATTATCTTGTTAAGATTGCTATGCACTTAAAGAATTATGCTAATGATACTCACATCAGACATGTGGTTCAACCTATGATAGATAAGTATAACAAATACTGGAGGGACATACCTTTGCTTTATTCTTTTGCATTCATCCTAGACCTAGAGCTAAAATGAAAGGTTTCAATAGAGTGCTTAGGAGGTTGGGTACCCTTACCAGTACAGATTACAGTGCTTACCAGGTTAGCACTAGAGCTCGACTTAATGATGTCTACAACAAGTATGAGGAGAAATATGGAGGTGTTAGGTTGAGGAGGACTGTACCGCCTAACCTATCTGGTAAGAAAAGGTCTGCTTGGGATGAAATTTATGATGATGATGATGATGATGGTTCTGCTGGTGGCATGCATACTCTAGCTGCTACTCTAAGCATGGCTAGAGATACATCTGCAACTGCCTTTGTCCAGGCTGCAAGTTCTTCAGGTGGTAATGTTTCTGAACTTATTTCTTACTTGGACTGTGACACAGTGAACCATTTAAAAGATGATTTTAACATCTTGGACTGGTGGCATCAACACAAACTCACATATCCAGTGTTGTCAACCATGGCTAAAGATGATTTTAACATCTTGAACTGGTGGCATCAACACAAACTCACATATCCTATGCTTGAGTCTGTAAAGACTTCACTGAAAAATAGTTTTTCGATGAAGGACTTAGGGGAAGCGGCATATATTCTGGGCATGAAGATCAGTAGAGATAGATCAAGAAGGCTTATAGGATTAAGCCAAGATACTTACATTGACAAAGTGTTGAAGCGGTTCAGCATGGAAGAGGCAAAGAAAGAGTTCTTGCCTATGTCACATGGCATACATCTCAGCAAGACTCAGTGTCCTTCGACTGCTGATGAGCGGGATCGCATGAGTAGAGTGACATATGCCTCGGCTATTGGATCTATCATGTATGCAATGATAAGTACTCACCTAGATGTTTCATATGCGCTAAGTATGACAAGCAGACACCAGTCTGATCCAGGTGAGAGTCACTGGACAGCGGTGAAAAACATTCTTAAGTACTTGAGAAGGACTAAAGATATGTTCCTCGTCTATGGAGGTGAGGAGGAGCTCGTTGTAACAGGTTACACCGATGCTAGTTTCCAAACCAACAGAGATGATTCAAAGTCACAATCAGGATTTGTGTTCACGCTAAATGGTGGTGCTGTTAGTTAGAAGAGTTCCAAGCATGAGACGGTGGCCGATTCTACGACAGAAGCCGAGTACATCGTGGCTTCGGAAGCCGCGAAGGAGGGTGTTTGGATAAGGAATTTCCTCATTGAGCTTGGTGTGTTTCCGAATGTGTCCAGCCCATTGAATCTCTACTGTGATAACAATGGGGCAATTGCGCAAGCAAAGCAGCCAAGGAACCACCAGAAGAACAAACACGTAATGCGGCGATTTCATCTCATTCAAGACTTCGTTAACCGGGGTGAGATGATATGCAAAATACACACGGATCTGAACATTTCTGATCCGTTGACAAAACCACTCCCGCAGGCTAAGCATGATGCGCATGTAAGAGCTATGGGTATTAGGTACCTTCTAGATTAACTCTAGCGCAAGTGGGAGACTGTTGGAGGTATGCCCTAGAGGCAATCATAGAGATTATGATATTCCATTTGTATCCATGATTTATATTGTGTTTCTTGAATATCCATTAAAGGCTACTTGAATTGATTTGCAATTATGTGAATTGTGTGTGAAATTCTTTACTTGTATGGTTATTCTAAAGTTGTCCTTAGTCGGAGTTCATGTGAGGACACACATGAATATTAGACTAGCACATGTATTAGTTGATGACTATGTTTCACAAGTCATGGACATGGAGATGTTGAACTAATAATGTGGGCACATGTGGAGACATGTGCTAGGACTGACCCAACACGAGAAGTAGTTCTCTCTTTAAACAACATATACGCTTTGTCCTTAGACCTGAGATTGTCGCATGTATTCAAGATGTGGATCGACCTACTTAGGGGCTATCAAACGCTACGCCGTAACAGGGTAGTTATAAAGGTAGCTTTCGGGTTTGTCAAGAAGCATGCTATGAGACATGGTCAATCAAGATGGGATTTGCCCCTCTCTGATTGAGAGTGATATCTCTGGGCCCCTCGAGTGATCGGATCCGAAAATGCATGGCCATGCTACGTACGATTAAGAGTTAACCTACAAAAAGATTCCGAATCACAGGATCGAGAAAGAGCGGTCGGCTTGAAGCTAGACCAAATACCATGAGGCAAAGGGAATAGCATGTATATAATGTTGTGATGGTTCGTCTGATATGATCTTCGTGTGCATATAGGAGTTGGCACGTCTTGCTAGAGGCCGCTACCGACTATTGGACCGAGTAGGAGTACTCGGGCCATGTCTATACGTATCCGAACCCATAGGGTCACACACATCCAGCCCAATTCGGATGTGATCCGAGTTGGATTAGGTTTAGAAGTACTAATAGGCCTCGGACCCAGAGGCCCGTTAGGAACTTCTATAAATAGAGGGGTGGGGGCGCCCTAGGGTTTACGCCTTTTTGGCGAAACACATCTGCCGCGCCTCCCACGCCCTCACCTGTTGCAACTCACGGATCTAGCAGTCCGGCTTGCGACGCTTCCTCCCTGCACGTGTGGATACCTTGGAGGTGTTGCGCCTGCAGCACTTGGATGAGCCGCCGACGAGCCACGACGAGCTGCCGACGAGCCACGACGAGCCGACGACGAGCCGCGGCACGAGGGCGATCTTGCTGCACGTGGACGAGCTGCTGAGGAGCTGCTGGACGTCGACGTAATCGACTACGTACGACTACGCTGATCGACTTCGCTGCATCGACGCGAATCTACATCTTCCGCACTAGTGCGTCGAGTGGTAATCCCGTGATCCTTATACGACAGTTTTCCTGTTTTACGCGGTAGAAAATTTTGATTTGCGCTAGTGTAGCCTACCTCGTATCCCAACACCACTGTGGAAGATCAAGGTGACCTCGTTGTTGATTCTTGACCCCCCGCCCCCACCGCCTAGTTTCGAGGCGACTGCCGATGTGGAATGTCTCCCAGGTGCCTGCCACGCCCGACTCAGAGCTGCAACATTCCTTTGCGGACGTCGTAAGGTCCTCCCCCATGTGCTCGGCCGCATCTTTCACCTCCACCGATGACCCGCTGCAGCCTCCAACCAGGCCGCGCCTGAAGTCTACCACAACTGTGCCAGCACGGAACAATTACTTCATCGCTGACACCACGTCACCTTAGCACTACCGCCACTCCCTAGCACGAGCAACTCGACACCACTACATCTCCTCGAGTGGTCATGCCTCTGCTTCGGCCCTGCAAGCCTTCCGCTCCAAGACTAATGGTAGGTGTTTCGTGTGCCTAGCTCCCGACCATTGGGCTGCCTCATGCAAAGAACCTGTTTGATGCTTCAGGTGCCTCTGCTCTGACTACAGTGTGCGTGATTGCAAGGTGCCCGACCGTTGTCGGGCGGTACGGACCAGGCGCCCTTGCAAGGGTGGCAACATGATAAGGACCACGATCACAATAGACAGCACAGAGGAGGCCGTCAGGGTTATGACGTCAGCAAGAATCTAGATAGCAATAAAGTGTACCACGAGCCGGAGCGCTCGCCTCATCGTTGGGATCATGATCGCAGGTCTGGTAACTTGAAGGACAATCAGGCTCAACAATCACCTCTCCCCTCTCAGCGTGAGTTTCTATGTCAGGAAGGGAATGCACTGTAGTGCCTCATCGTGATGCAGACAAAGGCACTCCAAGACGCTACACAAAAGCTGCTCAACCTGCTGCTCCTTCCCAATACGAAGATGGCTGCGATGTCAGTTGAGGAACTTCTGTGCGACTACATCGACAAAGCTTCTCGTTGGCTACAAAGCTGGGGGTGCTCGAGGCGCCGGGAGGGAATACTGATGGCTCCATTCCGACACGTGAACAAGCAAGGAAGAGTAGACTGGCTCCGATTTCGATTCCAGTGAGCAAGGTGTTCGCCTGCCTCAACCCTTCCATCCAAGCTCCACCCCAAGTTCAAGAGACTAAGGACAACTCCATCACAGTCATGGAGCAGGCCCTGAGGCACATAGAGTTGGCGACGACAGTGGATGCCTCATACTAGGGACCACTTCCAACCTCTCCGATTGGCAACACAGGTACCCCATCGACTGGTCTTGGGGATGTTGCGAGCTAGCACTCCGACACGGAAGACGGCGCCACTCGGGATGCTATGGACAGCCAAGCCGCAGGTGGCATGGCCACCCTACCCTCTTCGTGACTCCGACCCAGCCATTGTTGCAGCAGCCTGCTGCCCAGGTGACACAGCACCATCGCTAGCTCCTTGCCGATGCCGGCGATGCACTTTTGACATGTTATCGGTACGACGCAGTGCGCGTCTCTCCACTGTACGTCTAATGACTCAAATGTAGCAAGCGCAACGTGACCTTTGTCGCAAGCTTGGTATTTTAAAGGATGAGGCTGCTCCAATTCAGGTTGCGCTGCAAGAGTTTGTTGACATGTTCAATGGGCCCCTACCAGTGGATGTGATGCTGCTCTGAATGAGATGTTCAACCTCAACGACGACGAGGTCGAGGCGATGGACCATGCCCTAATCAGCATGGTTGGTGAAGGTGTCGATGACCTACTAGATGCAATAGTACATGAACCTGTTTGAGGTGAGTCTCCATCTGGTGACAGATGTAACAGTCAAGTAGCGGCCAACGATGATGTTGAGTTGCGGAGTTTGCGAGGATTGTGTGGTGCCTAATGTTTGGAATATTAGCTTGATGTTTGGGGTGTGTTGGGTGGTGCAATGTGTTTGTTGAGATGCTTAGTGTTTGATTGTTGTTTTCTCCATTTTCTTGTATTGATCAATCTGATCGACAGCTCTCGTGCGTAGTTGGTTAAAAAATATAGATATTGTAGGCAGCAGGCCAGCAGGGCAGAAGTCAGCGCTTGGTTAAAAAAAATAGATATTGTAGGCAGCAGGCCAGCAGGGCTGAAGTCAGCGCTCAGCACTGCATCTGCGACAAAATCCAAACCCCGCCGAATCGCCTGATAGAGACAATACTACGAAGATAGATATGAGAGATGCGGGACAGCAGGAGGGTCGGACGGCCGAAACCAGGGGCTCTTCCAGATGTCCTTGCTGACCCCGTGACGCCATCCTCGTCGATTTCGGCTCGTCCCCTCGTTAAATTCCAGCGTCCCGCTTGGACCCAGCATGTCCTCCACCTCGCAACGCAAAGCCACAACCAAAACCCTCCCGAACCATGTCCGCGCCAGCTCTCCGCCTAGCCGCGTTGCTGCTCGCCACCGTCGCGATCGCCGCCGCGCCGGCCGCGGCGGCGCGCGCGGGGCCGCGGCTCGCCGGCGGGTGGGGCCCGATCAAGGACGTGAGCGACCCGCACATCCAGGAGCTCGGCGGCTGGGCGGTGGCGGAGCACGCCAGGCGGGCTAACGACGGACTCCGGTTCGGCGGGGTGTCCCGCGGCGAGGAGCAGGTGGTGTCCGGGATGAACTACAACCTCGTCCTCGACGCGACGGACGCCAACGGGGCGACCGCGGCGTACGGGGCGTTCGTGTACGAGCAGGTGTGGACCAACACCCGGGAGCTCATGTCCTTCGCGGCGCTGAACTGACCAGGAACGTAAACGGCGGCCGGCATGCAGTAGCTTGGAGGCTTGGAGCTTGCTGCTGGTTGGGTTAGAGCAACTATGACCTCCGATCCGAGCTTGGAGATATGGCTTGTAGTAATAATCTCGTGGGTCTCAAAGACCTCAAATAAGCCATGTTGGCATCTTGCTACATCGATCTCTTTATTTTGTGTGCGTAAGAGCAACTCCAAGAGTATCCTAAAATTTTTTTCCCTAAAACTATGTATTGGGGGTTCTCCTAAAAAATTTTTTCCCCAAAAACGTATCAATCTACAGCAGATCGCTAATAAATTGTCTCTAATATTTCAAAACAGGCCACGCCATCGTATTGGGCCCATCAGAAGGGACACGCGGGTGTGCGAGAATCAGGATTGGGGGAGAAACGCCAACGCTAAAATATACGCGGTGGCAGGCTGTTTTTTAGCGTCGCTATACATAGTTTTGGGGAAGAATTTTTTAGGATACTCTTGGAGTTCAAGGGAATAAGCCATTTTCTTTTTTCTTGCAAAAAGATATGTTTCCTGGTTTGTGCTGCAAATAGTCTAGCGCCTTCAGTACGCCTATAAACTTTCAAAATATAATTTAGTAGAGGTAATTACCACCGTAGCTAGGTTCAAACTCAAGTGCCGAAGTTTTTACTTTGCCAATGTAAAGTGCGGCATGCGTGGTATTTCAACGAGCGTGGTGGTGACATGATAGCCCGAAGACGTGCAATTTTGCCAAGTAGTGCATGCAACTTTGGCCTTCGGGTGCTACGCGCGGTAGCGATGCACATAAAAGATTTTTCAACAAATTAAAGCTGAGACGAATAGATAAATGCTTGTAAATTTTGAGTTTGAACTAGAATTTGTGCAACAGGAAACAAAATCCTATCATCGTTCATCTATGCCATGTGTTTTAGTTCTCATTCTTACTTTCACATATGGCTAGCAGGTTGTCATGAGCAGGTCTTGAACCTTGTAATAGGAATAGGAGTGGGTATATGCTACCCTTGTTATTTGCAATAATTGTAGTCATCATTTATCTCCATCATGCAATTGAGTTCTCGTTGTTACTTTCACATATGCCCAACAACCTTTGTTATTTGCGATTGTAGTCGTATTCTTCGTGGAGAAACTTGTATTCCTCTCCTCAGTAGTTATTCACCCCCATCAACTTGCTCCTGCCGGTGGCTCGCCAAGCACCAGCCTCTCGTCCTCTCTCAGTCTGCAATCTCTTCAGTCTTCATCATGCTGCTGGTGTTCTCATCTCCACCGTGTAATGCTAAGGGGGTATTTAGAAGGAGGGGGCTAAACTTTAGCCGTATCACATCGGATGTTCGGATGGAGGACTAAACCTAGAGTAATTACAAAACTAATTGCAGAATCCCTAGGCTAAATCGCGAGACGAATCTATTAAGCCTAATTAATCCATCATTAGTGAATGGTTACTGTAGCACCACATTGTCAAATCATGGACCAATTAGAGCCTAATAGATTCGTCTCGCAATTTAGCTTAGGGGTTGTGTAATTAGTTTTGTAATTAGTCTAGGATTAATACTCCTAATTAGTGTCCAAACATTCGATGTGACGGGGGCTAAAATTTAGCCCCCTCCTCCCAAACACCCCTAAATACTAATACAGATGTTCCCAGCAAAATATGGAATAAAACTGAGGGTGCATCAGCTTTTATCTTACGAGCCTGGTAAAGCTAATCAACGTTTAATTTTGCCTCCGAATCGGTCTATGTGCTTCATCCGTGTGCCGGTTGTGACTTTTGTGGCTAGCAGTGAAAAAAAAAAGACTTCTGTGGCGAGGCCACGCAAACATCATTGGTGTGGACGGTGGGGCAACGGCGCGCACCCTGGTTTCCGCGTGCGACCGTGCGAGAGCATGTGGCACGAGTACGACGGGCGTCACGGGAATCCCCCCACCCCTCCGCCCCCGTCGCCTCGTCACACGGTTTTCAGGGAAAAAAAATATCCTTTTCCTTAACGAGAAGGAAGGCTCGGTTTAAATGCCGTGCCCCCCAACCGTCTTCGACGCCAAGCAAAGCAGTCACGTCTCCCAGATCTCCCCACCGTTGCCCCCCCTCTCGACCCAATCCCAAGCCCCCACCCAATCCGGCCATGGCGAGGCGCATCCTCCTCCTCATCCCCCTCCTCGTCGCCCTCGCCGCCGCCGCCACCGTCCCCGCCCGCGCGGCGCTCGGCGGTGGCGGGGGCGGGCGCGGCCCGCTGGCGGGCGGGTGGAGCGCGATCCAGAACGTGAGCGACCCGCACATCCAGGAGCTGGGCGGGTGGGCGCTGGGGCAGGCGAAGGAGAAGCAGCTGGCCGGCGCCGGGCTGCGGTTCCGCCGCGTGGTGCGCGGGGAGCAGCAGGTGGTGTCCGGGATGAACTACCGCCTCTACGTCGACGTCGCGGACGCGGGGGGCCGGAGCGCGCCCTACGTGGCCGTCGTGTACGAGCAGCTCTGGACCAGCACCCGCGAGCTCACCTCCTTCAACAAGGCGCGCCGCGCCCACTGAGTCACCGCTCGTCCATGGTCCATTCCGGCGGCCCGCCGCGGACCGGCACGGCGGCCGGCGACGACGGCGTCAGTGCCCTTCTCTCCTCTCCTCCCGGATAATTATATCTAGCTAATACTATTACTAGCGGTATATGTTGCGAGCGAGTAAGCGCTGCGTTTTTACTACTGGTTGTTGTGGGGTTAATCTGTGCGAGTCAGCGGTGTGGATGAACTATGTGCTACAACTTCTACCAGTACTAGAGTATAATGATGTAATTAATGGTTTGTGCCTGTCTTGACTCTTGCGTTAAGGGAGCTATTATTGTAGTTGTTGTACTCCTACCACGGTGTCCGTCTGTAGCTAGGAGATAGGGGTTTCACGTGCCAGTGTCTGCGAGACTGCGACTCTGCGTGCTCGCCTTCACTGGTGTTTCTGGAACGGTAGCAGGGCGCGTGAAGCCCCCGTGACCGGATATGAACATGCTTGCATGCTGATAGTGTCAAACAGCTGGAGCGATTTGGATGTTGCAGTCGACACCTTGCGTGCCTTCGTGATCTCCTAGTATGAGATTGTAGTGCGTCGACCTCTGTTCTTTTTTCTATTTTGTTTCTCTTTGGCGCTTGCGATGAGGTCCTCTAGTCCTTGCCGGTTGGCCGCGGTAGCCCACGGATGGATCGGAGCAGGCGTGGTGCAGAATTGACTTGCGAGGCGCTGGGTGGCTTGGCGTCTTTTTGTCGTTTGGACAGATGCGATCCGATTCAGCAAATGGATCGGGGTTCAAAGTCGCTCACACTCATCTCCAACAGATCATTTATTTTTTCTCTCCATTTGATTTTTTTATCAAGTTGGTAAAATGATTTCTCTCCGTATTGAGTTTCTCGTTCCAACGGACTATCCATTTCTCACTCTTCAAATCCCAACAGTTGCGTTCCTTTCTAAAAATATACACTCTCCATCCACTCCAATAGTCTCTTCATTTCGCACTACAACAACCTCTCCATTTTTTGCACTCTTCATTCTAGCAATTACTGCGTGTGGGATCCACAATTTGTCAAGGCAATTGACTTGTCAAAGGCTTGTCAAGTTTGACACGTGTGAGGGGAAAGTAGCAAGTTGGATGGGATGGGGAGTCAGATAGCAACTCTGTTGGACCATAATTTTCTTCTTAACTTTCAAATTTTAGCTTGGTAAGTTGAATAACAACTTTCTCGGAGTTGCTCCCACATGCAGGCCACACCATGGTAGGTTCCAAACAAGTTGCTTAACGGCTTTCGGGCCGTCGCTCGAGCCGGCATCAGCACAATTTTTGGGATGATAGTTAGAAAATCTTCACTGATGTTCCTTGAACAGTACGAGGGCGCGTGAACGGATATGCATAGCTCATGCATGCATGGTGCGGACTTGATCACTCAAGTGTCAAACAGCTGGAGCGAGTTTGATGTTGCATTGGACTCCTTGCGTGCGCTTTCGTAGTCTGGAGACTGTTTGTGCGCCTACGGATCGCGTAGGCGCGGCGCAGAATTTAACGGGTTACTCGGGCTAAACTTTAATCCCTATTGCATCGAATGTTTAGATACTAATTAGGAGTATTAAATATAGATTATTTAAAAAATCCATTGCATAGATAGAGGCTAAACGGCGACACGAATTTATTAAGCCTAATTAGTCCATGATTTGACAATGTGCTGCTACAATAACTATTTGCTAATGATAGATTAATTAGCCTTAATAGATTCCTCTCGCCGTTTGGCCTCCATATGTGTAATTAGTTTTATAATTAACTCATATTTAGTCCTCCTAATTAGCCTTCGAATATTCAATGTGACACGGACTAAACATTAGCTTCAGGATCAAAAACCCCCTTAGGCAGTCCCAACCCAATTCCATATAGTTGCCAAATCAGCGGGACCTGAACCCTAAACTGCACCGCATAATGCATGATTTCTATAGGTGGATCCATGATAAATTACATCAAATCCGAACGGCAACGACGGCAAGCGGCGGGCGGCCACGGGGCCGTGGGCAGCGTCGACCTTGCGCAGGCGGCAGCGGCCCAGGGTGAGCTCGCGCATAGTGGCAGCAACGGGGCTGGGGGCGGAATCAAGCATGTGTGCGCGACGTCTGGTTGTGGAGGTGTTGTGGCGAGCGAGGTTGACTGCCGCTTACTCTGTTTGGTTGCGTGTTAATTCATAGTTTTGGGATGTCCGTGAGCTTGTGTTGACTAGAATTTTGTTGATTTTTCGTGCTTGGGAGTTCTTGGATTGGATGGATTTGGTGCTCTTGCTTGTTGCGGGTGGATTCGAGGAGAAGTTCGTTTGCCTGCTTGTTGCTCGGGCGTGGCGGCCGCAGCCAAGTGCGGGCGGTGGGGCCTTCCGTGGTCCGCAACGAGCCAGCGGGCGACGGTGGCGAGCTGCAGCAGCACGGATCCGTCGTGGGGCTGCAGGGCGCGGACACGGCGGTGCTGCCAGCGCGTATGCACGGCGGTGTGGCAGTAGGCAGGACGGGGTCTTGCAAGCTTCGGTGAGGGCCAATGACGGCTGGGTGGCTCGCCGCGGACATGGCGGCGGGGCTTCGCGCGCGGACGCGGCAGCGGCAAGGGCTGGGTTGAGGGGCGGCGCGCGAGCTCCACCGATGGAAATGGGGTGCTCGCCCCCAACGCCAAAATAGCAATTTCTTTGTTCCTCGTCGCGGGTGTAGACGTAGGGGGCGATTGGTAGCATGGTTCCTGCCTGCACCGTATCCCCAGATGCAGCATCTTTGTCTTTTCTCATGTTTGGTAGCCTGTAAGCCATACATACATGTATCCCACGATGAAAAAAAGGTGCACCGCGTGGAACGGAAATTTCCTTCGTTCCATGCGAGCCTGGCTCGCTCTAGCGCCGAGGGAGAGGTTACACTCACCTCCCGTGACCAAATGTTCTTCCCCAAATCTTTTTTGCCCATGCTCTTCTTCTTCCTGTCCGCGCAGGTCTGCCAGCAAGCGGGGGCGACCCTCCTCCCCATGAACAACGAACAACGAGAACGCGATGAGGCCTAGAGCGGCGGAGGTGAACGAGAACGCGAGCCCAAGTGTCCTGTGCCGGCATGAGCCGCATCGCTGCAGAAGAAGAAGGTGATGTGAGTGGAATGTCGGTCCAAGCCACCCACTCTCACGGTCGCGTTGCAAGTTCGCTCCGTGCTCACGGGAGGTGAGGAGCTTGGGTGTAGGGGACGACGTTCTTGGTGTCGAAGGCGAGGAGGCCCTGCGTGGTGGCGACGTGCACATTGTCGCAGCGCAGATGCGTGGCCTGCGCGGTGAGGTTGTCAAGGTGGCGTTGTGATTACTTAAGCAAGAAATGGAGCTTCTTGTGAAGCAATCGCTTTGATTTCTCAAGCAAGAAATGGAGCCTCTTGTGAAGCAATGGCTTTGATTTCTCAAGAAAGCAAGAATCAAGCAAGCAGCTGGCTGATGAGAAATAGAGCTTCTTGTGAAGCGGCTTGCTCGCGGCTTGCTCACCAGCGCCGGCGACAATGACTTTGACAATAGGTTGGTCAGCGTGCTCATGGCCGCACACCGCTGCGTGAGCTCGAATTGTCGTACGAGGCGCTACCCTTCAACGCAGCGAATTCTGATGTGATGTGATCACATATTCTTATCTCAAAGGAGTATCGATTGATGAATTTCTCCGCCTGTTGGTTGGAATCTTGGGATGGAGTTGGTTGACTTGATGGTGTCCTCCTTGTGCTCGTGCAAATGCCTGTGAAGGAGCTAGCATCTGTTATTATGTGTACTCCTTGATTACTATGCGTCCGTGTTGTAGATTGTGAGTAGAGTAATGACTTGATCTGAGATTCAGCGGGAAAAGTAAAGATAAAATTGAGAAAAGGGGAGCATGGCATGAACATATGGTGGTAAAGCTACCATGCCTAAGTGCAAGGTAAGCATATCATCTTCATGCAGGCTACCAATCATAGTCTAGACATAGCCTGGCTAACTTAATCAGCCTACCAAACAAGACCATACAAAAAGATGATGCACCTCCTTAGCCTGGCTCAAGAGGGCCTGTCTCTACGGTACGGGCCAGGCCAACCTCATCAGGCTGCCAAAGACCTGGGCCTGTCCCGGTGGATGCAAAAGAGCACGCTCAGTCTGGCTCCCGGGAAACGAGTTTCATTTCCGTTTCCCGCGAGCTTGGCTCACTGCATGCGAGTTGGCTTACAGCTAATGACGGTACCGTCATTAGTACGTGGTTAGTATGTATTAGGTAATATTAGTGTTTTCTAAAGTTCATTAAAACCTGATAATGTAAACTAAGAGGTATTATAATATATTTATGCAAAATAAATATTATTATGACACTTGTCTTGAATTTTTTCATCTCATACGATGTTTCTCGTGCGAGCAACCAAACATATTCTATCTACAGCCTGGGTGGATGCATACAAGCAACCAATCAAACTGTTGTTGCATCCACTGAACCTAGCTCCCATATACGAGCCAGGCCATGCTCAGCGGGAAACCAAAAGCCCTATAGTTTCTCATGTAGGAAATCGTTTCCTTCTCTCTCCTCCTTAACTCTCTTGCCATTTCACCAAAATGCTTATGTGGTAGTTTCATAAATGCTATAGAAATTATCTTACTAGGAGGGTTGGAACTGCCCTTACGGGCCAGTAGTTGCTTGCGGTCTTTGTTGTTTGGACAGATGCGAATATGCGATCCATCAGCCTCTGAAAATGGCAGAAAACTGTACGTAGAGATGTATAGTTTTTTTTAAATTAAAGGTAGGAGCACTATCATGTCATTTGAGAAGGATCAGAAGTTTCAAGCTTACAAAGGTTTGATTACATAGAAATCTAGAGAACTTAACACTCGAACCACTAAGCAATACATAATTAAACTACGATACACATGGGCTGCCGCAAGCTTGACGCCGCAGCTCCATCTCTTCGATGACGAGGGACTTGACCTGCAGCGGCAAGGCAGCCACCCCCTCGAAGCTTCGCATGTTTCTATCCTTTCAAATATTCCAAGCCGTGTAGCATCAACGGTAAAAGCTCAAATAGCAGTAAGGGTGGGACCCACTGAGAAGAGGCTTTTGCTATTTCTATACGCACAATGGGTATGGTGGAACATAGCATTAAGGTGGGGCCTAGGTTCCAATAAAAGTTCCACCTTAACTTCCCTTCGCTTCCTGTGTTCCTATTCCCGTACGTCCATTTGCATGTTGGAGAGAGAATGAACGTGACAGAGGGGACAGATTCTTAATCTTTTTATCCTCTTAGGGTGGACCATAAGCGGATCTGTTCGCTTCAGCTTATAAGCCGGCTGAAAAGCTGAAACGGCTGATTTGTTATGAGAGGAAAATACTGTTTGGTGGCTAATAAGCCAGTTGAATAAGCTGAAGGAAACAGGCCGAGCGCCTTTAGCTTTTACTATGACCTGCTCCACAATGGTAGTGGTGCACCACAAGAGCTTATTGCTACTCTTATGTTCTCCATTGTGGCTGCCCTTAGTGCTGCAGCCTTGAGCCTCCTCCGATCTTTCGGCAGTGACCTAAGGGAAGTTCTCCACCAACCCTCGATGCTAATGTTTGCTGCCGGTACCTGCACAAGGTTGCCACTCCATACTCTGATACAGTTCCAAACCTGTAGCGCGAAAGGACAGTGCAGGTAGAGGTGTTCAGCGGTCTCTGGTTGAGCATTGCACATTACGCATGTTAGGTTACAGGGCCAATGTCGCGCGGCTAACTTGTCAGCTGTAAGCAGTTTACTTTGGACAAGAAGCCAGGCGAAGAATCTGTGCTTGCCCTCCGATTGCGCTGACCAAATTGATGAACCATCAAAGGAGGAGTAGGATCCTTGGAACTGAATGGAGTACGCTAATTTGGCGCTGTATTCTCCAGTTGCTGTCCACCTCCATGAGATTTCATCGGGCGCAGCAGTGAACTGAATATCCTGAACAAGATCCCAAAGCTGAGGGCCTTTTTAGCTCCAGGGTGTTAAAGTTTAACACCCATCACATCGGATGTTTGGATGCTAATTAGGAGTATTAAACATAGGTTAATTACAAAACTAATTGCACAGATGGAGTGTAATTTACGAGACGAATCTATTAAGCCTAATTAGTCCATGATTAGTTAATCCATCATTAGCAAATGGTTACTGTAGCACCACATTGTCAAATCATGGAACTGCAACTTAAGCACAGGGTTCTGCAATTAGTTTTATAATTAGCTCATGTTTAGTTCTTCTAATTAGCATCTAAACATCCGATGTGACACTGTTAAAGTTTAGCCCATCGTATCCAAACACCCCTGAATGTATGGATTGTGGGCAGCATATCTGTGGATCGGATCTGGATCGGGTGCAGTGATAACTGTTACTGCAACTTAAGCAGTATCACCAACATCTGCCGTCCAACAACCACTCAACGCTCCGGATTGAATGTCCTTCTCAAGACTCTTCCTCCTCCTCCATCCACTGCATCCATCCTATGGCGATTTGTCTGTCTCAGTCCATACACAGCACCAAAACGAAATCAATCTAAGAAGCCATGGGTAAGAGAGAGGATGTATGAGCAGCTTGGCTAAAACTCTCTACTCCACGTACAGATTCTTCTTCTTCTCGCCTCCATGAACCAATTCTTGTTTGTTTCTCTATTGACTTAAATCAGAAAACAAGAAACAAAAAAGAGACAAAGAAACGTTACAAGAACAAGAACACCGTCTCCTGTTACATGCATTCATTTCATTGGCTGCTCAAATCCATCGGATCACCAAGCCATTCTCATCAGCTTAGCTTCCTCAGAAGTCAAAATGGCATAATTTTGGTGGTCTTGAAGTCCTACCCAGCGAGGCAGTTCTTGCCGCTCATCCTGTAAAACTTAAGCACCTCCAGCACCATCTGCCTCACCGCCGGAGAGCACCAGCTTTGCATCAGCAGCAGCAGCAGCCTCGTCAGCCCGCCCTCCTCCGTCGCCTGGTGGTCTCGGTACCGGTGGCAGACCGACTAGAGCACGGCCTCCGCGCCGTCGCGCCCGGCCTTCAATCATCTTGCCCACCACTACTGGGACGTCCTCGCACAGCGCGGCACGGCCCTTGGTGCACCCGACCGCGAACTCGAGGATCCAAACTCCAAAGCGTCTTTTTTGCGAACTCGGTGAACGGAGGAAGAAGATGAACGGAGGAAGAAGAAGAGTCTGCTTAAGTTGCAGTAACAGTTATGATAGTGTGCGGCTGGGCGCGTATATTGCACTACTCACACTCTAGTCTAGCGTCAAACAGCTGGAGCGGTTTGGAATTTGGGTGCTGTGAACGCTTTTTTTTCTTTCCAAGTGATGACGAAAGTCCGTCAAAGGGGGGCACGAACGTTTATTTCTACGTGCGCATCCTTTTTTTGCTACCACGGTTGGAGTTGGCGCGGCGCAGAGTCGACTTGCAAGCCGTGCTAGCCCGTTTTGGACGAAGGCATACGATGGGATCAGTCTCGGTCTCGCCACGGGGTTGCCGCGGGGTCGTGCTCCGTCCTGTGCCGGGCCCGGGCGCGCACGAGGGCACGGTTCAGGCGGTTGGCATTTTTCAATTTTCAGACACAGTTCAAGATCAGGGCGTCAGGTTGAGAGCCTAGAGTACGGTTCTGCTTGCATCGGAGTACGCGCCTGGAGTTGCTAAATTTTGTAGCTAACAGTTTGTGGTAGGACGACGAAAAATTATAGTTTAGTTTTTAACGAACAGAATAAGAGAATTTTAGACCTTGTTTAGTTACCAAAATTGGGAGTGCCAAAATTATTGTGCTGGCACTGTAGCACACTGTAGCGTTTCGTTTGTATTTGTGAATTATTGTCCAAACATTGACTAATTAGGCTCAAAAGATTCGTCTCGCAAAGTATAACAAAACTGTGCAATTAGTTTTTAATTTCATCTATATTTAGTACTCCATGCATGTACCGCAAGTTTGATGTGATGGGAAATCTTCTTTTTGCATAGTGATAAAGTTAGGAGTTGGGAGTGAAGTAAACAAGGGCTTAGTGTAGTGCGTACAATCTCTTCTTTTGGCTACGTGCATGAGTGCATGTTTTGGGTCTCTCTTGTTTCAGTAGGCATACGTTTGAGTGAAGATGCCCTTTTCAACAGAATGTGTACAATTAAGGTCCCGTTTGTCTGCAAGAATCCGTTTCTTCCAAGAATCATTAGAATTCATTTTTTTGAAGCGTTTCAAATTAGAAATGGGAGAAACGTTTCACTTTTTTACACTATATGGGAGAAACTAGCAAAAAGATTCAGTTCCCTCTCATTTTAACTATCATCTCAGAATCTATCGAGTGAGCCAAATGATTTTAGTGATTCATTGAAGATTCAAGGTAGAAACTGAATTTGAAATATTTCTAGATGAATCCGGAACCGCACCAAACGGGACCTAAGCAGTGCAGCGTAAAAAGAAAATGTTTTGCAATTTATGGGCGAATCAACGCGGGTACATAAAAGTGGAGTAAACGGCAGCGTATCTGTGATCAGAAAGCAACGCCACAAATGGGATGAAAAATGCATTAATTCATAATACAAATTGAAGCAATAGTAAAAGGCCTAACGTAAAAGGCCCAGTTGGTTAGAACGCGAGGAGGAAGGCAGATGGGCCTAGCCCAATTGATTAGCACTCGGCCACACGCACGTGCTGGGAAGCAACTTGAATTGAAGATCGATCGAGTTTTGATTTTTGAAATGGACAGGACATGTTTTGAACTCATGTCATGATAAGATTTTCTTTCGAAAGGAAAATGTTATATTAAAATCGAGCACAATACATTCATTATATCCCTTTTTGAACTCATGTCATGATATGATTCGAGTCAGACATAAATGGAACGTTGTCTCCGTAGATTTAGTTTTTTGCACACAAAAATAGCAATTTCAGATCTCTCACCTTCAGCAAAACTGCCAAGGATCAAAGGAGCGCTTCTTCCTCGTGGAAAATATAGCAAAAAATGCAAATCCATTTTCCTTAGCGACCAAGGTAACCTGACCTGCCGCCTTGTCCCCGCGGCCCTGCCGCAGCTACTCCCGCGGTGAAGCCGTCTGGAACAGCAGGACAGACAGCCACAGGCCACGGAGTCACGGACACTGCGTCGTTTCAAAGCCACCTCCCACCCCATTCTTTCCCTCCCTTTCTCCTTCTCCCGCCTCCCCATCCAAAATCCCCAAATCCACCGCCGCCGAAGCCATGCCTCCGCCCCACCGGAACCCCCTCCTCGTCCTCCCCTCCGTCCTCCTCCTCCTCATTACCTCCGCCGCCGCCCTCTCCGTCTCCACCCCCGTCGAGCTCACAGGTAAGCACGCTTCCGCCTCCCTCCCCGCCGTCGGCGCACCCAAAGCCCTAACCCTAACCCCCTCCTCTCCCCGCCATCTCGCAGTCACCTCGCACCCGCCGGCCTCCGTCCACCTCCCGCCCGCGCGATCCATCTCCGGTGCCGATGGCGGCGCAGCCGGCGGGCCCTACTGCACGCGCGTCCTCCTCAGCGGCCGCCCCTCCCGCCTCCGGGACCCGTCGCGCTTCTTCCACGCGCTTCGCCTCCGCGCCAACGCCACCCGCCCCCACGGGCTCGAGCTCTGCTTCCACCGGTAAGTGAGATGGGAACTAAACCCCTGGCATTTTTGGTGTATAGCTCTAGTTATATATGTTTCTTAGCCTAATTTCGTTGTGTTGCACGCTTCGTGTTTGTAGGAATGCCACAGTGGGGCCGTGCAAGTGCGCGGCATCTCAGTGGCAGAAGATGCCCAAGAGCGGGCTCTGGGTGCAAGCCATCTCACCGTACGATCACCGGATTCTGGATTTCCGAATGCCAGCTGACCCTTCAAGGTCCGTTGTTGTGTACACTGAGGAAGGTATGCTTTCTTCGGCTTCCTTTGTTTGATGCAGTTCGTGCTTGGTGCTCTTTTTCTTTCCCCAATTCTTGATTGTGGTATGCATCTTTTGTTGCTGTGTTTTCAGAGTTCTTGCTCCATAGGGTGGTGTTCTTGGTGCTGGGATTGGTGCTGATGGTGGTGGCACATACATTGAGTGAGTCTGTGGTGTTCTACTATGGTGGAGCGATGACGATCGGCATTTTCCTTGTGATACTGATTATACTCTTTCAGGTGAGTTATATTCCTCTTCACTCTGTTCTATATATGGCAAATGATCACTTGAGCTGATGGTTGGTACTGGTATTGGTGGGTGGCGTCATTCTTGTAAGTTCAATGGAACTAACTTACTGTCTAATTTTCAACTGCTAGTTAGTTTCTGGAGTATTTGAAGTGTCATACTTATATGTGGAATTGCCAAGGAAAATCTTATCACTTCCACTCTTTACTTATATGTTATATCACAAAATTTCTTTGACAGGGTTTCCTCACTACTCCCTCCGTCCCATTTTAAATGCATTTGTAAGATTCAAAATTTGTCCAAAATTATACGCACAACAGAGATTCAGGGTCCAAATATCTCCGGCTGTGCGTTGTATAGGTGGGTCCCAGCACATAAAAAATTTACTGAGCCAAACTGCCAAAGTCTGAAACGTTTCATTGCTTATAATAAAAAAAGCAAGCTGAAAGGTTCTGAACCTTCTCGGTTGTTCAGCACCGCTTGTTTTCTTATAAAAAAAAAGGCAAGCTGAAACTTGAGCACCGCTCATTCCTTCTGATCCTCTGGCCCCAGCCTCCCGCACCGCTCGCTCAGGGGTACTAATGTCATTTCCTACCAACACTAATTTGTCCATTCAAATCCTACAAGTGCACTTATACTGGGACAGAGGGAGTATGAAATTGGGCTTTGTAGCTTCTCTGTTTAATTAATTTGCTTCAGGTGGCAGTGTAGGATAGTTAATATTCATTGTTGTATGCTATTATGCTACAGTCACATAACCATGTTTATCGAGCTATGTTCTGTAAGGAGTATCCAGATGCTTGTGGCTGTGATTATCTTCTGATAGACCTGCTCTACTACAGATATGAATGAACCTAAGTTTTACATTCGATAATATTGGGGACAAGGAATGAAACAAAACCATGAAAGTAATGTCCTGACTCCTGAAAGGAATAAAGGATATAGATGTAGTCCAACTAATCGAAATGGAAATAATGTTTCATTTCTTTCTTGCTTTACTATTCTGTCAGAAATATCTGTTTATATCAAAACTTTATAGTCCTTTCCACATACCTTGAGTGTGATTTTTCATTTCTTGTCACTACGACTAAGTACATTATTTGAGACCAAGTTGTTTGACTTGTTGGAATTTGCAGTGTCAAGTGCTTTAATTAGGACCATATTGCTAATTGTCATGCTTATAAGGCACTGCTGATTGTTATTTGATTAGTTTTTTATTTTTACGAGTGGGTGGGTGGGCTGTGTGTGCTTGAGATGAAGTCTGGTCTTTCCTGAATGGAGTCACTTACATTAAGCTACTTTGTGCTAGTTATGATGCCTTTTAATAAATCTAACTTGTGACCTGTTCGTATCAAGAGACTTCTATTTTTACCTGTTATCCAGTCAATCACTTTGTGAGTACAACCTGGTTAGCTAACCCTTTTTTTCAATCTATCTTCTTTCAGGGAATGAAGCTTTTACCCACTGGCAGAAAGAGTTCGCTCGCTATTTTTGCCTACTCTACAGTTGTGAGTATTAATTAGACTATTGCCTATCGCCAAGATTTCTACTTGATTTTGACCTCATGTCTCTAGATCACTGATTCATGACAATCTTTCAACAACAGGTTGGCATGACGACATATTTTCTGCACTATTTGTCGGGTCTGTTGCGCTCAGTCCTCGTGGAAATTGGAATTGCCGAAGACATGCATAATCCTGTATGTAAGTTCGTCATTTGGGTTACCATCAATGGTCCTTTTGGTTTCTTTCATTTTCCCCTGCATTTACATATTTATAAGGGAATGATGATGACATTTTAACAGTGGTACAATCTTTTGTATTGCTGCACGACTTCCCGCTTTTCTGGCTTCTGCATTTCATCTGCTGTTCTGTCTTATAGACATCTATGAAGTACAATTTAGTAATACTATAACTTTCTTGCGGCATATGTTTACTGAATTACTGTGCTTGTTTTCTTGAGTTCTATTGGGGAATAGTCTACTCTACCTTTTCTGTCATAGCAAATCGATGTGGTAACATAAAACTGTTTACAAAGATGGCAATGTATTTGTCTCATATTCTATTAGTAACTTGATATTCATATCATGACATTAAATTGTGGATAATATTAATGTTTAATCATGCAGTAATATTGTTCTGTTATTTTTTCATCATTTTTCTTACGATAAACTAATGTAAAAGATATATAATTGCAGCTAGGAATATTCCTTCTCGTATTGGTCGTCTTAGCTGGAGCCTGGTTTGGTTACTGGGGCGTCCGTAAACTTGTCCTGACGGAAGATGGATCTGTTGACGAGGGTGTGGCTTATTTTGTTGAGTGGGCTATCTTGATTGTTTCAGCTGTTATGATCCTTCAGGTATTCCTTGCCTACTGTCGTTTCAACATTGTACTTGTTTGCTTATCTGTTTATTGACATGCTAATTCTTGCTTCGTCTTTCTGTAGAGTTCTCTGGACTATCTCTTTGCCTTTGCAGCTTTGGTCTTTTGTGTTGTCATCAAAGGAATTGCAAGAATTGAGGGAAAGTCAAGATTTTTACGCTTTTTTTCACGGTATGATAAACTCTACTTGATATGTCAAATATCAGCTTGATAGTTCTAATATTTGTTTTTTTTTGCACATGGTTTTTGGCACAATATTAGATATACACGACCCATCAGTTGGGGTTCAACCTGCTCATTGGAAGTGTTGAGGTTAAGGTTATATGTTGGATCAATTTTGCTATTAGAAGAATACTATTCTGTCTGTTCTTTATTGTTGGTATTTTCGGTGTGAAAAGGTTAACTTTTTTGGTTGATGTTTATACAAATTTAAGAAGATGCCTCAACTGTCCATACCTTATTTACTATTTAGACCATGTTTCTAATGCTGGAATGGTTTCCATTTACTTTGGAATTGAACTCTTACAACACTTTATTGAAATTTCTTCAAAGCTGTTGCAGATTTTCCAAATGGAGTGTACACTATTGTATAGGACCCAGTCTTTTGCTTCACTGGTCACTAGGATTAAAGACGTGTAACTTAGGATATAAGCACATTGAATCAGATAGCAGTACTCCTTCCGTTTAACAGACTTCATAGGACCACACGTTCTTTTGACCAGACTGTCAATGAGACTACAATTTTAAGAAACTATCTTGATAAAGCATGTTAATTTTTCTTTCTGTTGTAAAACTACACTTGGTTGCTTGTTCCAGTCAACAGATTCTATACACCTATGATAGTCATGGTATTTTTGTGCCACGTGGACTGGATGCGTTGACCTATGACGTGCTGGCTGACATGGTGTAGGCAGATTGAAGCCATTCCGAGGATCCCATTGCCATTTTAGTCTTACACGTTCACTACATGCAACATCATCAGGACAGGGATAAACTTTTCCTAATATAACTATGATACAATGGTATTCTGACTTACCTCTGAAAATTTCTCTGAAAGATACGCAAGACTGTAAGTGGATAAGTAGAATTAAATAACTTAGAAACATAAAAAATAGAAAATGAATAATTAAACTTATTTGTAGCAACCAAAATCCTGTAATACTTGGTACTGGCATCCTTTGTTTTATATGCTAATGGCATTTTTTTCATGTTATTATGGCTAACATTTTTATAGCATGGTTAGAACAAAATTGTTTTGCTTTCCTGGAAAGAAACAGCTAAATTAAACGAATACCTCTCTGCAGGGGACTTTCTAGTGAAACTGCAAAGCATTCCTCTCGTTATGGAGATTTAGGTGAAGAGTATTCTACCATGAATGGGGCTTACCAAGATGGATTTAGCAAGCTCCATGGTCACCTGAGACGTACACCAAGAAAAAACTCGCCTCTTGCAGGTTTGTCATTTCTTTTAGTTGTATTTTTGTGATGCTCCAGGTTAATATTCTTATATATCAATAAGCAACTTGTTACCCTGCTTTTCCAGGCTCGGGAAAGACATTGTCACAAGGTGCTGCAAGGGACAACTACTATTCGACCTACCATACTACTCCAGATAGGAAGAAATTCTCAGACGAAGAATACAAAGCATTCACCAAAGAGGAGACAAACAAAGCCATGAAACACTTGCTGTCCTCGCCGGATTTCAACAGGTGGGCGTTGGCTAATGCGGACAGGATATCTGTAACTCCACCGGGAGGCAGCTACAGCAGCAGCAGCAGCAGCCAGCAGCGGCATCGTTTGTTTGGATTGTTTTGAGCTATGCATGTAGTGTGCTTGCAGTAATAGGAGGGATTCCATGTGTAACAAGGATAGGATAGCAGCTGAGTGCTGCCACGTTTTGAAGTGGCAGCAAATCTGTAGAATATTGTGTAGTTTGGTGATCGGTCACTACTTAGCTCCAGACGGCTCGTGTATCATGTATTCATGTAACATTTAGCGCCACGGTGAGTGAATATCAACTTGCCTTGAGTTGTACATCTGCACTTGATCATCAGTATGGATACTAGTATAGGATGAAAAATTTTCGAGTCTTTCTATGCTTGCTCAGGGCACCAGTCGTTTTGTACTCTTATGCGCGGTTAGTTTTTGGGTTTGCAGTTGGATCGTGGAAGGAAAAACTACTTTCGCGATCTACTCCCCAACCTGCTCCAACTAAGCTCCACCTAATACTAAGGTCATGCTGCTTGGCTTCCATCCATTGGACACTATTATATCATGCCTTGGCACCTTTGTTTTAAAACATGCCCAGCAAGATGTACTCCCTCGGTCCATAAATATCTTGACTTAGCTAGTAACCAATGCAATTGGCAAAGGATCCTAACACCCCTATGTAGTAACGATTTGTCATCTGCACATTTGGATGGACATGCCATTAATGTTGTGTTTTGTGGCGTGAAGAAGCACGCGTGCCACACATAGCATCAAATTTTTTACATTAAACAAATCACTTCCACTTTTTCATATTTAAACATGCAGTACAATGTTTTGGTCTTAAACAAATAAAAGAGGCCAGCTACAGCTATTACGGGACAGCGTACTGTAACCCATATCTCGAGATGAAGGGAGTACACCATAAGGTAGTGGTGGTAAGTTAGGCTATTAAAACATGTTAGAAAGGCACAAGCACCATGGGAGAATCTCAATAAGCCACCAAACGACGAGCGGCACACCCGTCTCCCTCCATCACTAGCTTCGAGCTATTTTCAGCTTCTGATTTTTAAGCTCCGTCCTAAATTATATTATAGGTTGTTTTAGCTTTTCTAAATGTATAGATATTATTATGCATCTAGATTTAGGTATATCTATATGCATAATAAAATCTATATATCTAAAAAAATCCAAAACGACCAATAATTCGAAAGGGAGGGAGTATCATTCGACGTCCTCTTTTTAACAATTTTTCTAGTTGTACGTAACAAAATACATATGCTAACACGATATGTGATTAGTAACAAGAATGGTCAAATGAGAAGTGTATAGAATTAATTGGTGCCTGGTAAAGCCTGACAACGATACGAAGAAAACCCAATACACGTTATTTCAAGCAACCCACCTACCTCTATGCCTCCTCCCTCGGAATATCATCACATTCCTCCTTCCTTCCTTATCTCAACCTTCCTCATACTGTGGGCGCGAGCAACCTCTTCCATCGTTCGATTTTTTTTCTTCGACATGATGCCGAATCATCTCGTATGTCCATGGCGTCGCCATCTTGACTACCCCTCCCATTATTATCCACGTAACCAAGGAAGGATAGAGTTCGAAGTTGTTTAGCAAAAGCGGCATCGCGCGACAGCCGTGCGGCGTAGAATAAGGCGGTGCCTGCCTCCCCCCGCATCTCTCGCTACCGCCACCACCGGCGCTCAGCTCAGCTTCGCTTGCCCGTTGCGTGTCTCCGTCCGCGCATCGCCACCAACCCAACCCTCTGCCGTGCTCGCACGTGCGTCGTGCCGGCGCGCCTCTCGCAGTCTCATCCTCTCCTCTCCGCGATCCACCCATCCGCATCACCGATCAGACCCGTGCAGCCCCACCCCACCACCACACTAGCATCCAACCTCTCCTGGGCATTCGCGCACGGAACCCACCCCGTGCCTGCTAGAGCGCGGCGGGAGTGCGGCCTGGTCTTGCTTCTCCGATCCTGAACCCGATGGGATCGCTGACGAGGGAGGCGGAGGAGGAGACGGCGGCGGCGGCGGTCGCGGCGGCAGCGGAGGAGTGGTCCGACGAGGCGGTCATCTACGTCAACGGTGTCCGCCGCGTGCTCCCCGACGGCCTCGCCCACCTCACCCTGCTCCAGTACCTCAGAGGTCGCTCCCTCCCTCACTCTCCCTTCACCCTTTTTCTGTGTGTTTTTGCCACTTCTGTCCAAGCACTCCAGGGATTAAAATTCGGCTGGCAGCAATCGAGCAGCTGGTGGGTGTGTGGCGGTCGGTCGGTAGACTAGTTTTTACCACAACTGCTTTCGATGCACTTTTGGCTGGCCCCAGATTGGAATCTGAATCCACTGGAATCTGTCGCCTGCTTCTCTTTCTTCTTTTGGAAGGCAAGAGTTTACTGGTAGTGCGTGAAGCTGTGCTAGTGGAGCTTGCCACACTATCCAATTGAATTGCCGTGGCACGAGGCCTCGATTACTTCACAGCATTTCAATTTGTCGTTGACTGTGGTGGTGACGTGAGAGAGATTCAAGTAGTAGGATTGGGGAAGGAGGAGAACATGTTCATTTGGGTTGTGCCTAAAGGCATACTGAACTTGGAGCTGTAACCCATATCTCACGCAACACCAGGATCCCAGGGGACCTACATAATAAAATGTCTGCCCTCGTGATTCTGCCTGTCACTTGGAGCATAGGTTGATTCAGTATCAAGCACGCTCTTCTCACTTTATTCCCACACATGCTGTTTAGCTGCCCACCAGAAGTTTGGATATCTCCATTCACTTAGGGAATAGTGGTTACAGAGAAAAAAGGAGCAATGGTATGTGTTGATCGTGGATCACACATGGGGCATCTTTCCTTTTCTTTTCTTTGTGCAGCTGCTGCCCAACAATATGCATACATGCACGCCTATCTCGTCAAATCTAACAGAGTGCTTCTCACAAGACTTTTATTACTTCATAAAGCCTTAAAATCTGGTGTATTTAGGATGTGACTGTCTGCCCCAGTGTTATTCGATCTGTATCTATGCCTCCACCATACGGAAAGGTACCATATCCTTCACAAGAGACTGCTCAGTCATCTCTCTTCACCACGTAAGGTAGCTGATGTTGCAAGTATTTAGATACAACTGACATGTTACATTAGATACGCCCTAGGGGGTACTTCTTTTTGTGATTATAAATTTATAAAGTCACCTCTAATGTTTGGTTAGTTCTAGCAGTGCAGGGTGTTTTTCTATTTTTTTTCTTTTCCAAAAAATGCTTCCCTTGTTTTGTGAAGAGGAATTTCTTGTAAACTTCAGAAATTTGCAAAATTAATCTTTTCCAACAGAACATAGACCACATTCTTTTGATCCGTTTCTCGTGCTAGGTTGCTTATTGAAGGCACGTAGTATCACCAGTTCTCGTTCTGTTTCTAAAATACTTAATTATGTTGTTAAGTTCATTGATCTTACGTACACAGTATTAATATCAGTTATCAATAAGTAATCAGTCCCTGCTTTCTCCTACTGGAAGCTGGTAAGAAAAACTGGAGTGACAGAGAGAAATGTAATGAACCTACCATATTTTTGGCATGCAATCATTCTTACTTCTAATGGGCAGTAAACTCGTACCAGCCGATGAGTTGGGACCAAATTCATGGGAAGTTGACAAAGGATGATTACCTATTCATTGCACATAAATTTTGAACCAAGCTGTCTATCCCTATCTCCAACTCATCGTCTGGCAGTGATCTTAGAATCATGACATGTTAGCAAATTTTAATATCGTCTAATCAGTTTCATAGATTTTCGTTTTTAATTCTGCATCTATCTGTGCAATCTGATCAAAGAAATAGTACCGTAGCAACTTCTCAGAAGGTTGCATTTTCACTCCGCAATTTATAGACAATATCACACATTATTTTATTTATGCTTTGCAGTACTTTTTCTTAATATTTTTCTAACTATATGCATTATAGATATCGGCCTTCGAGGAACAAAGCTTGGATGTGGTGAAGGTGGTTGTGGAGCCTGCACTGTCATGGTCTCCTGCTATGACCGAACTACAAAGAAATCACTGTGAGAACCATATTCCTGTACCATATGATGGTTTGCGCACTATATCTCTTTCTCTCAACCAACTTAAAGTGACAGGTGACCGTAGAACTATATTTTAAGATTTACCCTTCTTTAGTCTTCTCGTTCCAAAAACTGGCTTCACCCTGGTGATGATGCCATTACTCCCTTACATGGGATGTATAATCCTGTACTCATTATTGTTTGTGCTTCTATTAATCGAGTTTCATGTAAAAAAATGACCTATTTCATTCAGGCATTTTGCAATCAATGCATGCTTGGCTCCACTTTATTCCGTGGAAGGAATGCACATAATCACAGTTGAGGGACTTGGAGATCGCCAGCGAGGTTTGCACCCAGTTCAGGTGATGCACTGTTCTTTTGTGATTTGTAGACGAGTACTGCTGCATGCACAACCATTTGGGAGTACAACTTGGTCAACGGTTGAAATCACCTGGATGGGAAGCTCATCAATCCATTGGATGGTTTAGATGCATGGTTGTACAAGAGTTATACTCAAAATGGTTGTACGTAAAATATTTCCCCCTGTAGATATTCATTTGGCACTGGCACCTGCTCATACCTTGAAGAAATGGTTGAGCCAGAAGCATAGAATGAAAAGTTGAACCAGTCATCGAACTGCTTGGGCTACTGGTTCACTGGTTCTGTGGTCAGTGGGTCAACTAGAATGTTTGTTCAATTTGTAGCGCACCAGTCAAAATGGTCTGGATGGTCACTGGAGCCAAGACACTATTTATGTCTGGTTATTTACCCCACCAGTCTTTTAGTTGGACCAGATTGACTAGTCTGCCTACTCTGTTTTTTTCCGGTTGTTGAACTGGGTCAGTTTTTTGTACTATGGCTAGAATGCACCATTTAATTGCTGTTTCCATTTATGGCTGATGAAATGGCTAATATGGAAGATGTTGAAGCCTGTACACGGTTACGACGTGATATCCATGTAGTTTGTATGGTTAGAATTCTATTGCAAAAGGTTGCACTTCTTTGGCAGGGCTCAGTATGAATCCAATGCCTTTAAATGTATACTCTGTTGGATAGGGTTGAGTAAAGTCAAGTCATATTCTAGTAAATTAATTTCGCTTAGGACTAACATGACACTATTATTAAACAGATTGACATGACATTACATGATCAACGTGCCAAATATCAATTGTTAGTAGCACAACATGGCTGGTGTGAGGCAGGCAACCCAATTGGCATGACAAAAATACCAAAGGTCGAATGATAATATTTCCTCGAAACCAAGAGAAATATATGTAAAGAGTATACAATGAAAGAATATTATTTTGATGGGCAATGGACTCATCATGTAAATCTTCTCAAAGCTATCAATTAGGCCAACAAAACCCCCAAAATTCATTGATTGCATCTTGTTGTATCAGACTATTTATGACTCAAAAGCTGCTTATAGAGAACCAACACTTGTAAAAGCTGTCTCATCTCTGTTTCATGTTTAATTTAAACAGCTTTAAAAATAGACAAAATGGATCAGTGCTGTTAATGTTTGCTACAGCTCTTGTCATGCTCTCTGTTCATTCCTTCCCAGCCTGTGCCCTTCTCTTCTATCGTGATGTTCTACTTTCCTTGCAGGAATGTTTAGCCAAGGCACATGGTTCACAATGTGGGTTTTGCACCCCTGGTTTTGTGATGTCGATGTATGCACTGCTGAGATCTAGCAAAGAGCCTCCAACTGAAGAACAGATCGAAGACTGCCTCGCGGGAAATTTGTGTCGATGTACTGGCTACCGACCAATTATAGATGCCTTCCGTGTGTTTGCCAAAACAGATAATTTGGTGTACACCAATTCATCTTCACAAAACACAGATGGCCAAGCTATCTGCCCTTCAACTGGGAAGCCATGTTCTTGCAAGAATGAGCCAGATGCCAATGCTAATGGGTCTTCACTATCATCGTCTGTGGAAAGATATTCACCTTGTTCATACAATGAAATTGATGGAAATGCATATGATGACAAAGAACTCATCTTCCCCCCGGAACTTCAGTTGAGAAAAGTTATGCCACTTAAATTAAATGGGTTTAATGAGACCAGGTGGTTTAGACCTCTTAAACTAAATCAAGTACTACATTTGAAATCTTGCTATCCAGATGCAAAGCTTATCATTGGTAACTCAGAGGTGGGAGTTGAAACAAAGTTTAAGAATGCCCATTATAAAGTCATGATCTCAGTTACTCATGTTCCAGAGCTTAATACTCTCAAAGTTGAAGAAGATGGCATACACATTGGTTCTGCTGTAAGACTTGCACAGCTTCAAAATTTCCTTAAAAGAGTTATTGCAGAACGTGATTTGCCTGAAACCTCATCATGTCAGGCAATAGTAAGTCAGTTAAAATGGTTTGCAGGAACACAGATAAGGAATGTTGCTTCTGTTGGTGGTAACATTTGTACTGCTAGTCCAATATCGGACCTGAATCCACTTTGGATGGCTGTAGGTGCAAAATTCCAGATAATTGATGTGAACAGCAGTGTTAGAACTACACTCGCGAAAGACTTCTTTCTTGGTTACCGTAAAGTTGATATAAAACCTGATGAAATATTACTTTCTGTTATACTACCATGGACAAGGCCTTTTGAGTTTGTGAAAGAATTTAAACAGGCACATAGAAGGGAGGATGACATTGCTTTGGTAAATGCTGGAATGCGTGTATATTTAAGAGAAACTGAAGGAAAATGGATAATATCTGATGTCTCAATTGTCTATGGAGGGGTAGCTGCAGTTCCACTTAGTGCTTCAACGACTGAAAACTTCCTTACAGGAAAGAAGTGGAACTCTGAGTTGTTGGATGATACCTTCAATCTGTTGAAAGAAGACATCCCTCTATCAGAGAACGCACCTGGTGGAATGGTCGAATTTCGCAGATCACTAACTTTGAGTTTCTTTTTCAAATTTTTCCTTTCTGTTACTCATGATATGAACATGAAAGGATTGCTAGAAGATGGATTGCATGCTGATCATGTATCAGCTATACAGCCATACGTTAGGCCTGTTACTGTTGGAACTCAAGGTTATGAAATGGTGAGGCAAGGAACCTCAGTAGGCCAGCCAATGGTTCATATGTCAGCTATGCTTCAGGTATTTATCAATCAATTAGCATTTTACAATCCAGATTTTGATCATGTCATTCTGTTTTTGTTAGATTGACAATAGAAGCAACCATTCCTAGTCAAACAACTTTCCCAAGGAGTAGTTCAATCCTGTAGCATTTAGGGGTAGAGGTTTAGTACTTCTAGATACCTTATTTAAAAATAACCAGCAGGCACCAAATATTGTTAAGTTGGTGAAGAACCAAAGCTGGCAAAAATGGGTTTCAACTATCTTGCTCATCAAGTGCTCTGGTTCTGCATTCACTTTGCATGTATATTTTTCCTCTTGTCTTATGCAGTCACTCACCTGACACTTCTATGCCTGTAATTTGCTGTTGGAACACGTGTGGTCAATGAGAAGGCTAAATTATTATCCTCCTATCCTTTCTTTTGCTTACAATGGCTGTACCATTGGGGATGCTTTGAACGAAACCACTGATTAACAATGCCTATCTCAAGTATGTACGTGGTCCTCTAGGCAGTTGTTATCTCCGAATGCAAGCACTGTTTTCTTAGTTCTATCACGAAAGTTTACTAATAATGAGTCAGCAAGCTTACTTTGGATCCTTGAGCCTAAGCAGTTGCGCTTGTCCATGCATCTTTTATCTGTGAGAATCTTGGTAGAGGAGAAATATATATATTCCATTCATGCAATAAGCAAGATGTACAGTCACAGCTTCGAGCTAGGATAAATTTGGTCTTCTGTTAGTCTCCTCGATTTATTTGTCATGTGCTGCATTAAGAGCATGTTTGGTTTCCCTGTTCCACATAACCGGTGGCGGAGCCAGAAACTTGAATTTTATCTTGTTACAGGGGCCAGTATAGTGTTAAAGTTTTCAAAATTTGGTCAAAATTTAAATTCCATAGTGGAAACTTGCATGGCTTAGGGGAGGCCTTGGCCCCTGCTGCCCCCCTCTGCCTACGCCACTGCGCATAACCTAGCCGTGCTGGCAAGGAAATCCTTGCAAGCAGAGTTTGGCTATCTTGGCTCTCTGTCAAAGCAAGGAAACTCCTAGCTGTGGGAAGCTGAGGCTAGGGAATCAAACACTTCTTGCCCAGTCCGCTATTTCTGGGAAAGGTAGAAATATTCATCTGCCGAGCTCTAAGTGTGATCTTTGCTCGAGTCAGTATGAAGAGACTCTATTTCATATGTTCTTCCAATGCCCATTTGCTTGAGGTTATTGGGACCAGGGATATCTCTGCCCAACAGATCCCCTAATTTTTCAATTAATGCTGCTGCTGAAGGTCTACGTGCTTACTATGCCCAGTTCTTTATGGAGATAATTAAATCCTTTTGAATAGAAGAAATAAGATCTTTTAAGGGATTGACCACTCCATTGAAAGTATGCAGAGTGAACTTCAAATTTAAGATTGCTATGGTTCGGGCTACAAAAAAGAAGTTTACATTCTATCTTAGGCTGTTCTGTTTTTTACACATCCTGTAATTTTCTTGTAAATTATATGATAGGAATCTATCCATCTGTTTTGAGTTATGAAACAGAATTAAACATGCCCCAGGTTCCTACATCCTTCTCATGCAACATTGCTATTTCCTTTATATTGAAAGTGTTGCCCATATCATGTACGTACTTTCATTTGCTTTATCTTCCATTGTGCTAGGTCACTGGTGAGGCTGAATATACTGACGACACTCCAACACCCCCTAATACTTTGCATGCTGCTCTGGTGCTGAGTAGAAAGGCTCATGCTCGCATATTGTCTATTGATGATTCAATTGCCAAATCTTCACCTGGCTTTGTTGGGCTGTTTCTTTCGAAAGACATTCCCGGTACTAACCACACTGGACCAATTATCCATGATGAGGAGGTTTTTGCATCAGATGTCGTTACTTGTGTTGGTCAGGTATCAGCTTTGATCTGATAGTTTATGCATACTGTCACTGATTTAGGTTTTATTTTAGTAAAATGTCACATTTTGTTCATTTTTCAGTTACATCTCTTTCTTCTCATTGACAGATCATCGGAATTGTTGTTGCTGATACTCATGATAATGCGAAAAATGCTGCCAACAAAGTACATATTGAATATTCCGAGCTACCAGCAATTTTATCAATAGAGGATGCTGTCAAGAGTGGAAGCTTTCATCCAAATACCAAACTATGCCTTGGGAAAGGTGATGTTGAACAATGTTTCATGTCTGGGGCGTGCGACAGAATTATATCAGGAGAAGTGCAAGTTGGAGGTCAAGAGCATTTTTACATGGAACCTCAAGGCACTCTTGTCTGGCCAGTTGATTCAGGAAATGAAATTCATATGGTCTCATCTACTCAAGTATGCTCTGTTCCTTCGAGCTTTAAATTCAGAATGCTAGACATAGGCCTCATTGTTTTCGCATATCTGGATATTTTTTTAAGACCAAGAACCTAGATAAAAGGAACATCAACACCATTCCTGTCCTGTACCTTGCAAAAGTAATGTCATAGGACAGCAGGTTGGGCAGATTTTACATAAACATGTGTCATCCCTTACTGTTTAATAGCCGCTAGTCATGGGGCAGGGGCAGCAGCCACAACAGTATGTGGGCCCTGATTTTTTTCCAGAACACACAGGAGAACTGCCATTTTATTAAAAAGATGAGCGAACAGTATGTAGGCCCCATTGCATCAGGCACATCTGGTTTGGTAGGCAGATCAGCTACTAAGCTGTTCATTTTCATGGTAGCCTGAGATATACATTTTTAACAGTCCCATAATTGTTCGTTTTCAATTATAAAAGTATTCGACATGCATCTTCTACTAGCAAAAATTCATCTCTTTCAGTTCCAGAATGTTCTTCCATGTGTACCTTAAGTTGAAGTGTGATCATTCATATTGAGAAGAATATATTTCTCTGTTTTTGTTATGGACCATTGCATGTTTGGCCTCACTTTTACCATGCTGCAACCCATCAGGTGCCATGGTCCTACTAGTGCCATGGCGTCTCGAGAAACTGCCACATGCCCTTGTTCTAGATTGCTCTAACAGCCATGTGGAAGTGGAAGCTACCTTCCCCATCATGGTCCTGAGATTATTATTTGGCAGAACTTATATGCATGTATGTATTAATATGATGGAGCACCAACACAACTTTTTTTTTATGTAAATACAGCGAGGGAGGCCCCCGCTTTGTAGGATTTTATTGAAACCAAAAGAACTAAAAAGGAAACTGTACAACACAACTATTTCATACTAAGTGCATATTGAAGTCAAGATAAGATCCCATCGAGTCTGTATGCCATTTTATTATATTTTGCCACACTTATATTTTTAGGGCTACTTGTCTAATCTCAGGAAAAAAAAGAGCTGATAGGAATGTAATACTTTTCTATTGTTTGACAAATCGTTTCTTTATATCAAGGCTCCCCAGAAGCATCAGAAGTATGTTGCTAATGTTCTTGGTCTTCCACTATCAAAAGTAGTCTGCAAGACTAAGCGTATTGGTGGTGGATTTGGTGGAAAAGAAACCAGATCAGCAACATTTGCTGCGGCAGTATCTGTACCGTCATATCGTCTAAGAAGGCCAGTAAAGCTTATTTTGGACAGAGATGTTGACATGATATCATCTGGGCAGCGGCACAGTTTCCTAGGGAGATACAAGGTAGCAAACTTAGAAAGTATATATGTCTCATATTTTGGTCAGAGAAAATAATAGGCCATGCCTTGCTGTTAATTGTGAATGCTAGGCACTAATCCTTCAATACTTCACACAGCTGTCATATAACCAGTTAATGCTCAACTTTTTTCTTCTTCTTATGATTAACTAACTTCCTATTGTTCTTTTAGGTGGGGTTTACCAACGACGGGAAAGTACTGGCCCTAGACCTGGAACTTTATAACAATGGTGGTAATTCACTTGATCTGTCCCGTGCAGTCCTGGAGCGTGCTATGTTTCATTCAGAAAATGTCTATGACATACCTAACATCAGAATCAGTGGGCAAGTATGCTTGACAAACTTTCCAAGTAACACTGCTTTCCGAGGTTTTGGTGGTCCACAAGGCATGCTGATTACAGAAAATTGGATTCATCACATAGCTTCAGAACTCCAGCGAAGTCCTGAGGACATAAAAGTAAGCTTACAGATTTGCTTTCTATGATATATCCTTCTCATACTATTGTGGGATTAACTGATTTGAGTGCTGGCAGGAGCTTAATTTCCACGATGATGGAACTGTGCTGCATTATGGCCAGTTGCTCCAGAATTGTAGAATTAGGTCAGTGTGGGATGAACTAAAGGCATCTTGTAATTTTGTGGAAGCTCGCAAAGCCGTTAGAAGTTTTAATAGTAATAATCGATGGAGGAAGCGGGGAATTGCCATGGTTCCCACAAAATTTGGCATATCCTTCACTTCGAAATTCATGAATCAGGTGAAATTGCATCCCATCCCAAACTTGACCATGAAATTTCTTCTAGAATATTACTAAATGGACTTCATGAGATCACTGACTCTTTGTAGTTTTGAATATTTGATCTTTGCAAATTCCTTAAAAGTGTCATTTAGGTTTGACTGTATTAGAAGTTATTTAACTAAATTATACATCCACATACATTTTTCAGTTACTATTCCCATCCAACCTTCCCTTCGATGTTCGGTTTGCCATGCTCTTGCAGTCAACCTATGATTGGCTGGGAGAAAACTTGAGTCTCTCATTGGCTGACTAAAAGGGTTTTGCACTACTGTTGCTACAAGTTGGCCGGCTAGGTGCTCTGCATTTAGAAGTTCATGGCAGCGCCGCCTAGGTGCATGCACTAGTACAGAGTTGGTTGTATAGTAGAGAATGAGGCAAAAACGTAACCAAGATGTGTGTACTTGTTAACTTGTTACCCCCACTTTTTTGTGTGCAGGAAATATAATATCTTATATGATCATTGT